>NW_006433378.1:18847793-18915825 GCF_000325575.1 Pteropus alecto | reverse complement strand
CTTTTTTTTGGAGGTGAAATTGCAGTGGATTAAAAAAAAAAAAAAAAAAAAAAACCACGAGAGATTTTGCGTTCACAAACAAGCCAAATATGAAAAAAGAACTGCTTAGCTATATGAAAGGTGAGAGGGCTTTAAATTGTCGTGGCAGGGGCTTAGCTATTTAAATGACAAGCTAAACAGGATCCCTTTGGGGCTGTTTCAAGTTCTGATCCCCAAATTAGAGCTTTTAGGAGTGGGATCCAGAGGCTCAACATGGGGAAGACCAAGTTAGCCGAGAATGGCAAGGCCACAGCAGAGGCGGGACGCATCAAAGGAAGCGCTCTGCTCCGCTGCCTTTTATAGACGTGAAAACAGCCCAACTGCCCTGTTGTCTAATGGGCAAACATAAATAAAAGGCTTGCATCAGCTGAGAATCAAATACTAAAGAAAAGAGTCAAGATTTCCTGAGGGCTGTGAGTCAAAGGTCAAGTCCTCTGTGGAAAAGCATCTGGCCTCCTTTGGCTCTCAGTTTCCTGCCCAACCCTGTCCCATTACCATCTTCTATCTAAGGTAACTGTGGGTGTTTCACTTTGTCTAAAATACCACACACACACACACACACACACACACACACACACACACAAATGTTGTTTGCAATGTTGATGGACAAAACACTACATTTCTGAACTTCAGTTTACTCATAGCCCAAAAGAGAGATGACAGCAAAACATACTGCATGGGGTTGTTATGAATATTTTGAAGATCTAGCACAGTGCCTTGCAAATAATAGTTTCCATATCGCTTGAGAGATTTTCATCAGCCATTCACAGAATACTCAATAAAAATGACTTAACCAATGGACAATTATCTTTTCATATAACAAGAAGGAACCAGAAGCTACAGCCACGCCACCCTGAACATGCCCGATTCCATCTGATCTCAGAAGCTAAGCAGGGTTGGGCATGGTTAGTACTTGGACGAGAAACCACCTAGGAAAACCAGGTGCAGTTCAGATAGATAGATAGATAGATAAATAAATAGATAAATAGATAAATAAATAAATAGATAGATAGATAGATAAACAGACAAACAAACAAATAAATAAATAGATAGATAAATAAATAGAAGTAACCAGAGGCAAGATTGGTTTCTTTAATAGCTCAGTAAAGTCAGGGCTATTTATTCACTTCCCTATTGTTTTAGTAACTTTATTTTCTCATGGTCTCAATGTGGCTGCTGCAGCTCTCCACACCACATCCCCACGTGACAACTTCCAACGGTAGGTGGGGTGGTGAAAGAGAAAAATCTTTCCCAGAAGCCCTCAGCAGACTTCCTCAGAACTGGGCCACATACTTACTCTCAACCACTGCAAAAAGAAATAGGATTTTTATAATTAACTTAGATCATTTTTCTATCTCAACAAAATAGGGACACGAGGGAAATTGCTGTTTCATAGGCTATCAGCAGTTTCTATACTGTTTCCTTCTATTTCTGAGATTTCACCATCCAGATCAGGACAATTTTCTTTAAAACAGAATTTCATACACCCCAGAATCTGAACACTATCCACCTTCCTCCTCTTAGCAGTCAGCCCGAAACCCCTACTCAGGCCTGACTTCTTTCTTCAGAAATAAGCCACAGCTTGGGTAAGACTGGTCAAAGCGATAAGAAAGAGCAAGGCGGGATCTGTACTTAAATGACTGGCAGTGTGTAAACAGGTTCCTCGATGGGGCAGAAAGCAGGGCAGAGGTTGGCTCCAACAGACTGGCCACACGCAGACTGGTAGGGTTGGGGTCTCAGAAACAAAACAAGGTAGGAACTGCTCTGGGACATAGAGCTAGCGCCAACCGGTCAGAGCTGAGTCACCAGGCCAGAGGGGAACCAGTGGCAGTGGTGATTACATTCCAAGATTTGCAATACTGGAGCCAGAGATCATGCCCCAGGGCTGCCTCATGTGGTTGTGCAGACCCCAATCTGCACAAGAGCCTCAAATCAAGAGGAGTTGGTGGGGCCAGAATCCAGCTCAGCTCTGCTCTCCAAGCCAGGACTCCATGGCTAAGCTCCATCTGCCTAGAGAAGGAGGTACCTTTTCTTCAGAAAGACTGCCTTTCAAAAGAACCTTGGGCTTGCTGAGGCCTGGAAGGTGCTTTTTTCTAATTCGTGTGGCCTTTTTCTAATTCGTATGAGTTACCTATTGCCCTGTCCCACCTGGTTCTAGAGACTGGGCGCTGGGATGATAGGAAGACAGGGAAGTTCAAGGAATCCCAGTTGTGGGAAGAAAAGGCCAGGAACCAGGGAAGGACCGCCTAGGACCTATTTTGCAGAGAGCTCTCTTCAGCAATATGTTAAGGAGCAGAACTTCTTTCTGTCCTACCCTAAAACAAGTCACCCTCGAACTCCAAGAGTTAGAGTGTGGGGCCATAGGCATTCCAGCCAAGGGGTAACTCTGGGCAGGATTCCCCTTCAGTCAGATGCAGTGTGGGTAGATGAGTGAAAGCACTTTCGAATGTCACCACTCCTACTCCCCCATGAAAAGAATGTCCTTGTAGATGGACTTCTTATAGCTCCTCCCCAAGAATATCATGTGTTTTCCTGTTCCTAAACCTCTATATGTGATGTTTAGTCACTACCCCACGTGCCCAGGTAAACAAGTACTTGCTCCTTCCTCAAGGATTCCATAGAACTTGAATGTCCCTTAGGTCACTAATCACGTTTCACTGGGGGTTGTTAGTTTTTCAGTATGACTCCATAGCTAAGCAGGAAACCCCTCCTCAGGACCAAAGATCTCATCTATATCATATTGGTTTTCAGCTCAGAGCCGGAGGGGCTATGAGTGAGCCAGGGTAAAAAACGAAAGACAGCATTTAACCTGTGGAAGGGCAAGAATCAGCATGGCCTGGGGGAGAGGTGGAAGAGAAGGAAAGAACACCTGTAAGAGGGCTGAGACAGATCAGAGAGAAAAGCCTCTCTTAAGCATAAAATCCCCCAAGACAAGCTCTGGAGATACCAAGCAAAAGATCAAGATTGGTGCAGAAGCTAATCAGGAACGGGGTTCCACCACTAAGCTGGGGCTGGATACCTGACTGGAAACCAGATGACTCCTGGTGCAACAGGAGGCTGCTAATGAGAGCTTCTTTCCTTCTCCTCAAGAAACACGTGCCTCCCAGGGTAAGAAATCCTATCTGTGGCTATCGGGGAGTGGGGAGCAGAGTTTGACTAAGGAGAGCTGGTTATTCACAAGTATCTGTTAAACTGTTGAATGTCTCTGATGAGAGGCAAAGGGAGGCCCAAGTGCCCCCAGAAGATAGGCCAGTGAGTCACCAAGGCATGAAAAGACTGCAGGAAGGAGACCATTGAGAAGATGGTACCGCAGAAAGAGAATCCCCACCTCGGTTAATGAGGATTAGCGGGAGGACGTGCTGGGTTCACTGCAGCGTACTTTCGGGGTGATGCTTCCTGGAGTGCTGTAATTAGAGACGGCCATACACACATTCTGTCATTTAGGCAGGTTAACAAATACGCAGCCCTTTCCTGTGTGTGATTCCAAATACTGCCGGCCCGGGACAGTGTCAAGTTTCTACGCAGGAGCTGTCTAATCCAGACAAGCTTTCCCTTTGAGCAAAGGAGGTTCTCAAATTCACGTCTGTGGGTAAGGCCGCCCTGCGCAGACTCTGCCCGCCTCCCCGTGGAAGATTTGCTTACTGTTCAGCCCGCCCTGCAATTGGAAACGAAATGACTACGCGTTTAAAGGTATGCAAAGGGGTTTTCTGCCAGGACAGCAATAGTTTAAATGTAAATCATGGCTCTTGCTGAGAGGAGACCCGGAGGATATTTCTGAAAGGAGAACATAGGGGAAACTTGAGGTGGGGGAAATGTGTTTTATTTTTTTAAATTGAGATAGAGTTGATACACACACACACATATAATATACGTTATATTAGTTTCAGGCGTACAACATAATGATAGAATGAAATGATCACCACAGTAAGTCTAGTTAACATCCATCACCGCACATAGTTACAATTTTTTTCTTGTGATGAGAACTTTCAAGATCTACTCTCCTAGCAACTTTCAAATATACAATACAGTGTTGTTAACTACAGTCACCATGCTGTACGTTATGACCCCAGGACTTATTTATAACTAACAGGAAGCTTGTACCTTTTGACCACCTTCATTTATGTCCCTCAACCCCAAACCCTGCCTCTGATAACCACCAATTTGTTCTCTGTATCTATGAGCTCAATTGTTTTTTTTTTTTTTAGATTCCACATATGCTAAGATCATATAGTATTTGTCTTTCTCTGCTTGACTTATTTCACTTAGAATAATGCCCCCAGGGTCTACCCATATTGTCACAAAAGACAGCCACCTTCATTTATGTCCCTCAACCCCAAACCCTGCCTCTGATAACCACCAATTTGTTCTCTGTATCTATGAGCTCAATTGTTTTTTTTTTTTTTAGATTCCACATATGCTAAGATCATATAGTATTTGTCTTTCTCTGCTTGACTTATTTCACTTAGAATAATGCCCCCAGGGTCTACCCATATTGTCACAAAAGACAGGATTTCCTTCTTTTTTATGGCTGAATTATTTATATATATACATATATATATATAAATACATATATAATTTTCTTTATCTATTCACTTAAGATTGTTTCGATGTCTTGGTTATTGTAAATAATGCTGCAAAGAAGATGGGGTGCATATATCTTTTCGAGATAGTGCTTTCATTTTCCTTGGATAAATACCCAGAAGTGTAATTGTTTGCTGTTTTTAAGGTATGGTGCTGATGCTGTGGGTCCGAGGACCACCCTTTGGGAAACCCAGCCTTGGAAGACACAAGGCCTGAGGCTGGTTTGCAGGAAAATGTGTAAGGTGAAAAACATCACAGCAAGCGTTTGTGTGGACGAGAACTCTCAACACAAATTAGAACCACTGGATGGCCAGATGGTTGGAAAGCCAAGAAAGATGAGAGCTTACCTAAGACAGAGGAATTTGGCAAAGGTTCCTAAGAAAAACATACAGAAATATCTTCTTTACCTTGACTTTTGTCATGTGACCCCTGAAACTCAGGATCACTTACCAAGAAAGCAAGCAAGAGATGCCTTGTGCAAGAGAAAGAGTCACAGAGGTGGTTTGTGTCCAAAACCAACCCCAGAAATGGAGAGAACAAGTGCAAAATGCAAAGCCCACCCTTCACCTAGTCAGTGCCAAGCTAAAGGTGGGAGTGGCCCCAGCAATACAATTGTGACCCCACCAGGCCAGGCCTCCTCTCTGCACAGGCCAGAGGGGGACGAGTAACAAGGCCAGCATGAAAGCAATGGGCGTGCCATAGCAATCGAGAGTGTTCTTTGAGTCCATTCTCCTCCCAGGTCCCTAATTTGTTGTGAGTGGCCTTAGAGGCACTGGGAATCCGGGGCAGCCCAAATAATGTGTTCCGGCTCCTCTCCCATGGAGACTGGTGCCAATCTGGACGGGAGAAGATGGTGGTGGAGAATGGGAGGTAATTCAAGGTGGAGGCAGTTTGAGGTTTTGCTACAAACATCCTACAATGTACCAAGCTCCACTGACACGTTCCCCAGTTGTCTTGACAGATTAATGTTTTTGAGAGGAATTGGGCTTCTTTTGCTTGCAGAGCTACTTTGTTCAAGTAGACAGTTATATGATTAAGCTGCAAATAACCGAAACCCCACTCAGAGAACTAACCAATATGAGGGTGTACTTTGAGAGATCAGGTACTGGGGAGAAATGAGGTAGGCTAGCTCCAGAGTTGATTAATTCAGTGGCTTGATAATGTCATCACAGACCCAGTGTATTAGTCAGAGTTACTCAGAGAAACAGAACCAATAAGATACAGATATATAAAAAGGGACTTATTATGAGAGATTGCCTCACACAATTATGGAGGCTGAGAAGTACTCAATGATCCTGCCTCCTGCTTTTCACACCCATATAAATGACATTCTGCATGAGATATTATGCAGCTTTGTAAAAATCCTGGGCAAGAGGTATCCATTTAAGCTGCACCTAGATTCCTGACCCACAGAAACTCTAAGATTAGAAAATGTTGCTGTTTTAAGCTACTAACTTGTGGGGTTATTTGTAACAGAAATAGATCACTAGCATACTCTTCTAAATCATTTGTAATAGACTCGGTCATGGAGGGGACTCTTTTAGTATAAGCCATGCCAAAACTCTGTGCCACTTTGGCCTCTTTGGAAGTTAAAGTAATAAAGATCTCCTACTCTAACCTGGTGAGGAGACTGCTCTACTCATAACTGAGGACGCAAAGTCCAAGTAAATAAACAGATAAGGTAAAGATACAAAGAGTTTCTCTCTTCCTCAAAAGAAAGAAATAACAAATCTTTAGGGTTTAATAATGTTTGGCAAGGTACTTTAGTTGTAAGCTTATGGACTTTGCTATTCATGCATTCATTCATTCATTCATTCATTCATTTCCTCAACAGCTCTGCCACTTACTAGCTGGATGAACACAGACAAGTGACTTGCTTTCTCTGAGCCTTAATCTCTACCTATGCAAAAAGAAAGACGTTATAATACCTCCCTCATGTATTATTATGAAGATTAAAGAAGGTACTTTATTTGAAAGAACAGTGCACAGTGGTGTAAATAGTGAGAATTCAAAAAATGTTAAGTGTCCTTCTCTGATATTCTTTTTATCTTAAAAGGTTTACATTTGATCTGTGTTTTTAAAAGATCACCCTAGATCGTCTATGGAGATGATATATAGATGGAAAGAATGGAAATGAGGAGGTGAGTCAGGAGGTTATTGCAGTCGTTCAGGTGGGGGATGGTAATGGCTGTGCCTCAAAGGGTGGCAGTAGAAGACGGCAGAAGTGGATAGATTTGGAATGTGTTTTAAAGGTAGAGTTGGCAGAACTTACTGGAGGCACGAAGAGAGAGAACAGCTAATTTCATCCCAAAGAAAAAGCGCTTGACCCATTGATGCTGTCTAGATTAGCATCGTACAACAGAACTTTCCGTGATGATGGAAATATTCTATACAGGTGCTGCCCAGTCTGGCAGATACTATCCATGTGTGCCCACTGAGTACTTGAAGTATGGCTAGTGTGACTAAAGAAGACTTTTTATTGTATTTTAAATAACTTAAACTTATGTAGCCACCATATTGGATAGCACAATTCTAGGTTATATGCCCCCTAGACATTTTCCCCCATAATCCATTGTTACGTCTGTGTAATCCAAATTATACAGACATGACAATTTACAGCGCCTACAATTTGTTTTCACATACGCTATGATGATCTTGTCTACTACTAACTAGTTTCTGTTAATTGAGCTAAAACCTGAAAAAAAATCAAGACTTTCCTACTTCTGTTAATCCCAATATTATAGCATTAATGAGTAATCCATTTTGACCAATTATAAACATCATATAAACTATATCCTTTCATGTTTTAATTAAGTTGGAATATTGCTCTTCTTCCTAATTTATGTGAACTCAATCACTATGATAACTATAAATCATGTTACTTGACCATAATGTCTATAGGAGGAATGATTAATTTCAAAAGGACTTGGAAGTGAGTACTATGACGTAAACAAACTGGTAATAAATCTGTCTTCTGGCCTAAGGACTGAAGTTGTCATCACACCACAGGTACTTAGCAGGTATCTCAAGGCTGACTTAAAGGAAACTGCAGTGGTGATATTGACATTGAAAATAAATTTAAATTTTGTTCTAGCATATTTTGTTATAAAAGCTCTTCAATTTATGAAAGCTCTTTTTTTCTTGCTTTCTCTTCTTATTTTCCTTAAGTGAGCCCCAAATATCTGCTGACTAGCATATAGTCCATATATACCTCAACAAACTCAATTTAGCACTCAGAACCAAACTTATTATCTAAGCTGTATTTAATAAAAACCTTCAGGTCTTACCGTGGCATGTGCGCTCCCTCTGTATATGTACTAGGTGATCGTACTGACTATTTTTGGGTTCTGTCTGAAACTCTTTTCTCCCTAAGGTAATATCTCTTCCCCTTACCTGTGATTTTGATGAAAGAACCAGTCACAATACTCTTCCTGTCCTCCAGCCACAACCATTTAACTTGAATGGTATACGATACAATCGGATTTCTTATCTGGGACTTTACACACATCCTGGAAGAAAGGAGACCTCGCTTTCCTTTGTAGCAACTAAACTGGGATGCTGTAAACCTGGAGCTGCCTCTAATGACATCCTGTCGTTTTCCAATCATATGGAGGCAGCGCGTCTGAAATGGGAGAGAGTGAGACCAGCACAGAGAAGAAAGTAGAGGAGAGAAACTGTCCCTGTCCCTGAGGCCAGCTCCACTCATGGACTTCAATCAGCCAACAATTTCCCTTTCATACTTAAGCTCTGGGAGCTGGGCTTCTGCCACCTGTAACCAAATGGGTTCTTTTGAATCTGGTACCTCTCTGAACTCACAAGGAACCACACCCCCTTCACTCTTCGTGCTCCAGACAGAACACTCTCTCTGGTCACTGCGCTTTTTCAGAACTGGCCCTTTGGACATATCGTTCCCCTGCCGGGAGCCCTTGCCTTCAGATCTCAGCTTAAACATCACTTTCTCAGGAAGGTCCTTCCTGACTTTAGATGAAGGTTCATTCACTTGCTGTAATCTCCCATGGCATCCCATGCTTCCCCATCATAACACTCACCCTGCATCATTGCCTCTTTGTTGCTTGTCTTCACCACCAGACTCAAAGCTGCACGAGGCCAGGGCCTATAGCCCTTTTTCACCGATGTACAATGGTGCTCGGACCAGGGGAGGCACCAAATGAATATTTTGAATGAACAAATAAATAGTGTTTTCTCTCATACTTTCTCATTTGAAGCTGACAACGTATCTGTGAGTATTGTCAACATAATGTTGAAGCATAGTACATGTTCTCACTCTCACTTTTTAACAGAAAGGATCCAGCTGGTAGACACTGTTCTTCTCCAAGATCCCACAGCTCAGAATGCCAATTGCTAAGCTAGAACTGTGATATTTTCAGTCGCAGATCAGCTCATTTCTCACCTAATTCCAAAAATACATTTCCATATAAAAATAATAAACTCCTCAGATGCAGCCAGGGTTGAGCACCACTGTTTTAAAATCACCTCATTTAAAAAAAAAATCTTCAAAATAGCTGCTACCACCAAGTGCTATCACTCTAATTGTTTTATGTGTCTCCATGTATTTATTTAATTTTTTTAAAGAAACTGTCAGTTCCTCGAAACATGAGTCCTGCTACTCAAAGTGTGATCCCTGGACCAGCAGAATTGACACTATCTTAGAACTTTTCAGAAATGAAGATTCTCAAGCCTTCCCCCCACCCCAGACCTATTGAATTAGAACTGCATTTTAACAAAATCCCCAGGTAACACCAATATACAGCTAAGAACCACTGCTCCAGAATAGCCAATCACACCAGATATTTTTGTACCATAAGATTTGTATTCACAGCACGTGGGTTCAGGGGGAGACTGTAGGTTAAGGAACATACTTAATATTAGCTGTCGAACAATCAGGTTTCGAGGTGGTCAGGACAATGAGTCAAACAGAGTAACAATCAAGTCTTTATTAACTTACCACGACAGTGCAAGTGAGAGACAAAGAAGACAGGCAAAGACCAGGTGGCATGCAGAACAGACAGAGCAATCTACTCATGAGCAAAAGGAGCACCCCCAAAAAAGGTTCCTGACTCTTCATGGACCTATAGGCTGGGGTGAGGGAGAAAAGGAAAGGCTAGGAATGGAATAGTGAGTTAAAGTGTCTTAGCCAAAGCCCCCAGAAAAGGGGACTCAGAATGGAGGCACTTGGGCTAGAATGGAAGCTACGCATACGAGCATGGCTGGATGGGGCGGGGCTGAGTCCCTGAGTGCAACTCACTCCAGAAAACTGTAATGCACTAGCTGTGCACCGAGTCTGGAGTGGCGAGGGCTGTTTCCCTCCATGAGGCAGTCCAGGCAAAGCTCTGTGGTTGCCTGTAATCACACATAGATCACAGAAATGATTTGAGCTTAGAGCCAGATTATTCCACTTACTGGTGCAAATTTTGTACCATTTAACTGGTAAGGTCATGACTTTGTTTGGTTGCCTCAGCGAAGCAGCCTGTGAAACTGACCAAAGCTTAATGATGGAATTGTCTCTAAGCAATGGTTCTCTAAGTGTGGTCCCACGCCAGCATCACCTGGGAACATCTTAGAAATGCAAATCCTTGTACTCCACCCTGGACATTCTGAATCAGAAAATGCGGGGATGGTGCCCAGCAATGGGTGTTTTAATAAGCCCTGCCTTCCGGGTGATTCTGACACATGCTAACATTTAAGAAACACTGTTCTAGATGAGGGTTTCTCAAACTCAGCACCGCTGACATTTTAGGAAAGACACTTCTTTGTTGTGGGGGGTTATCCTGTGCACTGTAGGATGTTTAGATGAGTCTCTGGCTTCTACCTATTAGAACCCCGTACCATCCCCCTAATGTGATGCCCCAAAATATATCCAGACATTGCAAAATATCCCCTGGGCAGGGGGGAGGACAAAACTGATCCCCATTGAGAACCACTGCCTCAGAGTAATAACTATAGCCTTGACCAGTTCCAGCCTAAATCATGATACATAATCATGTCCATATACATTCAAGTGTTCACAGATATGTGACACTGTCACATAAACTGAGGTTTGAATAGTCCACAGTGTACAAAGCACTTTCATATATGTCATTTGTTCCTCACGTTAATCCTACGAGAAAGGTAGTACCATCGTTCCCATATTACTAGCAAGGAAACTGAGATTCACAGAGGTTATCTGATGTGCCCGAGGTCACTGCCTGCCAAATAGCAGAGCTGAAACT
Organism: Pteropus alecto; assembly: GCF_000325575.1. Classification (NCBI taxonomy): domain Eukaryota; kingdom Metazoa; phylum Chordata; class Mammalia; order Chiroptera; family Pteropodidae; genus Pteropus; species Pteropus alecto. The sequence continues at coordinate 18,904,975 of NW_006433378.1, read as the reverse complement.
CGAACACAGATTTTTCTTTTTCATAGATAAAGAGAATTATCTTATGAAACAGGTTATGGAGGGGATAGTTCTAACCTTGAACAATATCATTGCTTTTGGAACAAATTCAATTAATTAGCTGAGAAGTAATAGTTGTAGGAATACTTAAACAGAGTGTTCAATATGAAAAATGTGTGTGTATCCAAGATTAGGGTAAGCCTACCCATAGATGCTGGCATGAGCTATTCCTTGGAAATAAAAGCTTTGTGATAGTAATCGTGAGCCTTAATCAAAGTTGTCAGGGAGGTTTGTACTCATATCAGAAAAGTAAAAAAAAAGCACAATTAAACAAATTTGGGAATAGTCTTTCTCCTCTAAAGCCCAGCCCCTAATGAGAAAGTAAAACAGAATCAGAATCATTGACTGAAAAAGGGAGAAAGAGGACACCCAGGACACCACAGAGCCAGCCATCGACCCGCTGTGACCCAGGACCCTGCAGAATGAAGTGCCGCCCCACCAGTACTGGGCTCCTAGGGAGGATGGTGCTAACGGCCTGCAAAGCCCACAACTTCCAGAGGGTGGATGCAACCCTCATCCAGAGGTGAGCCGGGGATTTCCAAGACACAGTAATAGACTTTGGCTTCTGAGCGATCATCCACCCACCAGCAGCCAACTTACTGACCTTTGGCTGGTCCTCCGACATGGCCAAACTTGTTGCAGAGCATAAAACTGAAATGCTAAATAAAGATCAAGGCCAAATCAAAGTCACGATGAGACAAATGGCCCAAAACAAACCTTTTAATGTCAGTTCTTTCTTGCCCTGAGAAGGATTTGAAACCTCTTGCCTCCTCTTTAGAGGATCGTGAATGGTCTCATAAACTGGAGTTTCAATCTGGAAACATTTCTAATGGGAGGAAAGAGCACTGGGCTTGGAGTCAGAAGGCCCAGGTTTTTATTTTGGAAGTTCAATGGAGAAACTGCTCTTTACCAACATCCTAAACTTGCAATTAATATGCCCACAACTTGGGAAACACCACGCATAAAGCTGAAGAAGCCACGATTTGGAGTCATGCAGGCCTACCGAGAAATCTCTGCTCTGCTGTGTTCCAGCTGGGTCATGCCAGACAGCTCTCTAACCCTTCTCATCCTCAGTTTCCTCATCTTTAAAATTGAGGTGATAATAACAGTCCTAATCCAAAGGCTATTAAATGGAATCACATAGATAAACGATTAGCACATAGTCCTCGGTAAAGTTTTAATTAAAATCTATACCTCATATGGAAATAGAAGAAATGAGAGCCACTTACAAATTGACTAGCTAAGAAATATTGTTTACATTCTATTAAAAAGACCTCAGAATTGGTAGATGACAGTCTCTCCAAGGAACATGGGCCATTTCTCATATCTCGTCCATGATCCAAATTAGCAGATAATTAGACGTGAGAGTCCCTACATATATAACACCATTTTGTAATACACACTTTTCTGTTAGTTTAGTTATAGGGGAAATTGTGAATGAAAGAAGAAAAATATAGAACTGTGCTGTTGAATACAGTAGCCACAGGTCACATGGGGCTACTGAATCTTTGAAATATAACCAGTCCAAGTTGAGATGTGACATAGAATAAAATACACACCAGACTTTGAAGATAGTACCAAAAAAAAGAATATATTTCATTAATATTTTTATATTGGTTATATGTCAAAATGATAATAATTAGATAAATGGGAGTAAATAAAATGTATTTGAAAATTAATTTTACCTGTTTCTTTTTACCTTTTTAATGTCGACTACTAAAAAATTTTTTGAAATGACATATGCAGCTTGCATTATATTTCTATTAGACAATGCTGGTATAGAAAGAGAGGACGCACGTGCACACGCTCACACACACACACACGCACACACACACACACACACAAATGAGGAAAAAAGGATTTAACAGTGAAAAAAATCTCAGTTTGCGAGGGAGGACACAGGCTTGACAATCCTACCTCCGCCTAAAGAAAAGAAGTCGAGATTAATTTTTCTATTAGCAAAGAAGCTAAAAGAGACTTCTATTTACATATTCCATGTTGTGACATTTGGTAGAGGAAAGAAAAAAGGTTACGCTTCCTTTACTTCTTTTCATTGGATAACAGTTTTTAACCTTATAAAACAGTATGTCCTCTTTTGGTTGGAAAGACCTAAGTTAAGGAAAGTGCACCCTCTGCAGGCTATTTAGTAATATTTTAAAAGAAAAAATAGGCACAGTGAGGGAGACTGTAAAAATAATGTAGAATGAATAAGTGAATGAATGAGTTACATTTCACATTGTTGCATTTACAGCTTTTACCACGGATTCAGTAATGATGGAACTGAAGGCAGGGAAGTAGGTTTATAGTGTGGAAACTGTTATTAGATCACGTCAGCCCTTTCTTTTTTTCTTCCCTCTGGCCCTCTGTCTCTCCTGCCTTCCTTTTTTTTCTTTTCTTCTTTCCTCGCTCCTTCCCTTCCTTTCTTCCTTCCAGTCATCTTTTAACAGCTGAGATACACCTTTATTATAAATTCTATGTAAAAACGGAAGCTACAAGGTCAAATTCAACTTAGAGGTCTAGGCTGCTTATTTTTACTCAATGTCTTTATGAAGTTAATACTTTATTCATGTTTCTAAGTCCGACCTTGCAGACAAGGTCAAGCAATTATATGACTACAAACACTCACCGACTACAAAGTTAATAAAATGAAATAGTAAGCAGCCCTCAACTTAGGAAAGGATTATCTTCCCAAAGACAGTTGATATGCTGGTTGCTTAAAACTAGAAATCTTCATCTCAGTTGTTCCTGGACAAGTTTGCAAATGTACAAATGCACATTAGCCTATAATGAAACAGACCGTTAATTACATTATTATTTCTACTCTACCAAAAAGTAACATATAACAGTATCTTTATAGGAAAAGACAAATATAAGGCCACACTTGGGATCTCAGGAGCCGGTCCTCCTTTCTCCAAGCAGTATGAGCAGGCTTCCCCAGCTTCTCAACTTAGGGACAAGAGGTGCCTCTAGGAGACCTATGTCAGACATCCCCGGCACCGGCCACTCGTTTGCTTTCTGTGTTGCCAAAAAAAAAAGTTAACTCACTGGGACAGTCACGCCCAAGATTTCCAAACTGGAGAACAAAGGAAACAAAAGTTTTTGTCATCATGAGATCAGAGAAAGCGAGACCACACAAAGTGAGCTGTCCCTGCCTTTTCATAAACACACACACACACACACACACACACACACACACACACACACACAACTTTTGCCTGTATCACCAAAATTCATTTCATAAATTAATCAATTGCAGGCTAGGCCTTCCTGTAACAATAGTAATAACTGGGCTTTGATAGCCTCAAGAAATATATCATTAATGTTATGGAATATTTTTATTTACAGCATAATTTATTTTAAAACCAATTCAATTCCTTTTAACCTATCAAATAAAACCAGCATAGTTAAATTAAACTTTGTAGGCTGGGAAATAACTTAAGGAGCGTTTATGAGAAGGAGCAGGAAAGAACCCAGAAATTATTTTTATTCCTTACACATAATTCAAAACATGATGAAAATGTAATGCAAGCCTGTAAATTTGTGTACTTTTTGTCAAATACAAATTACGCAGTTTAAAATAAACCCTTGCAGGAGAGCACAATAGAAAGTGATAGGATTTATTAGTTGTTGTTTTTTGTGCTTATGTTTAAGCTTCTTAATCAAGAATATGTAGAACGGCCTAAATTATGTGTCTATTTAAGCTTCACTTCTCATAGTTAAACTACTGAAAAAAATAAAAGCATCTATTTTTACCAGAGTTATTGGAACGTAAATGAAATATTTTCACAGTTCTGCTCTATCCTGACTGCACAGTCTGGAAATCCAGCACTTTTGAGAAATATGAGCACTATTTAATGCATAATGGTTCAATAAAGAAGCTCTTATCCACTCACTTAACTTAGGAGATTAAAACAAAACCGTAATTCCCCTCTTGGGCATCTAAGTTTAGTTTTCCCTATAACTGGTCCATGAGTCCAGGTTCGATGTAAAGCAATCTTTTAATCAGTGTCATATAGCATGGTGATTAAGAAAATGGGCTTTGGAATGAAGCCTGGATAAATCCTGCATAAGCCTTTAGGAGTTGTGTGGCCTAAGACAGATATCTTAACCTCTCTGTGCTTCAGCTTCTTGATTCAAAAATTGGAGTTTATTCATTTATTGAATACCTACCACGTGCCAAGCACTGTTTTAAGAGCTGGGAACATAATAATAAAGAACACGTTTGGTCCAGATTCTCAGAAAGGTTACATTCTTATTGGTGAAGAGAAACACCTTTCTAAATGAACTAACATGAAATTTTCCAGCGTGTGTTAGGTGTTACAATGAAAATAAAACAAAGTGATGTGAAAGAGTTATTATGGAGTTTCTTTAGACAGTTGTCAAGGAAACCTTCTCTGGGAGGTGAGACTTAATCTGGGATCCTAATGACAAAGAGGAATCACCCACACTTAGGTCTGGGAGGAAAGTGGAACAGGCAGAAAGAACAGCCAGTGGAAAGCTGTAAGGAGGAAAAGAGCTTGGCACGTTACTAGAACAAAACAGAGCAGAGTGAGTGGGAAAGAAGCAGGATCTGGGGTAGGGAGGGGCTCGATCATGCTGGGCCTCAAGAGGCCCTGGTATAGAGTTTGGTTTTTATTTTAAGTCAATGGGGAGTCATTAGATAGTTTTCATCGGGTTGCTGTGAAGATTAAATGAGATGACGTATGTGAAGGGCTTAGCACGAGGAACACATGGCGTAGGGTGAACACGCTACGGGAGGTGACATCATCATCATTTTTTTTTTATTCTATAAACCCTGACATACGATACCATAAGTGAGGCCCAAAGTTTTTATTCTTATTAAATTCAGGGTCAAGTTATTTAAAACATTAATGAAGTGAGAACAGGGCCTGAGCTGAAGATGGGCGTCAACTGTCAATCACCATAAAGCCAAATTCTACTGCAAGATGCATTTTACTTTATTATCTTTCTAATCATCACCATCATCAATTAAATTGAAGTCAAATCTAAGGCCAGCACTGTTCACCATTCTTAATTTTTGCCATCTGGAGTGACATGGCTACCTGCCTGTGTGATGAAATGATTCTGGAGAAGCAATCTTAAAAATGCCATGGTCGCTATAAAATGACCTAAATATTCCTTAATTTCCCCTAGAGCATCATTGAGTAAGTGGACTTTCTGCTTCTCAGGCTTGGTGAGAATCCTCTTACCCACTTCCCAGAGCTGGTGAGCAGCACACACTTACTGGACTGGGAATATCAAGAAGTCCATCTCAAGTCAGAACTCATACGAGTGCATCAAGGATTTTTTTTTCCCTGGCCACACTTGATCATCTGTGCCTTCTCTTTCTGTGAGAATGCCATATAAAGCAATCCTTACTCCGTGGATCATTTAGTTTACTAAATCATCGTTTATTTTTTCCTCAGGATATCACATGCTATTTTAGAGTCCGTTTTCAAAATGTCTTAAATGGCTTGGCTCAAAATTGGTTTTGTATTAAGGGAAAGAACTAGTGTCCCAGAGTTTCAATCAGCACCTTAGTGAACAGTGAGCTGACCTTCTGCACATTGCCCAGAGTTTGCCAACAGCAAGAATGAGCTTAGAGATGTCCATGGTTCATTTCTCTCTGCTGCTTTTTCACATCTTTTTTTCTCTACAGTATTTTCAATGAAAACAGGACTACAGTTGACAGTCTTATAGGAACGGTTTGGAGCAGGGCTGGCATATAGTCAGATCTGTTGCCACACCCTCACATAACTACTGAAATTGCAATGACCTGAACTGCCTCGTCACTTTGCATGGAAGTAATTTAACTACCTATGTCCATTCACAGAGAGAGATAATTATGATTCTGCATCAAAACCATCGCAACATTGTTTCAACCAACACAATAACCATGTTGTCAGCAGTCAATTAATGTTAAATCTAGTAGCATTTCAGTCATATATAATAACGGAAGAACGAGGTTTTCTCTGTAAGTGAATTTTCCAGACAAGTGAGGTTCTCCCCATCAAGAACCAACAGATGTTTTAAAAATCAAATCATTTTGGATAGAATTTAAATGTATTTGACATGTTCGATGACCACTTAAACAAGATGCAAGGATCATTATTTATTTTGTTTATTCATAGCCAATGATCACTTTCAGTGGGATGTACTGATCCATGCAATGGCTTCACTAAATAGCCCTAATTATGCTTCTCCAGTTCTTCAAGTCTCTCTTAAGTATGTCAGGCCCTTCTCTATCTGGCTATTATCTGTCTCTTCTTACTACTATCAGTAGGTCTGAGTGTTTGTTACCTTGAGTATTCCCACGCTTGTTCTCATTTGCTCTGTGTGAGAAATAAGATTACAAAGCTTATGGGAATTAGTGGCATTATTTCATAATTCTCAGTCCAAAAGGCCCCAGGTAAGGGCTTAGCAGTCTTCCCATATCTTAGATAAGAAGGAAGTACATGGACTTGGAGACAGGCATTTTCGTGCTAATTTCTTTTTCCTTTTTTCTTTGTAATTTTTTGACAAAGTTTGAGAGTAATCTTGTGATAAATGACTGTGTATTATTACATTTTTCTAATCAGATTCTCTTGTATCTCTTATTTCTAAATAAATTTTCTTATTCATCTTGGAAAGTTAATTTCTAACTAAATAATGTTAGGCTATGTTTTCTTAAGTTATCGAAAATCCCTGTATGATGATGTAAGGGGGTAAAAAAATCTTTTGGGAGGGATTTCTCATAGCCATTACCCTCTTTGTTCACCAGGATTCTTGATGTGATTTAACTTGCACCTCAATTGTGCAATCTGGCATAGTGTCAGAAGAGCGAATATCTGTTAAGGAACAGAAAACAGCTAAACCAAATAGCAATGAGAAAATGTAATTTCTCCAGCCAAGCACGACATAAATAGATCCTTCCTTAATTTTAGTCCCCTGAGACTAATGACTGACCCTAATGAAAATCCTAGTGGGAAATCATAGTAATAAAAATAGCCAAAAATTAAGAATAGGACCAGTGAGAATGACGATGGCTGATAAGCATTTGAACCACCAAGCCTCCTTACTAATCCAACCACTAAAATAAGCACAGGCTCACGGACTGAGTGCCTAAAAGAAGTCAGAGACATTATATACCAATCAATTACCACATGAAGCTTAAGGAAAAAAAAACATCTGTAATGATCTTTTATTCCCATTATTGTTTTTAATGGAATCAGTGTACAGTAATGTGAGTCTTACTCTTGTTTTATACTTACTTTAGTGTTGTGCTACTTATAACGTGGTTGTGCTTCTAGCAAAAATTACGAATTCCTCTTCCTAAATTAGTAAAAAGAAATAAAATCTGAAATGAGGCTTCTAACCTCTTTAATCATCCCCAAAGCATCTGTAAATTTATAAACTAGCACTGTAAAAAATATATCTATACCCCACCTCATTCCCGAAAAGATTTGATGTGGCTTATAAAAACAAATAAAATCATGAAGGATTTCTTTTAAATTGAGATAGCCTGGGAAAAAGAAGAAAGAACAAACAAGATTTTAATAAAACCAAATAATGAGTAATATACAGAAATGTCCCACCATAGTCTTATATAGTTGGTAGAGCTGGGCTACACATTTGGCTCAAAGTTTCTAGAAGTTTTAAGAGAGAAACAAATAAGTTGTAAGATTATAGAGGCCATAAAATAAAAACAATGGGTGAATAATGGGATAAGCTGTCTCTACAGGTCGTATAAAAAAGATACCATGCAATGCAGTGTTTGACACCCACAAAAACAAGCCCAGAGTAGAGACAACAGTCCAGTACATCTAGCTTTCACTCTCCCTTGTTATAAGTCAATGGCAGGATCCCAAAGTGCAATTTGTCAAACTCAGTTCTCCAAAGAACGAGAACACTGATGGGGTGGCTTCATCCAATTGCCTAAATGAGAGTGTACGACATGTCATTCAGGGAACTTCCCTCAAACATACATTCTTGCAGTTAGGCCTTTGATTATGACCGGATCAAAGATGCTTAAAAGTTATATTCTCAAATGAGAATACAGGGTACAGATATTCTGTGGAGTAAAGTTAGACAGAGAACATTGATGAACTAACCAGGGTAAACGCTGAAATACCTTTTAAAAAGGACCAATATTGTGCCATCTAAAAACTTCTGAATTCATTTTAAAAGATAATGGAAAAGTAGGATCTCAAATCACTACAGCACAAAGAATGACTGTACTAATTTTTAACCTGAACCGTTTCAATCTAGATATTATCAGTCACTTACTGTGGTTTAAGGAAAAACAAAAACAAATCAAAAAACAAAACAACTCAGCAAAACACCAAAAGAAAATTTTTATGCTGCTTTCTAGTGAATCCTACAAGGTAAGTTGGTTCCAATATAGTATTTCTCTAAAATAACTTGCTGAGTGGAACTGTTGAATACAAAGCAAATGAATATTGGAAAACTTTTGCCAAAAAGGGTGATTGAGGTTTGAGTGATGATGGTAACTGACTGCACTGTTGTCTTCAATTTTCATGCTTGCTTGCACCTACACTCTTTGATACTGCCCTCCTACACTGACTCTGGGCTTGGCCATGTGACCTACTTTGGCCAATGGATAGCAGCAAATTTGACAAAGCCCTTACGCATTTCTGCTTGCGCTTGTAGAACCCTCAATTTCCATGAGGACCAGCCAGGTAGCCTGCTGGAGGATGAGACCACCCACCAGCTGTCTGTAGATATATAAGCAATCCCCGCCTAACACTGCAAAGCCTGGCTAGATCAGCCAAGGTGCCAACCCAGTCTTCGTCTTCTAAGAAATAAGTCCATGTTGTTTTAAGTCACTAAATGTTTGAGTGCTTTATTAATGCTAATTGACACAGCAATGGCTAACTGCCACAGTGCCTGAATTTAAGCCTTTCTTTTATTAGTAGAAAATAGGACCAAGAGCTGGTAAAGTCATTTCTAGAGTTTGATAATATCAGTAGATAAAACTATTTATTATGTTTACTTTCAGTGGGAGTAGGGAGGGATTCAATTAGCTCATCCAAAAGTAATGCTGAATATTAAGAAACAAGTAAGAAAGAGGGCAGTCAAAACATCCCTACCTTACTCATCTTGAAATAAGTAGTTAATTGATCAGGAGACTATTCTTCCAAACCCAGATCTTTGCACTGATGTTAAGATACAAATTCTCTACAGTAGCGCCCTTCCCTGCCTTAGCCACAGTAAATATGTCCCAAGACCCCCAGTGGAGGTCTGAAACCATGGACAGTACTGAACCCTATGTACACTGTATTTTCCTATACATACATACATACCTATGATAAAGTTTAATTTATAAATTAGGCACAGTAAGAGATTAACGATAATAATAAAATAGAACAACTATATACTGTAACAAAAGTTATGTGGATGTGGCCTATCTCAAAATATCTTACTGTACTGTACTCATACTTCTGTGATAATGAGCTGCTACAACGCCTGTGTGAGGAGATGAAGTAAATGACAAGGGCATTTTGGCGTAGCATCGGGCATATGGCACTCAATTTAAAACTCATGAACTGTTTATTTCTGGAATTTTCCATTTAATATTTCCAGACCATCGTTGACCACAGGTATCTGAAACCATGGAAAGCGAAACCACGAATAAGGGGGAACTACCGTGTAAGAATCTGGACCGGGTTCAGTGCTGTACAGTACAGCCTATAGCTGGTTCCTATGCACGGGGTCAAATACTGAGTAAAGATCAATAAAAGCTGTGATTAATCTTATCTTGTTCTTGAAATATACAGAAAGGAAAAGTGATTTACCGTGGAATAACTTTCTCGAAAGTCTGCTCCTTGCATAGAACATTGGTCTGAGAAACCCAGGCTTGCATTTGTCATGGAAAATTGGCTAAAACGAGGGGGGGGGAGAAACACCCAGTAAGCTCATAAATCCATAATTCAAAAGGAGATTTATATGTTTTTTTCAAAACAGGGGGCAGTGGGATTGTACTATGCTTTAGTCCATGAGGACAAAGTCAAGAAAGACTCATTACCAAGAGACCATAAACAATTTTAATAACAGAGAAATCTTCACCAGGTATCTTATTTAACTTGACCTTTTTAATCGGTAAGACTGAAATGTTTTCCTGCGTGTACTAGAGAGAAGCAATTTACCTCAAATTAAAAACTTGAGAAAATGGGGCCTCTCATATTGCTTGATATTGGAACTTCTTCAATTTTCCTCATCAGGTTCCTCGAAATCTTTCTTGACTCTCAGTTCTAGGACAGCCATAAGGAATTAATTTAAAAAAAAATTTTTTTTTAAATCGGGAGTAAAAATTGGATTTGGCAAGATCCTGAACGACTTCTAAATTTCATCTCATATGTTGGCTTCCAAGACTGGCCGTTACTGTTTTTAATTTCCTAACAATTATAAGCACAAGAATTTGCTCCATCAGCATCTCATGTAGGAAACAGGAATCGCTCTAAGTATTATAAGCAAAAAGGGATTTTAATACAAAGATTCAGATGCTTCAGAAATCCACCATGGATGGCGAAGCAAGCTTTAAGGTTGACCTCCGGGAATAAATCCCAGTTGTGACATAACTGACCCACCTTGGGAGACTACTTTCTATATGATCCGGAAGGTGAAGAATCAGCAATCATCCCTGGACAGCCTGGGACCAAGAACACATAACCATAGCTGTAATCCAGAGAGCCAGAAGTTGGAAGAAGCTGTCACCATCTCCACAGCTGCCCCTTTGCACAGAGTAACTACTGGAATAGTGATGTCAAAAATGCATCCTCTAGTGACTCGGCTTGCTGGCAGAATTATCAAAGCAACATGGAAATAGACTTTATCTCTCTATCATCTTCTAACCCTTCCATGAAGGTGCCTAATTAGTGGAGACTTATTTATATACAGAACCATAACTGCAAAGGAACCTGGGAAATACAGCTTCAACTCTCTCAGGACCGCAGAAGTGTGCCAGTCTGGCCTGTCCATCAGAGGAACTATGAAAGTAACTCTTAATTTTACCAAAAGGACTGATTGTGTTTAGTTTTAGTTTATCTATAATCTATTCATAAAAGCTGAAGGGAAACTTGTCTCTCAAGTCACCCAAGATAGAGATTTCATCACTCTCCAGAGATCTAAACTGTCACCGATAGAATTTAAATGTGACATGTCTCATTCCATTTTACTTTCCTCTTCCTCATCATCTAACCAGCTCAATCGTGGCTGGGCACAAATGAGCACCAGGGCAACTAAGCCAGCATTTAAAGGAAGGAGAAAATGATCAGTTTCCTCTAGTCCAAGATCTCCATCTTCAGACTAGTAATAAACAGGGAGTTGATTAACTATACTACTTTTCATATCTTTTTATTTTGCCTTGAATTAGAAAGGCTTTAAAGGAGTTACTAATTACGGCACAGCCTTGGACAGACTGACTGGACTACTTATGAAACTGTGAATGTAGGCCACACTCACAGCTCACTTTGGAACAAAACAGTCACAAAGAATCCCTTACAGTAAGGTTACAGATGATCCTGCCCCCACCTCCTAGTCACCACTGAATGTACCAGAAATTCTTGCTTAGGCCAAGATAGCCATAAAGGCTTGTAGTCTCCTTGATTTGAGAATTCAGCAGAAACTGGGGACTTTTCATTGGATGGCAATAAACTGAAGCAACCAGATCTTCTCCCTTGGGATGTTTAAATATGAAGCACAGAGTCTCACCTGAAGGGGGCTTGAAGCTGAGACATATAGAAAACAGGAAGCAAGCTGAAGCTGACATGTAGAGAGAAGAAAAGAGGCCAGGGGATGAAAGAAGCAAAGAGAAGCACATGCCACATTGGTAAAAGCCATAGAGACAGATGCACTAGGGTATGGGGATGGCAGCTCAGAGACACTCAACCTGTCGGTGGTATACATGAAGTCTTCCGGCTCGAGGACAGTGGTACAATTTACTTTCGTGTAAGCCTTAATAAACTGCGCCCTCTAAAGTGATCAGCATGTTTCCTTTCTTTGTAACCTTGAAGAGCCTACCTCATACACACTGCCCTGAGAGTAGGGGGTTTATATCAGGAGCAGCCTCTGTATGCAAACGAAGTTGATGACAAATTTACCGTTCAATATATCCCTGAGGTCACCATAGAAGGAGTTCAGGGAAAGGTAAAATCTTCTCTCTCAATTGTTTGAGGCTTGAGGCATGTCTCTCCATCTGCTCTTTAGCAGACCAAGTGTTTAAATGGTTCTTCCTGCAGTGGGGTTCATAGAATCAGTGAGTCCAAAGATAACAGAAATGTGGCCCAGCACCCAAGCAGATAGTGGGTGATCTGATAAGAGCAATATACACATCAAGGCAAATCTCTTCTGATTTGTCAGAGAAATTAATCAGGACAAAAAAGTTCCTGTGAGAATAAGGATGCTATCTATGAATTGAATTGTGTTCCCACCAAATTTATATGTTACGGCCTTAACTCCAATATAACTGTACTTGGAGATGATGGGGCCTACAAGGAGGCAATTAAGGTTAAATGAGGTCATAAAGGTTGTGACCTGATACAATAGGATTAATGTTCGTATAAGAAGCGACATCAGAGATCTTGCTGATGGTGGCTGACTACAAGCCAGGACAACAGGCCTCAGAATAAAATCTACCTTGTTGGCACTTTTATCTTGGAGTTCCCAGCCTTCAAAACTGTGAGAAAATATATTTCTATTGTTTAGGCCACAGAGCCTATGGTTATTTTGGTGTAGCAGCCTGAGCTAACTAAAAGAGTTTGATAGCTATCATCCCTCCCCACACCCCAATTAATTTTTAGAAAATGTGAGATAACTGGCACATCCCTACCTCTGTGAAAGTTTTTTCCCCCTATAATAGAAAGAGATCTAAAACCTTAGATTTAAGGCCTTCTGCAGTCAAATCATTAATATAGTCAGAATATGGTAAGTTTGCTTGAATTTTTTTTTGAAAAGGTAGTGTAGGAACCTTATCATAAGGCCAAAACTATGCCATATTTTAGTGGAAGAATCTTCTTCATTGGAAGGGAAGCTACCTCCAGCTTAACAACCAAAAACAGAGACTAGACATATTGGTAATGGCATGACCATGGACTACATGTGCTTGTATGCACTCAGCATCAACCTAGCTCCCTCTTCCGAAACCAACATGGCCTCCCCCATGGGCATTTGGAGCAAAGGAAATGAACATGGTTTCTGGACCAAGATGCTCACAGGATGCTCAACCAATTAGAGGATCCTCTTTGTCACTAGAAAAAGCATCAGGAGTAACAACTGGAACTGCCTACACCCACACAGCTTGCTGTCCACATTAATATGACTTTACTGCTCCAATGTCTTCATCAATAACTATTCCAGGAAACACTAACTCAGGAGGATAAAAGTTGCAAATAACTTTATTGTTCATTCCAGAAACTTTCTGATACATCAACTCAATAGAAAGTATCAAATGCCAGTTTATACCCTAAGACTCTGAACCTCTTGCCTCAAAATCCCTACCTTCCTGTGGGTGACTGACATGGGGCCAGCTTTCTTGATTACATGGAGTTGTGAAAAATGACATAAATGGAGCTATTTTAAAATGGATTTGAAGCAGCCATTCCAGAGGAACTGCCTTGCACATCTCGTTCCTTGAAACTTTGGAGTATCTGAACTGGGCAAACTAACCTTTGAACTGACCCAAACCAATACTGTTTACCAACAACTGCCTGCAAAAGCCAACCAGAAAGCAGACATCCTGACCACAAGAACTGACCAGTATGAACTTTCTTTCTTAAGACAGAATTGGTACCCAGCCATGTATAGCTAGAGTAACTCAGCTTGTTAACACCAATAGAAATTTCTTTCTTCTATTCATGTAGTTATGCCCACTTTTTTTTCCTCAGAAAAACTCTCTGCCTATATTTGGACCTTATTTGGGTTTCTACTTGGATCTGTGCTTCCCTAATTGCAATTCTTTTTGATCCCAAATAAATGATACTCGCCTCTCATTTGGGCTTTTTATTTCTAGATTAACACAGTTAATGCATTTAAAGTCTACTGTCTTTTTTTTCTGCTTCTCTATTCCAGTTCAGTGCAAAGCAGCAATCACAGACAAGCATGTTTGGGCTTTCACACTAAGTCATGTCTCCTAAAATTGCAGTCATACTCTGAATCCCATTTGCCTGACTCCCAAGTAGTCATTTCCAAACTCAGAGAAGGAAACAGGGGTTTCCTTAATTCAGAGAAATTTGATTAAAATGAAAAAAAAAAAAAAACAACTTAAATTTATAAAGGAAAATTGAGATTTTCACAAAAAAAGAAATTGAAGTAATATAATAAGTCAACACAAAATGAGTTATAAAACCCAAAACCAAATAAAAAGATTGAATTTTGATGGAAAAATAGATACGATAACATGAAATAAATAATACAAATTGGGAGTGGGGGGGAACCAGAAGATTTGATGGGAGTCAGTAAAAAAATAAGAATACCAAAAAATTTAAAACACACAGATAAGGCAAAAACATTAAAACAACTCTGAAGTACAGAGGTTAAAACTTTAGGCAAACAAAACAGGAAAAAATAGAAACAGTCACTGGAAACAAGTGGTTACTCTTCATCAGAGTCCTGAGTTGGCTTGGACATCCCAGGGCATGAGTGGAGGTCCTCCAGAAGAGGGAGTTGACAGGGCAACACCCTCAATCCAAGAGAGATGTAGGGCCATGTTTTCAATTGGCACCTAACATGAGGATCAGGACTCTTGAATCAAAATAGCAGAAACCTACAGTCTCCTTGGCCTTTTGCAAACTCCTGGGCAAAGCCTTTTGATTACTCGGTGATATTCTCTGGTTTTACAGCATGCACACCTGGATGAGATGAATGAAGTCCATACCTCCCAATTTTGTGGTGTCCTCTTCTGGACCCATATTTAATCATTCAACAATTATTTATTGAGACTCTATTCCATGCAATACCCAGTGATAGGTGCTAGCAATACAGCACCTACCTAATGATTGAGAGAGATTAGAATTTTGTCATTACAACTGTGATGAGCGCTATTAGTCATTCTCATAACAGGAATTACCTCAGCCCAAAGGGAGAGGAAGAGCAATCTAGGTAAAGAGAATAGCAGAGGCAAAGGCCCTGATGCAGATAAGATAAAGCAGACAGGATGAATATTCAGGCTATTGTGGGCAGAATACAAATTGGAAGGTTAAGAAGATACATGTGAGATAAGCAGGGACCAGAACCTGACCCTTGAAGCCACATTAAGGATTTGTGCTTATTTTCTTCTCTGAGTGAGAAATATTTGAACTATTATTTGGATCCAGTGGAAAATTTGCCCTTGACATTTGATTCTATCCTTATGAATACACAGTTTAACCCAAATAATACAAAATTAACGAATTTTCATCTAAAAAGCATTCTTCTTGGCAACTGAATCAATTTGATTTCTTGATAAATTACGTAGATTTTAATTGATTTCAATTTTTTCCATTTTCTTTTTAATTGATTAAAATTAATGTAAGATCAATTTATTAGAAACTTTCAATGGAAATTTGATTCATCAATTATTTTGTTCTCAAGTTTAATTTTTCATGGTCCTTATAAGATTTGATTCCTTACATATTTTTAACTAATTAAATTTCAACAGGTGTCATTTTTAATCCCTTTCATTTGGATTAGTTATAAGTAATACTCTCTTTGAGTCAGATGAATGACAGTTTTTATTTCTTAGCTAATCATGAGAAAAATCTTGAGTTGTTCTATTATTGTTCAGGACTTATCTACTGCAGTGATTCTCTAACTTTTCAGTCTCAAGAACCCTTTATTCTTAAAAATTATTGATGCTCTCAAATAGCTTTTATTTATGTGGATTACGGCTATCAATATTTCCTGTATTATAAACTTTTAGTTTATAATTTTGTCACTGACAAATTTTAATATTTATTAATTTAAAATAACAGTAATAGGCCCATCACATGTTAACATACATATTTTTATTAAAAATAACTTTCAAAATAAAAAAATGAGAAGAGTGGCATTGTTTTGCGCTTTTGCAAATCTCTTTTACATCTGATTTCATAGAAGACAACAAACTTCTCATGACCTTTACATCTAAACTGTGTTAGTCACACGCATCCTGTAACCTCTTTCAGTTAAAGTCTTAACTGAAAGAATGAGAGTAAATGTCTTAGTATTATTACGAAAATAGTTTGGTCATGGTGGACCCTGAGGGAGTCTTAGCACACTTCAGAGGTCCTTGGACCACACGTTGAGGACCGGTGATTTTTTGTACCACTTCTCAACAGGTGATTCACATACTATTTGATGTGGCAAAAAAGCATTTTTTAATTTTTATAATTGTACTTTTTAATGAGAAAATAGAAAAGGTTATAACTGATGATAGACACGACACGTGATTTTTTAAAGCATACTAAATTTGTCTCAATTTTTAAAAATAGTAATTTGTACTGTCAAAGAACAAAAACTGAGCCAAAACGTTCTGCTTTACGTTTTCTGTATTTTCAACAACAGTGTTTTACTTTCACCGTGTGACGTTCTTAAAAATATTCTACTACCATTCAATCTTTTTGAAATCAGCCATGTGTTGTGGGTAGACACAGAGGTCGAGTTTTAAAAGACTCTGGGATAGTAAGGATTTGTGTTTTCAGGAAAAAGCAGAATACAAGTAATACAGATAGTGATTAAGAACGTGCATTCTGCAGTTTGATCTGGGTAGGAATCCTAGCTTTAACATTTACTAGCGGTATGATCTTGGATAAATTACCATGTACAAACTTCAGTTTCTGCTTCTACCAAATGCAGAACAGTTAACTCGTAAGGGGCCATTAGATAAGATACCGCACGAAAAGCAAGTAACACAGAGCCTGGTACATGTGAGCATTCAGTATGTAGTTATCCTTACAGATTTTAATTATCTTCCTCACGTCCCCAGCATGTTTTACTCAGCCTAACAGCAGACGTCCAACGATAGACTGTGGGGGATGAGAGCAGATGCTCTGCCTCGGGATAAAAGGGAACACCTGCCCTGATGTTATGGGTAGGTCTGTAAGATTACTTGGAAATTAATTGGAGGGAGGCGTGGTTTCCAGGTCAGAAATGCCAAAAAAAAAAAAAAATCTAGCGTCCCTACCCCGGAGTCTAGATGGAGGGAACACTCGGCAGCCAGCCACAACGACCTGGGTCGCCTGCGCGTGCGTGGACTCGAAGACCAAAGACGTGCTCTGCGATCGGTCCGATCGATCGACCTGATCGAGGATCGTCAATTCCGTTCTGACTGCGGAAACGGCTGAATCTCGCGATGCTTCAAGTCGGCGGCTGGGGAAGGGGCGGGCCTAAGGAGGAGCGTAAGGCCGCAGCGCGCTGCCTTCCCAGGAGGCTGTGCGCTGCCCTTGCTGCCTTTGGGTTCTTGAGAGCGAGCGCGTGAACGGCTCTCTGCAGTCTAGTCATGGCGCTTCACGTCCCCAAGGCCCCGGGCTTTGCCCAGATGCTCAAGGAGGGAGCGAAGGTAAGGAATGGAGGGAGGGGGAGTGGGGTGGGAGAGTCGGCGAATGGCTGCGGCGACCGCAGCGAAGGAGAAGGGCCTACTAACGGGCCGGGCGTGCTCCCCCGAAAGAAGAGAAGATTCCAGAAAGGGTGGTGGTGTCGAGAGGGCTCGGCCGCGGAGGCCCGCGGGCGTTTCTGCCCTTTCCCGACCCTGGGGACCGTCGAGGTGTCAGAGGCGGCAGGCTAGGGGCAGAACCGCAGGATTCGCGTCTTGAACAGTAGGGCAAGTGTACAGCCGCTCGTGCATTTCCCCTCTAGCCGTAAAACAGAGCTGATCATACTCTCCATCCTGCAAGGGTATTGTGAGGGTGAAGTCGAATAACGTAGACAAAATTGCTTTGAGAACTGCGAAGCCGAATGACACGCAGTTCAAGGGGTGGGCGATCTGTAGAGAAACAAGGGCCAGTTCTTGACAGCTTCCTTTCGAAAAACATAGGGCTCCCCATTTAGTTCGCAGAAATGGCGCGTTGTGGTATGACATACTCCTTACTATCCAAATGGGTTCTAGTCCCAACTTTGGTTAGCTAGCTTAATGTAAAACTTAGCCCTCGAGGGCTTTCCTCATCTTTACATTGAGGAGATTGGACCAAAAGACGTAGACCTTTGAGTTGTAAGTATCAGACTTCCCTAGGTAATGCGCAGGATGAGTGATACCCTGGTTTAAATAAAACTGCTTTGTTTTATGGCCAGAATGTAATTTCAAGAGCATTTTTTCAAATGTCTTAGTGCATTGCTGATAAATTTGTCTCTTGGACTGTTCCAATAGTGGTTCTTTTTTTGTCCCCCAAATTTCCTGTGTTTAATTTGGAAATATGGATCAGCATTGTTCAATTTCAGGCAACAGTTTTAGGGAACTAGTTTCTTGATGGCACATGCACTTTTGGGATAACGAGTATAATTAAATAAATATAGAATTTAATGTAAATGTTGGTGAAACAGCTTTGCTGAAAATGATGACGTCTGCTTTTTTAAAAAGTCAGGCTGAAAACTTAATAGTTTTTATTCTGAAGCAGAAGTAATAAACAAACAAGAAGGATAATTTCAAATAATGATAAAGGAAATAAACAGTACTGTAGTAGAAAATGACAGGAAGTAAGTCTGCCTCCAACAAAAGGGGAGTGAGGTAAAACAATTAAATAAGGTGTTCAGAAAACAGCTCTTAGCTCAGTGCTGAATGACAGAAGGAACCTGCTAAGGTTAAAGGAAGTGTTCCAGGCTGAGGGACCAGTAAGTACAAAGACCTTGAGGATGAAATGAGTTCAAGCTGTTAAAACAGTAAGAAAGGGCTGAAGCTTACCAAGGGAAAGGAAGACTGATAAGAGATTAATTTAGAGAAGCTGTAGCTAAGGGCCAGAACTTGTAGGGCCTTGTAGCCCTGAGGAGAGATTTACATTTTTATCCTAAGAGTGATGGGAAATCATTGAAAGGTTTGATAGAATCTGATTTATAATCAGAGGGTTATTCCTCCAGGAATGGGAGTGGGGAAGAAGAGTGCAAGGCAGATCAGACTGATGCCATCATGAGTCCAGCCCTTGTCGCTGAAGACACTACTTCTAAACTGGTTTGGTTCACAGTTCCTTTTATGAATGGTATAAAAGCCACACTTTATACTCTATTAATAGTATTTTCTGATAGAACTTTCCGCAATCGGATATCCACTTAGCCACATGTAACCACTGGGTGCTTGAACTTGAGAAACTGAATTTTTAATTATGTAAAATTCAAAGAGCCACATGTGGCTAGTGCCCGCTATGTCAGGCAAAGCAGCCCTAGAAAAATGTTTACGTGCACAGTAGGCTCATGAAACCTGTCTGAAGCCACAAGTAGATCACAAGTCTAAAGTCCAGTATAAAACTTGAGAATTTTAGTACTGTGAGCAATTCAGCAATTTTCCATTATATGTACATTTGAATTGTGTTGCCATTCAAGTCTGTATACTTTAGTCCCTAAACATTTGGGGGGCAGATATGTTAAGTGGGAATTCCCAGTGAACATAAAACTGCTGGCTTTACAATGCTCAGGCTCTACCACAATTAGAAAAATATTCATACCATATTTCAACTTTTAGTCAAAGTACTGATAAGCCAAAGGTATTTTTATCTGAAATAGCTCATATGCTTTCTCTAATCAATTTTAGCACTCTTCCCTGCACTTTTCACTTCATTAAAAAAAATTTGTAGACTTTATGTTTGATGTGTAAGTAGGTATCAGTGGTCCCTAAAAATGTTATGCTTTATTCCTTAAACTAGTGAGCAAGTTTTTGGATTATTTATGAATACCAAGCAACATGCTTTACATACGTAAATCTTGATTGATTGTCTCAGTAATACTGTGAGGTAGGTACTCTTATTACCCCCATATTACAGGTGAAGAAAATACTGTTTCACTGTCCTGTCTAATCAAGTTTTCTTTTATAGCATTTTTCAGGATTAGAAGAAGCAGTGTACAGGAACATACAAGCTTGCAAGGAGCTTGCCCAAACCACTCGTACAGCGTATGGACCAAATGGTAATTTCTAAATTCATGTTTTAAAAGATACATTAATAGAATTTTGTATACTACCTCTTTCAAACTTATTGTTTGAGAGTGTTATATATATAAATTGAGTTATAAACATCAGTTGACAGTATGGCTTTGAAAGTTATTTCATAGTTCATTGACACCAATACAGTGTTTCCAATTTTTAATCAGCAATTCAGATATCTTTAGAAAAATAAATCAAAATATTACTTTTTATCCTGTCGAGAGGATAGAAAAATTATGTTGCTTACACCATTGAGATGGTATCTGTGTTCATTGTTACAGTTGCTGAACAGTTCTTTTACATAAAGCGACATGATTTAAGGGAGAAAAATTTCTCTTGCCTCCTACCATCAACTAAATTTAATTGATTCAGATTTATGGAATAAGCAAAAAAGTAAAAACACTTTTAAGTAGATTATTTTGTTCTTTGTACATGTTAATACAATTTATATTTATTGAATAAAAAAGAGACAAGGTTGGCATCTTCCTAGTGAACATAGGAGATTAGAAAGGAAAGAACATTGGTGTATACAAGCAGAGCCATGGTATTATGAGATAATCTTAAAGAATAGATAGTATGTTCTTCCAAAGTTATTTTAAGAAATACGTATGAATTTATATCGCTTGACTAGATTTTCCTGGGTATTTGGACAGAGTTTTGAGTAATGATGGATTTGTTTTTCTGTTATTTTTGAGGAATGAACAAAATGGTTATCAACCACCTGGAGAAGTTGTTTGTGACAAATGATGCAGCGACTATTTTAAGAGAGCTGGAAGTAAGTTATTTCTTTTAAAAAGCCAAGAAATGTTTGGGTGGCATAAAAAATTAAGTATATTTAAACAGAAGAAAACTCTTATTTCAGATTGGATAATATAAGGGACCATTTTTTTCCAAAGTTCCTCAAGTTATTAATTTATGGAGGAATCGATTGTGATAAAAGTATGTTTGCTAATAATCATTTCAAATTGAATGTGTTGTCTTGTTCTATAGTACGTGACACTGAAGTGAATTATTCCATAATGCAGAAACAGCTGATACTTAAAACAGTGGTTTAAGAAGAATTCAAAACATTTGTTTGATTTTGTGAAAATAGAACAATCAGTTGGTGGAATTTTGTTTTGTGCAACTGCAGTTCTCATGTTAGAGTCTGTGGAATTGACACTGCCAGTAGTTAAAGGAAGGTCTGGCACCTGAACAGAGTGAGAGCCGTTCCTCCACTAGCTGCTTTGTAACGAAGGATATGTTCAGCCTCAGGGAATTTTCCTAAACTTTGCTCTTAAAGCATCAGCATGTAATCCTTTTAAATGAAACTCTGTGTGTGATGTTAACATTTTTATAACTTAAGTAACAGTATAGTCTTAAAATAACATGTTGAACAAAAGAACAAATTTAGTTCCACAAGGTATTTGTGGGGGACCTGTCCTTGTGAATGTTATGTTGTACACCGTGATGTTCTTAGTTCTATTAAAGTACGGTGGGAAAACTGTCCTCATAGTACAACCGTAGTACTGACTTTTTAGTTTTCTCACTGCTATCAGTTGTTACTCTTTGTTTGTTTCTAAAAAAGCATGTCTTCTTGTGATCACACTAACACTATGAGTAGTGTAGAGCGCTGGTTGAATGGAGTTACCTGGCTCACAGGGAGATTGGAGTTTATTAATTTAAAAAGGACTTAATGGAATTGAATGATTTTATATTGTTTTAAAGATCAAATGTTTTAACTTGATAAATTCAAACCCCTTTACCAGGTACAGCATCCTGCTGCAAAAATGATCGTAATGGCCTCTCACATGCAAGAGCAAGAGGTTGGAGATGGCACCAACTTTGTTCTGGTGTTTGCCGGAGCTCTTCTGGAATTAGCGGAAGAGCTTCTTAGAATTGGCCTGTCAGTTTCGGAGGCAAGTGTTCATTTTAGAATGTACTCCCATTTCATTTTTACCTGCACACACACCCCCTACTGCTTCAGACTGAGATAAGACAGTTCTCTATCACGATTATGCTAACATTGAGCAGTTCACTCTGTGCCAGGCATTGTGGTACATAGCTTTACATGCAGTATTTTATTCTGTCCTTAACTCTATGAGTGAGTTCTATTAAAATAATCCCATTTTATTTTAGATGAGGAAAATGAGACTTAAATTAGAAAAAATCTTGTTCAAGATCTTGTAGCTAGTAAGTGGCAGCTAGGATTCAAGTTAGCTGGCTACCACAGCCTAAACTCTTCATTAGGAGCATCTGTCGTGAGTGTTATTCTGGAGGTATGCTTTATTGTTTTATGTTGAAAATAAATATCTGTATTCATTGCGTTACCAAAATAAGCTACTTTAAGTCATGTCAGAATTATCTTTTTAAGAAATATTTTTGCTCTTTAAGGTCATAGAAGGTTACGAAATAGCCTGCAAAAAAGCCCATGAGATTCTTCCTGATTTGGTATGCTGTTCTGCAAAAAATCTTCGAGATATTGATGAAGTGTCATCTCTACTTCATACCTCCATAATGAGTAAACAGTATGGTAATGAAGTCTTTCTGGCCAAGCTTATTGCTCAAGCATGTGGTGAGTAAAAATTCAGTGATTGTAGAGATCCAAAATAAAAATGGCTTAACGTGACCAAGATATTTTCTCTGTTGTCCCATTATCTATCTTTTGATATGTTTTTGTTTTCTTAACAGTATCTATTTTTCCTGATTCTGGCCATTTCAATGTTGATAACATCAGAGTTTGTAAGATTTTGGTAAGTTTAGAAAATGCATTAATATTATCTAGATAGGTCAGTTGTTTTGGGGGGGGAAAAATGTGTTAATGTAAACCTAAATTTTGCCTCAGGTTTTAGACTTAGGACTTCTGCTTTCTGAAGCATCTTTTATATAACATTTTGATTTTGCTAGGTTGTAATACTACTTGTTAAACTTAAAGGGATATTGACATTATCTGCTATTAGTTATTTTTCCATGACAACTTGAAGGTTGAGAATAGTGCATAAACACAGTGTTTTTTGCCTTCTTCACATATGCTGAATTATGCCAATAAGCTTAGAAGGCAATTTTTAATGGGATGTAAGTTCTTTTGCTCTACAGTAAAATTCACTTCGATGTTAGTATTGAAATGAGTATATTTTTGATAAAAATGTTTGTGCTTTATGTAGTACAACCTATAGTTAACAGTGGTTCTGCACGTTAGCAAATGATTGTTAATGTAATTGAGTTTAGCATCATAAGTACATTTGCTAACTGTGTGTTTATGTATAAATGTACATATATACTGTATGTTTTCTGACTCCATCCATATACTGCTCCCCCCCACCCCCTTATTAAATTGTAAGCTTGTGAGATCACAGAATCTGTTTCCTGGTCTATCCCCATTACTGACAGCTTTGCCTGGTACATCGACACCAAGTACTTCGTAACTGAGTGAATGAATGACTTAGAGGAACTTAGAGCAGTTGTCCTCTGTCTTTGTTTTGGTTCTTCCCAGTATACTGAAAGACCTCTCCTCTCCCCTGCTTTCCATAACAGTGGCTCATTCCCATGGTGATATTTACCCTGAGCAGACTGTTGTGCTTTATGTCCACCCCCTCTTTCATCCCCAGGGGTCACTAACTGCCTTAGCATGCGTATTACTTTATGTAGAAAGGGATGTTTTTGGTACATTGCAGAATCAAAACTTAACCCTAATGTTATTTTCATAAGATCACTGATTTTGGTATTCATCTCCTTAGGGCTCTGGTATCTCTTCCTCTTCAGTATTACATGGCATGGTTTTTAAGAAGGAAACTGAAGGTGATGTAACATCTGTCAAAGATGCAAAAATAGCAGTGTACTCCTGTCCTTTTGATGGCATGATAACAGAAACTAAGGTATGTAGACTTCAGAACTTTAAAGGTAAAAATTTGAGGTTGCCTTTTCGGATCGTTTTATGATTCTAAAGTTTTGAAGTGGGGTTTGCTCTTAATTCAGTGAATACTTGTAATTATTGAAAACAGCTGGATCATATCTATTTTTAAAAATTAGATTTATATTCTTTGCATATCTAGATCAGATGCTAAATACTAGAATGTACATGGCTGCAGTATTGTTTGTAATGTAATATATGGCCCTTGACGTCTAATGTAACTTACACGTTTAGTAAGTAAAATCTCAATGAAGAGAATACAAGTACTTGTGTACTCTTCATGAGAAAATATTTTAACATAATGATGAGATTCTGTAGCATCTCGAAACAAAAATATACTAATATAATTTATAGCTGCTAAGTTTGTTTTTAAAAATACACATTATGAAGTTTGAAGTTTGTGTTTACAGATCACTTCTGACTTTATCCCTAGAATTCTTGAAATCCGAGTTGTTGATGGTTTTAAAAGTTTGACAGGAATGGAGGTAGGGAGTTGGTCATTTAGTCCACATTTTAGAAAAGTTGAGAACATTGCTTTGGTACAGTAGTTGATGTAAAGACATGCCAGGATGCCTGCCCAGCATACCTAAAATTAGATATTTCTCCATCTTTCCCACCAAAGTGCTTGTCAAACAGAAAATGCATCAGTTTTGTGAGGCGAGTGTGTCTAGGAGCAGGCTGAGTTTCTCTTATTTTATTACAGATTTTGTTTTCTGCTTCATAATGTATATTTATCTTTGCATTTTCTCCCAGATCTCTTATCTCTTTAGTAAACTGCTATCCTATGACGTTGAACACCAAAGTAGTAAAAGAGTATTAAAAGAGTGCTTGCTTGTTTTGCTAGGGAACGGTATTGATAAAGACTGCTGAAGAGTTGATGAATTTTAGTAAGGGAGAAGAAAATCTTATGGATGCACAAGTCAAAGCTATTGCTGATACCGGTGCAAATGTCGTCGTAACAGGTGGTAAAGTGGCAGACATGGCTCTTCATTATGCAAACAAATACAATATCATGTTGGTGAGGTAAGAGAGAGCAGTATCATTCTGTTAACCCGTATTGTAAAAGGCTTTTTGGTGGCGAAACACTAAACAAATTCAACACACCATGAACACTTAAAAAAGGGAAAGTATAGGGTATTAGATCAAAAAGCAAAAGGACCTAACTTAATCTAGGGAGGCAGAAAATACCTCATAGAAACTTATATTTGAGCTGAGAACTGAAGGACCAGTCATTAGATGTTATTTGAAAGGGGAGAGAGAAAAGCATTCTAGGCAAAAGGAACACCTTAAGAGACCAGGCACAAGCCTGGTGCACACTCAGAATGTGGGGTCAGGGACATAACTTTAACCAGTGAACACATGAGGCACACTAGACAACTTATTTACCCATTCCCGCCTCTCCTGGCACTTGATTTAATGTGCACAGTAAATCTCTTCTTTTCCTCACATAACATCATTACCCAAAGTAAAGCAAAAGTTTTCTATATACCAGGGCTTGCCTGGTGCTTTAGAACTATAAACTCTTGACGTCCTAGAGACTTGAACTCTCCCAATTCTAGAACAATGCCATAGTTGCCTATGTCTGAGCTGTACACTGCAATCCAAACCTATTCTGAGCTTGAACCTTCAGGGACAAAAAAATGTGACTTGGGGATCAGTGTTCAGCTTCCTGCTTAATCTCTACTTTATCTGAATTAAAACTTCTATTAAGGTCTTTTTCTTTTTAAGGCTGAACTCAAAATGGGATCTCAGAAGGCTGTGTAAAACAGTTGGTGCTACAGCTCTTCCTAGATTGGTATGTATTTTGTACAGCATTTAAAGATATTGAACATATTTGAGTTATTTTTATTACAACAGTCACTTTCCTACAGACTCCTCCTGTGGTTGAAGAAATGGGACATTGTGACAGTGTTTACCTCTCAGAAGTTGGAGACACACAGGTGGTGGTTTTCAAGCATGGTAAGTGGTAATGGTAAAAGATGTTTATATAAGCGTGCGTGTTCATTTTCTTTGACTAATCTCAATGTATTTAATTTATTGACAGAAAAGGAAGATGGAGCCATTTCTACCATAGTTCTTCGAGGCTCTACAGACAATCTGATGGATGATATAGAAAGGGCAGTAGATGATGGTGTTAATACTTTCAAAGTTCTCACAAGGGTCAGTATTAGCAGAAATTTTAATTTAGTAATATGCAAGGCCTCAGAATCATAGTTGGCAGACTCCTGAACACTGAGCCCTTCAAAATGAATGGCTCGTGTAAAGCAAAGCACCTTTTTTACTTAAGACTAACTAAAGTGTCCATTGCTGATGAATATGATAGTTACCTAAAATGATTCTGCAAAGGAATAAACAGTAAAGCAAGGCTTTTTAAAAAATTGTTTTAAGGAGATAGTTTATGGTTATTTTCAGTTACAATGTACCTTCAGTAGACACTAGACAACTTATTTACCCATTCCCGCCTCTCCTGGCACTTGATTTAGCTGAGAGATAGATATTCTGTTTGCAGATAGATATTCTGTTCCCATCCACATATTTCAACTCATTTAACGTTGGGCCTCCCTTTTCATATACCAAGCTCTGTCCAGTATGATCTGGCCCAAATCACTAAATTTGTATAAAATTTGTAATTAGGATTTGGGTAATAGTGCCTGATTAGAAACTTCTGTGGTGGAGTACTGAGATCTAAAAGATTAGAAAACCACAAATTGCATCTTAGTGACTTTTTTTTTTTAACTACATATTATAGGATAAACGTCTTGTACCTGGAGGTGGAGCAACAGAAATTGAGTTAGCCAAACAGATCACGTCATATGGAGAGGTATAGCTTTCTCAGTATAAATTGACTTTATTTTTGTTGTTTGAACAAAATACAATAATAAACCTGTTTTTGTTTTAGACATGTCCTGGACTAGAACAGTATGCCATTAAGAAGTTTGCTGAGGCATTTGAAGCTATTCCCCGGGCACTGGCAGAAAACTCTGGGGTTAAGGCCAATGAAGTAATCTCTAAACTTTATGCAGTACATCAAGAAGGAAATAAAAATGTTGGATTAGATATTGAGGTATTTGAAAAAACAGTATGAACTTAAATTGTTTTACTTTGTGCATGTACAACCTAAAAGTAGATATAGTAAGTTTAAAAAAGGAATCTGACAAAATGTTTTTGTTTATAAGCAAATGATTTTTGTAATACTTAGCTTTCAGTACATAGTTTGATAGAGAATTTAGTTTTCCTTCTGATTTAATACTTTTGTTTTATAGAGTGTATAGGGTAGTACTTTTGCCTATTTCCTTTTCTAGCATTTAAGGAGCCATGCAGTTTTTATTGAGTATAAGTATTTTTACATCAAAGAATTTGAAGTGAAAGAATAAAAATTTTGTCTTGACAGGCTGAAGTTCCTGCTGTAAAGGACATGTTGGAGGCTGGTATTCTAGATACTTACCTGGGAAAATACTGGGCTATCAAACTGGCCACCAATGCTGCTGTCACTGTACTTAGAGTGGATCAGGTGAGTGAAAAGTGGAATTTTGATCTTTAAAAATACTAATTTTTATGTAGTTCAGTAGTATATTTTCCTGGAACTAGATAGAATATAGCACTATTCTCATTCTACTCAAAGGAGTATTCCTTTACCTTCGTCTTAGAGATGCTGATGTGCCCCTAAAAACCATTTTTTTCTTGGTTATTACCGTTTGTTTTGAATATACTTCGATTCATTTAAAATGAAGATCTTCCCAGTGAAAGAAACCTTTGCCATTTTTAAACTGGAATGGATAAAACAAATGTGATTTTGATTCATAGTTTTCAAACTTTTTTTGCCTAAGAACCCCCTTGTAAAAAATCTGGAGAAGTGTAATACTTAATAGGGAACATGGAAGGACCTTAAAGGCCAGAAGCAGACATTGTAGAATACCAACTTTAAGGAAAATGAATCCTCTAGTTGGTGGAGGTTATGGGACCTGGGTGATTAAAATTTTTTCTGTTGTGACAAATTATGTTTTGGGGTACTTCTAAAAGATTATGGAGATATTAATCATAGTATTTCTGTGTGTGTGTGTGTGTGTTTTTGAATTGTGACAGAAAGAAGTGGTAAAGACTACTTTGGGTTCAGAGATAAACCAGAATTTGTAATTTTTCAAGGTGTTTTCTAGTAAACTTAATGAAATTAATTTTCTTACAAATTAATTTTCCTACAAAATTTTATATGTGATTATTAAGCAATGAAATATTTGTAAGTACTTAATAGGAAGTTGTAATATATAAATACAGTAAGTGAAAATCATGCCAAATTAATCTTGGGAGAAGCAAGTCACAGATGGAAACTAGACTTTAAGCACAATAAGGACTAGTGAGGGTAGTTATAGCAATGCAGATTTCATCTCAGTAAAAACTTTTTTCCTACCTCAAGATGACCAAAAATGGAACTGGATGTTTACTGCATTTATTAATAGGGTGTTTTTTATATCGATGTGTTAGGCAGTTTTCAGTGGAAGAATCTGTTTGAGTTTTTAGTAAAGGTAATGGAAATTTAAGGAAATTTTTGTTGTGAACGTTAGCATGTGGCTAAGAATAAAACAGGGGACCAAAAATAAAAAGGGACAAGAGATGCTAAGGAAATAGAAGCATGAAGTAAGCAGAAATTCTAATAGTGGAAGTTCCTTTACCTAGGAACTTTTCGAATATTATCCAGGCAAGATAATAATTGTAATAAATGTGTTGGTCATGAAGGCACTTCTGAATTTTGGTTTTAAACTGGAAGCCTGTTTTGTTTTATGGTAGAGGAAGATAGTCACATTGTTAGGTGCTCCTGGTCTTTGCGCTCTGCATATAAAATAGGTATCTGAAGAAGCCATTTAACATTAACCAGTTTGTGTTTCTGTAATGAACTTGTACTTTTTTTCTTAAGTACCTAATTTTTTATAGTATACTGGGAAGGGACTTGCAAATCAAGTTATAAGCATTGGATAATGTAGGAAAACTGGATTAATCTTTGTTCAAATGTTCTCATTATTTCACTAGTTTTCAAATTACGATCCTCACATCAATAGCATCAACATTACCTAAACTTGTTAAAAATATTAATTCTTGGGTCTACCCCAGATTCACTGAATCAGAAACTGGAAGGAGGTCCAGCAGTCTGTTTTAAATAAGCTCTTCAGGTGGTAATATGATACCCACTAAAGTTTGAGGACTACTATTCTAGGTTCTTTTTTAAAAATCAAGCTACACTTAGGTTCTGAAATTGTACTTAATGCCTTTAATTCGGTCTGAATTAAAATGGTACTCGGTAAAATGGTACTCAGGAATTTCAGGTTTAGATTTCTTACAGAAGCTTCTGAAAAGGGGTGTGGAATCTATTGGAGGTGGTAGCGAAGACATTTTAGTTTGTGTTGATTTAGACACAAGCCAAAATACAGAAAGATCTATTATATTTGGGAAGCAACGAACACCGTTTCCAGTTTTAAGATTCAGGATGTACATTAGAGTTTGAGAGTTCTACTTTGAGGAAAGCCAACTAATTTAATTTAGCTTCTCTCAATTTGAGCCCAAAACTGCCACCTTCTCCGAACTCTTTTAAAATGATAGATGGTTATGCTTGGAAAATGCTGGGTTGGTGCATTATAGAGAAATGAGAGACTTCTGGTGTGTTTTTTTAAGTTACCAGAGGAATAAGTACATGGATTTTTGTTTATGAACTCACGCTTCTTGACACTTGAATGGTTCTCATGTGCAGGTACTAGAAATTTTCAGTGTTAACATATATGTTTATGTATCCACCACTTTAGATTATAATGGCAAAACTGGCAGGTGGACCTAAATTTCCTAAACCTCAAGGAAATTGGGATAAAGATGGTTGGCAAGACGAACCTCATATATAAATGGCAAATCAGGTGCCAAACTGAGATGCATGCAGATGTTTTTCCTTTTAGCTCATTGGGTTATTGAGGTGCATGTCTTAGAATCAGCAAATGCCCTTCACTAATGTGTGTGGATATGGTTGCCGTTAAAATCTTCAAAAGCAGGAAACTCACACTGCTGGAAGCTAACAGTGTATGCTGATGTTTCATATGCAATATAAAATAGGTTGCTTATGTCAAGGTGATTATTTACTCTTGAATCAGGCTAGTAGAAAAATGTTCTTTTTTCCTCATTCTCAAGATTGAGTTATAAGTATACTCTTGTGGTTTTTGATTTGCAGATCATCATGGCAAAACCAGCTGGTGGACCTAAACCTCCAAGTGGGAAGAAAGACTGGGATGACGACCAAAATGATTGAATGGTTAATTTTTACTGTAGGCAAAGGCTGTAGGTATAGTAGTACTCTAGGAATTGCCTGATCTTTTCCTATTCTTAAATTAAGAGGTGTTTTGTGTTTATATCCTTGGCTGGTTGATAAAATAAATGTGTTGTTACTATCAAAGCCTCATTGGTGACCATTTTTCCTGCGTCTAAGTGACTTGTCTCAACCTTCTTAATTAAAGTAGCTGTGGGACATAAGGCAAGTTACTTAAGTAATTAGGGGCCTGCTCTTATAAGTTTTATTGGAGCACAGCCATGCTCGTATATTTACGTATTGTTTATGGCTGCTTTCTACAAAGGAATGGCAGAGGTGAGTAGTTGTGGACAGATCAAGTGGCCCACAAAGGCTAAAATATTTAGCCTTTTATAGGAAGTCCGACCTTGGACTATTTCCCCACAGCTCAGGAAATCCTGACTCAGAGTAACTTGTTTCATTAGCAATGAATGATTTGTTAAATGGCTGATTTGAAATACATACATTCTAGTAGCAAAGTACTAACATGCTTGTGATGCAGCTGAAAATACACATCCTGACATGTAGAAATTAAGCCAGTCCGTTTTCATAAAGCAGACATTATTTTTTTAAGAGTTTTGAAAAAGAGAACATACTCAAGTGGTAAGAGTGATACCTCTCCCTTGACTGCATAGCAAAAAGGGTTCAATGTACATCAAACCCTTACAGGAAGTTTAGAAAGGCTTGGTATCTTTACAGCTTTTGGAGTTGCATTCAACTCAGAAACATTGGCTGGCTAGGTAAAAAGGGATTATTAGCTGGACAGTTCACATCACAGGCCTTCTTTGGCATGCTGGCATTAAGGGGACCCGGTACCCAATTACTTAGGGTCCCACGAGTGTCTACCTTGAGCCAGTTATCAATTAAACTGAACAAGTGCAGAGTCAGGCCCACATCCCAGCTTGTGCACACGGTATGGTATCAGAAAGATTCCAGGTATATGTGTTTCTCAATTATATATCACTGCCAATATCAAATAGCTATAGCTATAAAATTAATATTTAAAAAAAATCAACACACTTGTAGTGAAGTTAAATTAATTAGTCTGAAACAATTTTTAGAATTGTTACCTAGTAGGGTAAGTCAATACAACTTACAATGCTCTAAGTAATAAAACAAGTTTTGGGGGTAAGTCAGTTTATTGATGTGTTGTAACCCACCACCCAGACATTAACCACAGAGGGTTTAATTCAGAATCCTTTGCAGAAACTGAAAGCAGGAATAAAAACCACTATGACAATACAAAGCCATTGTAAATTTGTAGTTATTTTCCCTTCAATATTTCAATAAACATGATTTCTGGCATTATTTAATCTGACGTGAACATGATTTACAGTTAGTCTTTACTTCTTTATTAATATTACAGCCATTATAAAAGCATAAACGTCTTTCCAGAGAAAGCACTTTGAAATTGTTACAGTATTCTCTCATAAAATAGGAGGTACGCTTGTGAGTTAAGTACTTTAGTTGTAGGCACAGCTTGCACATGTGTATCGCTGATGTGAAACCATTGCCCTTTGGTTGATTCCATTTCAAAATCTGTCAAGGAAATGTAAAGTATAAATGGAAAGATAAAAGTTCATTAATTTTTGGTTTTGCCATATATGGTGAATACCAGAATTTTATAGACATCTTACCATGTGGAATATCACCGTGGAGAACAAGATGAGAGAGATGACTATTTGCCGTTCGTGCCTTGGCATAGGCAGTGTAATGTCCTGACCTCATGGTACCACTGTGTTCAACAACTCCGTATAAGGAATACAGTACCCTTGTATTTTCTTCAGCAACATTCTTTAAAAATGAATAGAATTCAGGTTAGTTCTAGTCCCATTTATACAGATACTGTTGGCAAGACAATTTTAAACCACGTAAAGTTTCTTTCACTTTGAGAATGCAAAAATCTTTCATGAGTCTGAACTTGACTATTTTCTCCCCACCTTTTCACAACTTACTGAGGATTTTCACACTTACTTTACACTATTAGAAACAACTGAAGTTGTCAGTTTCTTCAGGAGTGTTGGGTCAGATAATTCCAACATACCTCAACAACTCTATCATCCTGGTTTCTGCCCCCAAATGTTAAGCCTTTAATGGCAAGAGGACGGCACTTAGGTCCTGCCAAAAACCACCTGTTACATTTCAAATGCCCCCTATGGATGCAGTGAGAAGCACAGTCAACCTCCCAAGCGCACGCTCCCCATCTGGAGTGGAGGCTGCTTATTCTTTAAAGATCCATGTGCCATAGAACTGGTTGGAATCACACAGGCTGGGGGCCACTTTCAGACAATATGCTACATTTATACTCTTGTAAAAAGTCCTGAACAGGCATCACTGCCCTTCTATAGTACTGCCAGTACACACCTCTTTAATCTATGAACTTGATTCACTGAACCTGATACTTCACCCCAAATCCTGTCACCTACCTCGGATTTATGTCCACCAATGAGCCTCCACAGGATTTTCACTGCCATTCCATTTTAGGCAACCACAATCAGAACTATTCGAATTGGTCATCACTCAGAACTGTTAGAATTCTTACTAACTAGCCTCAGTTAGGTCATAACTCTTCCATTCCTCCTACTCATCTTACTCTTCAACCTAACAGGATCCTCCAATCCTCATTGTCTCCTGGCTTAGGAAGCCTCTTTTGCTCTTGTTCCCATATAAAGTCTGTCTTTGCTACTCAAAATGTGGTAATGGAACAGCAGCATCGGCCTTACCTGAGAGCTTGTTAGAAAGGCAGAATCTTAGACCCTACCCCAGACCCACTGGTTCCCAAGTGATTTGTGTGCACATTAAAGTTTGAGACTTAGACCACATGTATCTTACAAATAATCTCTCTCCTACCCATCGCCAGCTCTGCCACCACGTCCAATTCATCATAAAACCCCACTCCTACCAACATACCTTTCACCATCCCATCCCCAGACAGCTGCTATTGCTAGGAAACAAAGTTATGTAACCATGCAGATGGTTAAGTTCATGATGTTCTACCTCATCAGAGTCTTCAGTGTGACTCCATAATCTTGTAACCTGTCTTTAGCTGCCTCTTCCATAGATGTCCTTCACAGCAACTGGCCCCAACTTTCACCAGATAAAGGAGATATCTTTTTCTCCTTTGTATCTTAAACATAGATTTTCCTCTTGGCCTACAAACCTACTTAAGTCTCCCAGACTTAAAAATAAAACTCCATGGATCTACCACTTTTCCTTTTCAACAAATCCTCTAACATATCTACATGCTTTATCTTTGATATTCTCATTTCTCCACCCACTAATGTTACCTACAATTCTTGAAAAATTTACCATGACCTCTATACTGTCTAATTCACAAATACTTTCTAGTCTTTTTTCCCTGATAATTCTAACACTGAGGCCACTTGGCCCTTTCCTTGAAACCTGAACACAGGGCAATGGCATTTTAAGCAAAAGATGGATTCCTAATGACATATTTAAAACTAATCCAACCAAAGGTTGGTTGGGTTTTTTGTTTTTA
Organism: Pteropus alecto; assembly: GCF_000325575.1. Classification (NCBI taxonomy): domain Eukaryota; kingdom Metazoa; phylum Chordata; class Mammalia; order Chiroptera; family Pteropodidae; genus Pteropus; species Pteropus alecto. Next base: position 18,871,143 of record NW_006433378.1, on the reverse strand, counting down.
CCAGCAAAAGTGTCTCTGGCCTATTGTGAGAACATAAAAATAATCACAATTCAGTCTGAAATACCAGCTCTGAAATACCTTTTGTGGAAAATTTTTAATTGGGGAGGGACTTTCCATCATTTCAAATTTTGTAGATAATGTTTATACTGAGTATTTCAACTCTGAATACAGTACAACAGTACCGCCTCAACAACTATCTGAATTGTTGATTCTCCAAATTCTTCAAATGGAGATTCGTTGAGACCCTTCGTGGCGTCCTTTTTTTCCAGCTAAGCCTCTCACACTCGGATGCTCTCCAGAGTTCTATATTCGCAACTTCTTTCTCTACTCTCTCCATGCTCTACACTAGAGATCCTATCTTCTCATTGTTTTAACTCCTACCTGTATACTAATTTCAAAATTCTTATCTCCAGCCCTAACCTCTCTGCCCTGGGCCTCAGACATGTACATCCAAAAGCTTTCTAAAAGTAGCCAAAAATATATATATCTCAAAAATATATGAAACTCGATGTATCCAAAACTGAACTCATTATCCTTTCTCCACCTTCCAAACTGCTCTTCTACCTGTATTTCCTACCTCTATTTGTGTTACCCCTATCTGCTCATATGCCTAATCACTCAACCAGGCCCTGGGAATCATGCTCAGCTCCTCTTTCTATGTCACTCTCAGCGTTCACTTTAAGGCCTCTGCCTTATCTTCCATAGCCACTTGATCATAAGTCTGGTTAATTTTACCTCTTGAAATATTCCTTCAGCCTTCCCCTCTTCTGCCCTAGTTTAAGCCCTCATCATCTATTGATTGAACAAATTCAACAGCCTCCTAACTAGTTTCCCTGCCTCTAGCCATTTCCTCCTAAGAATCCAGCCTCCATGCTTCAGCAAGTAACATATGTAATATACAGATCTGGCCATAACAGCCCATTGCTTTGAACTTGAATGGCTCCCCACTGCATACCTAATAAAGCCCAAGTTCCTCACCAAGATAATCCTCCAAAACTTCATTCCTATCTCACTTCCCTGGCTTCATCTCTCAACGTTCCCCAGACCTTGTACTGTAAGCTCCAGAAGTGCTTATACTGCCAATCCATGGCACCCACCATGTCATTTACACTGCTCTGCCTTTGCTCCTGCCTGGAAATCCTGCCTATTCTTGATTCATCCCACTATCTCTTACTCCTTAGTTAACTACTAGTTGACTTCACAGAGCCTCCCCTGAACCACGAGCATGCCGGGTTAAGTGAGTTCCACCCCTGCTCTGTGTATACCCATCTTAACATTCAACCATGATAAACTGAGATTATCTATTAATGTATCTGCTCACCTTTAGTTTTGGGCCCTTAGCTCCCAAGTCGATGTCTGCCACAATAAGTGTTCAAAACAATGTTAAACTGAAATAATAAACCTAATGTTCAAAACGATTCATCATAGATCTTCAAATTATAAAGGTACAAAAACCAAAGACCCGCTCTACTCAGTAATTCTTATCAGCTTCATACTGCTGTGAGTTGCTGTTATAGCATTTGGTAAGCTATGATTTCTCTTTACGAGATTTTTCCCGAAAAGACCACTTTTACTTACCTTACATTTAAGGGTACAAAAAGGAGCCAAATCTAAGATTTCTGGAAATTTTATGTGTTTGTTAATTTTGCGTAGGTTAAAACCAGCCTAAAAAAAAGAGGGGCATTAGATGAAGTTCTTTTCCTGGAAGAGCTGTGCATGTTAAGTAAACTGTAGTCCCACTGATGCCCAGAGAGCACCAACATCCAGCCCTGGTTCAGTTTCCCTGACCGACCGATTGCTAGTTGGTTTGTTTTTGCTAAGTACACAACACATACACACACACACCCGCCCCCCAGCACATTAAGAAAGCTACTCTTGTAAGAAAATTCTCGATGTTTCTTTTTCAGCCAACCAGAAAAGCCACATTCGACCAGAGGTTTTGGGTGCCTAAAACTGAGCAACAGCAGAATACTGTTCTGTGAAGCACACATTCTCAGCCTTACACTCTAACCAGGCTCAGTGAATTGTTCACAGAAACCCATCCAAGTTAGGCCCATACCAAGCAGAGGAGGAAAATGTTCGAAAGGTACTTTTTGAATTTGGAACTGAACTTGAAATTTCAACTGCTTAGAGCAAAAAAGATCAGGTCACCAAAATGATGAAGGTCCAAGGTATCAATGTCTTTTTGTCAAGAGTCAGTAAAATTAAGATACCACACACAAAACAGAAAACCATCACTACATTTCCTCAGTGTGAGATATACCTAGTAAACAGGGCCTTTTTTTTTTTTAATCCAAAAATAAGATTAGAGTAAGATGCTAATATTACTAAAAAGAGCAACGTGAGTTCTAATAAAATTAAGAAACAATTGTTCTTAAATTTCTCCTCAACCTTCACATGCATCTTCATCAAAACTTCTGTTTTACCCATATATAGTTTTTACTTTCCTACTTCTTTGAAGTTAGAATAAAAAAAGTAACAGAAAACCAAAGAAACAGTTACATGGTGAGACATAACAAAGCAGGTGCTACATGTTTAAAACAAATTTTAGGTAACAAGCGTTACCTGCTGAAATCTCTTTAAATGAAGAGTGAGAACAGGAGGAGCAAGAGAAATCAGCATCTGCTTTTTGGCATTGGTGTAAACATGTTTCTTTTCACCTAAAAAAAGAAAAAACATTTACTAGCGTAAAAATCGATTTAGAACTCTAAAGCATTCAGTTTGTTATCAAATCATTTCAAACATCTAAAGTGAGAATCAGTAAACTTTCCGGAGAGGAACAGAAAAATATTTTAGGCTTTGTGGACCAAGAGGCCAGATCAAGGATATTTTGTAGGTATTCATATATGAGAGAAAAACTTCCACAAGTTTTTACTGATGGAATTCAAAATATAATAATATGTGAGTATGATTGCAGTCTACTGAAGAAAAGAATGGAATTATTTTTGGAGAAATAACTTTTAATTAATTGGGGTTCCAAGTTAGTGTTTTCTACCATAAAATCATTTTGAAATATTCGTCTATAAAAAACATTTTTAGTTCAGAGATGATACAAACACAGGCAATAGGCCAAATCTGGCCTGTGGACTGTAGTTTGCCGACATCTGCTCTAAACAGAATTGCTATGAAATTAACACAACTTACTTTTTTGTGCTGACATGTAAATAAATAAAAGCTAGACTTTAAAAACAGTTGAACAATTCTAGCAAGACTCCTTAGACATCCATGGTCTCTCCCTATCCCACTTACTCAAGCTGAAAAAAAGTGGGGATGAGCGGAGGAGGGGAATTAGTATCTTTCTGTTCGTATCTGAGGGCGATTGTAAGAAAGCACTGTCCTCCTAGCACCTTGGACTGGGAATGTCACTTTAGTTCACTGACAAATTGAAGTGTAGCTTCCTGGGAGCAAGTGAGGTGAGGGCCGTCACAAATGCGGACAGGAAACTGAGGATATAAAGCAACAGCCACTATCTATTAGGCTTCTGTTGTGCCAACACGCCAGTGGGATGATTGACCTACAGGGAGAGGCATCCGAGAGCAAAATGTCTCACAGTCGAAGCTGCTGTTGGGAGGCCACAGAGTTCTGCTTAACCATCCTTCTATTAAATATGTACATGGTAGAGGGAACCTATTGATGCCATCCAAATCCTAAAACAATTAAAATGGGAGTACCCCACCTATGCAGTGCAAAATGTGCCTCCGAATGTTAATTTTACCTTCTGTAAGAGAATCTCAATACCTTTTAGATTTGCCTTTGGTCCGTTATGCTGTCTCCGGGTGCATACTTCACAAAGCAGTTTATTTGCATCCCGGAGTTTCTCGTTTCGGGTGAACTGATATAAACAGTGCTGGATTGAACATTCATCAGTACCGACCGCTTCCCTGTTCGCAAGAGTACAGAAAGCAGTTTCTGGATCTTCGTTTACAAACTCAAACACCTTGGTCCCAGGAGCATGACTGTCATTCAGAATTTCTATGTTTATTTCGTCGGGTTGAAGAGCAGCATTCAAGTTAAGGTTTTTCAAACCACTGGAAATGTCCCCTTCTCCATTGCTTCCTTCTTGCGGGTAGGCACCATTTAAATTCCTAGTACATTCATTGGGAGAAGATGACAAAACCTCCAGATCATTGTCCATGTTGACATGTTTCATATCTATTTCCTCTGTGGATTTTTGATTGTCAGTTACACTTTCTATCAGTTTTTCTTGGCCATTCAAATCTTTCTGATTAACACAATACTCTTTATTTATAACTTCCTCTTGTGAAATGTGGTCAGATTTACTATCCACTTCTCCCTGAAGTGACATTTCGACCTCACAATCATTATCTTCAGGATGGTCAATGGTAGAGATATCATTTAAATGAAGAACTTTTCCTTGAATTTTTTGTTGCCTTCGTTGGTTCTGTGTAAAAAGTATAAAACATTTTTTAAAAATGGAGAGGAAGAGAATGAGCATACATGAACCACATTAGCTTTTCTTGCTTATCAATCAAAAATATTAAGTTAATAAGGAAAATTTCACTCCCAGAATTCTAATCCTAAAAATTCCTTTACTATCAGGGATCAAATAAATTATGAAGAAAAGTTCTTTAATTGAAAGCAGGAATAAACTATCACTGACCATCAAAAAATTATAAATTATACACTAAGGCAAATAAAAATGTGCAAGACATGGTCTCTGTTCTAAGAGCAGTGATCTAAACAGAGCAGGAAAACCGTCCAAACTAAGCAGCCAGGTATTACACCAGGTTGTGAGTCTGACTGTATATACGACAGGAAGGGGCAGATCCAGATGACTTACAATTACTGGGTCAAAGTTTCACTGAAAAGATCAAAAACACACTGAAAACTCAAGAATCAACAAGTTTAGGGTTACTTTGGGCAGAGAGATAGAAGAAAATACTCTGGGAAACAAATGATCCCAAATTAGGGAGAATTCAAGGAAGCAGCATGTACATTGGGTAATAATGAACTTCCTCCTCTAAAATCATCATCTTTGCCATTTGCGGCCTATTCCCAAGTAGGGGTTGGGTGGAGGTGGGGGTGAGGAGGTTGGGAGGCATTTCATCAAGATCCCTGCTACTGGAATGCCTAAAGGCTCAAGGGGTTAGCATTTTCGGTTGTAACTAAAAGGACAGTCCCTGTGAGGCTAATTTGTAATAGCAGAAGGCTGAACAGCAGTACACAAGACACAAGACACAAACATTTTTAAATGTATTTCAGTTAAATAGAGATAAACATGAAAGAAAAGTGGAGGAAGAATAAAAACAAATACTTCTAAGAAAAGGAAACAAATGGCTCTTAAACATAAAAACATGCTTAACTTCACATATTAAAGTAGAAAATAAAACTGCAGAAAGCTGGTAATTTCCAGCTATCAGACTGGCAGAAATCCAGAAGTTTGATAACACTGCTGTCAAGGATAAGGAGAAACAGCAAATCTCATATGTTGCTGATGGCAAAATAAATTGGTTCAACCTTTGTGGAGGGCAGTTAGGTGATATTTATCAAAACTACAAATGCAATCCCTCTTCTCAAAATGTACTCTACAGATGACATGTACAGTCTTGTTCTGCATATCGTTTCAGCCAACAATGGAGCGCATTTATGACAGTGGTCCCATAAGGTTATAACGGAACTGATAAATTCCTATTGCTTAGTGATGTAGCCATCAGAACGCCATAGCGCAAAGGCTGCAAAAATCAACGATGCTGTGGTTGAGATGGGAAACTATTTAACTTGCATGTGGATGAGGATGACACTGAAGAGCTCTTAGAGGTGGCTCCTGAGAAACTGACTAACAAGAAGGTGTTGGAACAGGAACAGATAGCTGAAGGAGAGGCGAGAGAAAAGGAAACAGCAGGGGAAGAAAAAGAAGAACCCCCAGGAAAATTCACAGTGAAGGATTTAGTAGGAGCTTTTGCAGAACTCAGCAAGCTCCTTAAAAAGTCTGAAAACATGGACCCCAACACTGAAAGGTTTTAATTAATAGAGAGGAATATTCATGGTGCATTACCTGCTTACAAGCAAACCTACGATGAAAAAAAAGAAAAAACCAAGCAAACCACCATAACGTATTTCTGAAAAGAGTGACACCTCCTCAAGAAGAGCCTCACATAGGCCCTCAGGAGGTATTCCGGAAGAAGGCACTGTGATCATAGGAGGTGACAGTTCCATGTGTGTCAGTGGCCCTGAAGACCTTCCAGTGGGACAAGATGTGGAGGTGAAGACAGTGATACTGATGATCCTGACACTGGGTAGGCCTAGGCTGATGGGTGTGTTAGTGTCTTAGTTTTTAATGAGAAAGTTTAAAAAATAAAAAAATAAGTAAAAAGTTTTAAAAATAGAAAAAAGCTAACAGAATAAGATATAAATAAAAAAAAAATCTTTATACAGCCGTACAATGTTTGTATGTTAAGCTAAGTGTTATTACAAGAGTCAAAAAGTTTAAAAAACTTTTAAAGTTTATAAAGTAAAAAAGTTAGAGTAAGCTAAGGTTAATTTATTATTAAAGACAGAAAAAATATTTTTAATAAATTTAGTGTAGCCTAAGTGTAGAATGTGTATAAAGTCTACAGTAGTGCACAGTCACGTCCAGGTGTCACCTTCACTCTCCATTCACTGACTCACTCGAGCAACTTCCAGTACTGCAAGCTCCATTCATGATAGGTGCCTTATACAGGTGTACCATTTTTTACCATTTTTTATCTTTTGTACTGTATTTTTACCATACCTTTCCTATGTTTAGGTACACAAATACAATTCTATTACAATTGCCTACAGTATTCAGTACAGTAATGTCTTGTGTAGCTTATAGCGTAGGAGCAATAAGCTACGCCACGTGGCCAAGGTGTGTAGCGGACTGCACCCTCTAGGTTGGTGCAAGGGCGCAGTACGATGTTTGCATGATGATGAAACAGACCAACAGTAAATTGCTCAGAACATATCCTTGTTGCTAAGTGACTGTATAAGATTACTTACTGCAGCACTGGCCATTAGAGCAAAAACTGTATGTATAATTTTTAAAAGAAAGGAAAAACAAGACTACATATTTGTTTTTGATCTTATTTTCTAAAAGAAACTTCAGAAGGACATATAGACTAGGTAAAGTGGTTATCTGTGTCATAAAAGGACAGGAAGGGAAGGGACTTTTGTTGGACGTCTTTAAATATTCTTAAATTTTGAATGTCAATGAATAAACAACTAAAAAATTTATTAAAAATGAACTCTTTAATTGTCACAGTAATGCAAGATTAAAAAAACACAACCTTTTCTTCACATATGGTCAGACATTTCCCAGCAGAGACTACTAAATGAACTGATTCATTGAATTAACTGCCAAATGAAAGTGCTCTATATAAAATGAGACATGTCTACCGACGTCATTCAGACTTCAAACTCAATGGTTCAAAATATGAAATTAGAAAAGCATGGTTTTCTTCCAAATTACCCACCTTGGCTTGCTTTTTGGCTTGCTTCTTTGCTTTCTTTTGTAAGTGCTTACTTGTTCCTGAAGGAATATCATTTCTCTCTTTTATGTAACTGTCATTATCTTTTTCTTCCTCGCTGTCTTTATCTTCATCCTCCATTGTCTTTTTCAGATTTTTATCATTTATACTTTTCTTACCACTCTTAAAATATGGAGAGAATATGAGCCCAAAATAAAATTTTACAACTACTGTTTGGTGAAGAGATTTCAAGTTATCTAAATATTTTTCTATTCTTATTTTACACTAGATTTATTTTCCACAATGTAGAAAAATTCATTCATCTCAAATACCAAAAAGCAATCTTCACATACTAAAAAATAAGCAAACGAACAAAACAGTAAAAAAAGGTAACTTCCGATCCAAGTATAATAAAAAGAAATACAACAAATTTTATTGGATACATGCTATATCTTGTAATTATGTCCACTTCTAAATGTACTTTCTGTTTATAAGTGATTTACATGTCCCAATACAGGTATTTCTTTTTATTCTTTTCTTTCTTTGCATGTAAATGATAGTTTTAGAGAAAGATAAATTATGGTAAGAAAAAATAAAAAATATGGTAAGACTTTAATCACTAAGTAAGTGATTAACGGGGCTCTTAAGTCATATTAAGTTGAATAATAATTTATCCAATATTCTTAACATGTTCTTTTTTCCTACACCCACTGGATAGAAATCAAATTAACGTGGATTACAACTGAGGTACTCTCTGTTAACATCCGTGAACTTAAAACTGTAAGAGGTTTGTAGTTAGTCTTAACCAATGAAAATAAATAGTAACTTTTAATATGAAGAAAATACTTCCCTATATGTAAACTAATCAAGTTAATTATCTATAAAGAATTCGAGAAACATCATCCTCTTTTTTAAAAAAAGAAGTATTTACCTCATTCTTTATTCAAATCTTTAAAATCCTTCTATCTCAAATACATTAAGAAAAATTCTCCGCAGGCTAGTAACGTACAAACCTGGAAAAAGTGACAGGCTTCCCTCATAAAATCTAACAGAGGGGAAAAAAACTACTTAAATAAAAGAAACTCAATAGTCTTACCTGATCATCTAAAACTGGTAGAGACAAATCAAGGAAAGATTCATGAACCAAGGAGACCTTAACCAACCAAAAAAGAAAGTGTGAAAGGAAGGAAACGATTCACTTCAGATATTATCTAGTAAGATCATGGTGGGAGGTGGAGTGCGCATGGAGCTAAGTTTTAAAATAAAGGTTTAAAAAAAATGAAATGAAAAATATACAGCACTGAGGATGCCAGATTAGGGGACATAAAACAAAATATTAAGCTAACTTCTTCCACATGTAAGGAGTGCTCATAGCTCTAGCAAAGAATGATGCATATTTGGGTAGTTCGACAAAGGATCTCATGAAACTAGATGTTTCCGTTTTTGAAAGAAACAACTGATAAACTGTACTCTACTTAATGAATAAATCCAGCATATCTACTTACAGTTCTACATTCATCACACATGATTGTACTAGTCAGTTCACCACCAAAGATGCGGTCCACAAAACTTGGCACTGATTTTTTCTTTTCATAATCTATAAGAGGAAAAGTTCATCAATTACCCTTATATAATTGACTGAATGAGCTAAAACTACTTACTTACCTACCTGACCCTAAAATTTTACTTTTAATTTCCTATGTGAGATTTGCTTTTCTTTATTCATTACCATAATTGTATTTTTAAGCTAGAGTCACTTTTGAGTGTAACAAAATTTAAAATAATCACATCTCATGAAAAAGAAAAAAGTTCTTATTCAAGGTCTAGTCTGTGGAAAATAAATTGTGCAAGTCAGTGAGACTTTCTGCATATCGATATCTCCACTAGTAGAATGAGCAGGTGGGCTAGGCTGGATGATATTCGAGCTCACTTTCAGCTCTAACATTCTATCATTTGGCAGCAAACTTGGGCGAGAATGCATGTAATTTGCTTTGTGAACTCTAAGACTTAACTCTATTTAAAATCAAAATCAAAACAGAACAAAAAATTTTTCATGCAGATGTTCCAGATAAAACCATCCTTTTATTTTCCTATGTTCTCAGAAATAATCTTGATAAATTTAGTATAAGGTGACATAATTTTACTACCTGATCGCTCCATTTTCTAAATATATGAAATTTATAAGCCTTATTCAAGCGGTAGCTGTCCATTTATGCAGAAACACAATTTACGACAGTGCCAGCAGGAACGATTCTATCACTGGCCAGGCCCTAAAGGGCACCAAAGAGGCAAAGAGTTGCTATGTATTGAATATAAATTGTGCTTTATAATATAGTAGCTACCAGTCACTTGTGGCTACTTAAATATAAATTAATTAAAATTAAATAAAAATAAAAATTTAGCTCCTCAGTTGCACCGATCGCATTTCAAGGGCTCATCTGCCAACATGTGGCTAATGGCTACTCTGTCAGAGTAGACGTAGAAGAGTTCCATCATCACAGACAGTTCTAGCAGACAGATCTACGCTAAATCTTTAAATGCAACACAATAATAACAAAGAAGTTGGCTCCGTGATTAAAAAACCAGCAACTGACAACTCATACAAGTATAATTCATTTATCACTGCTAATTAGAAGTCTAAGCTTTTGAAAAAATAAAATTGTGATGTTAGCTCTATCTTTATAAAGTTCACTATAATACTGCATAAAAATATACCAAAAGTTATTTTATTCTGAAATATTCACCTTTGGAGTATTGAATAATTTTTAAAAAAAATCAGTGAGTGATAAAGAGAAATATATATTTAATAATTTTAGAGTCAAAATATCTGTGCCAGCAATCTTCATCTAAGGTACAAAGGAATTCAACTATAGTAATTTAGTTCAAAAAGTTCAGACATTACCTTTAACTTTATTTTTTAGTTCTTCATCCAATTTTTCTGTAGAATTACCAAATGCTTTAAGAATTCCTTTACTCACTCTCTAAAAGTAATAAAATGGACATATGTATACTATTAAATTTAAAATTTTATAGTTATTTTCCCTAGAAAATATGTAACCAAGTCAAAAAGTGATCAAGAATTAGCTGCCCATACTTACTAAATAAAAATTAATATTTCTAAAATCACATTTTCAAAATTAATTCAAAGAGCTAAAAAGAATTATATTTATAAACAATCACTAACCCATGAAAACAAAGGCACTGTCTTATTTCAAGATTTCAATTTTTTCAAACCAAAGCTTTTCAGAACACGCCCATCTCCTTTGGAAAGACCACTGAAGTATCGTGTCTGAGAAGCATAACGATAAAATGAGAGCTACAGGAACAGACTCCAGCATGCAAAGCCCAGCTCCACCATTACTGGGTGACCTTGAACCAGGTACTGAACTTTTCTACATCCTAGCTTTAGAATCTATGGAGGGAGGAAATGATAATAGCATCTACCTCATAGAATGGTTGTGAGGACAGAGTAAGGTCATTCATATAAAATACTAAGAACAGTGCCTGACATAAAATAAGAGCTAAATAAATATTAGTTGTTATCGCTATATTACTACTAGTATTAGTTATATTCACATCCCCAAATATATTACTTTACATCCTGGCAATTAAACAAAAATTTTAAAATGCAACAGATGTTCCTTGACTCTTACAAAATGAATATACGGTAAGTCCTCACTTAACACTGTCAATAGGTTCTGTGACTTTAAGCAAAACAATGTATAACAAAACCAATTTTACAATAGACTAATTGATATAAACAACAGTTAAGTTCCTAAGGCATCTCATGAACGTTGTAATGAAACATTAAACGAAATGACATTACTCATTATTCGGGGACCTGCTATACTTTCTAGATTCAAAAAGCTTCCTCAGAATAGGAGGAAGGTACGCTACAGCTGGGAATTGTTTTGGGAGAGACATGTTCCAATACTTTGTAGCTCCTCTGGTATAGGCCTATACAGAATCCTTAAAGAACGATTAACTCCGGAATCGTCAAGAAAAATAGAGCATCATGAAAAAGGAGAATCATTTCTAATTCTCTTCATTTATTCTAACAATTAAAACATACTGGTCAGAAAGGTTGGTGTAGAAAAAAATTTTAAATACAATGGCCTTAATAACTAGTTTTCATTGCTTTAATAACTCTTAAGATATCAAATGACCGACAAGTAAATGAAGATGGAATTATAAAATACACTGGTCAAAATATGCTAACTTGGTGTTCTTCAGCTCTCATGCCATCCAATAAATAACGAAGCAGCTCCTGGCTGTCTTGCTGCTGATAGCCTTTAAAACGCACTGCTCTACAGAAAAAAAAAAAAAAGAAAAAGAAGAAAGAAAAAAAAGAAACCAATGATCAGTCTACTAAAATATGAAGCTATTTTTGTAAAATCTTAACCATAGCCCAAATCCTGGAGTGTTCTAGTTTCTCAAAATTTCTGTTAAGTCCAACAACGCCCTTGGCAGATTTCATTTTCACATAAAGTACATGTTCTTTAATCTAAATAAAATAAACAATGCTCTAATATATGTAGTGGGTTGACTCTAATGCTATTCACTTTTTCATTTAATTTCTCAGCATCTTACTGATGAACTGAAAGCACAATCAAAGCAGATACTCACTTTTTACAGACCTGAGAAAAGAGTTCTTTAGGTGTCACAATTCCCTTTTTGGTCTCTTGCATCTCATTAAGAAACTGGCTCATGGCTAAGGTAAGAGGGCCTGGAGGCTCAAGGTTTATTTCTAAAGGTTCCTGAATATGGGAATAAAAAATACTTTCTTCAGTCGAGTTTGAAAGCATTTATTTTACCAAAATGTAACTAGTCAACTTGTACTGCTAATGTTCTTGATAGAGTTGTCCATTTAAAAAAGTTCAAAATGACATCAAAAGATATAGAAAGTTTCTGGTCATAGACTATTTTATGAAGAATTCAGTTCTACTAAAGATTATTAGAACTTACTACCTTAGAAGTGATATAATAGCGCCAAAGCAAAATGTAAATAATAAAAATGGATAAGGTAAAATTCTTTGGCATTTAAGTCACCTACGATATTAAAAATGATAATATATGCCTAGGGCTTCACAAGTATCAACAACATTCTCAAGAAGGCAGCCAAACACTAGAGCACAGCTGAACCCGGCATACACACAGTAAATAAATGTAAAGGCCTCTTATGATTGCTATTGTTCTGAAAATCTTTAACTTGGTAGTCTAAAACAAAACAAAAAAGATAAAAATGAACATCGATGCTTTAAAATGACTTAAAAAATCAATATTCAGAGAGGAAAATTATTGATTACAAGAAAAATTTAAAGTACATACTGTTAGTGCCAAATCAGGAGGTTCAATTTTTACAATTGTTCCAGACATTTTCACTTCTTTTAGCAGTTCTCTAAGCACAGGTGTTTGTGACAAATTCTAGAATGCCGAATGGAAAAAAAAGGAAAATTATCTAAAGGCAAATCAATTCATTCAAATATTTTTAAAGTGTCTATGCTATCAAAACAGAAAATCGCTATCAACACTGCAATCTTCATTGTATCTATCTTGGGAAATAAAAAGTAGTGGCATCTCTCCACTCTATTTGGCTCATAAATACTTCAGCTCGGAGTTTATTCATCACCTCGGAAAGGCATTCATTCTTCCATCACTCCACATGAAGTAGCTACCCACCAGCACCATGGTTCTCTCTCCACCACTGACCACCACTTGTAATTAGCCATTCATTTCTGTATTAGGTTATCATATGCTTTCCCCACCCAAGAGCGAATTCTATGAGGGCAGGGGTCAAGTTTGTTTTGAAACCGATTGCACCCTAGCGTTTAGCACAGTGTTTTACTGACATGCAAAGTAAACATTTCTTTGAAAACACAGAAATAAATTACTTAGGGGGAAAAAACTCAATAAGTAAGAAATAATCAAAAACAGCCTATAATATGAGAAAAACACTAGATCTGTTAAAGGGGAAAAAATTAACACTGGCACCTGCATAACTGCATTGAAGAAGCATGTATTTCCCAAATTACTGAGCCCTTTCACAGTTATTTGAGAAGTAGAATTCATGGGAGGATTTTCTTTAGCTTTGTTTTCCTTTTTTTCTCTCTCTTGTTCATTTTTACTCTCCTTTTCTAATTTTTTATTTTCAAGTTCAATGCTACCATTATCTTTTGCAGCTTTAGGGGGAAAAAAAGAGAGAGAGAGATTTAGCAACATATGTAATACAGCCATACTAAATGCAAAGTTATACTTGAGACAAACAGAATTTGTGAATTTTACCTAATATCATTATTTTCCACCTGTTTGATTTAAAAATGTTTTTTAATAAATATGTTACCATCAAGAAAGAAAAAATAAAAAAAAATTCAGAACTGATGTAAGCATTAGTTTGACAAATGAAACCAAACAGGATATGCTTTAGCATAAACACTTTTTTAATGTACAAAAGTTTTTTTTATAAATGAGCATATCTTACCTTGTAAAATTGGAATGTAAAGCAATCAAGTAAAGAATATGGACATAAAATAAATTTTTAAATGAATTCTGTGGGTCAAAAACGAATCCTGAAGTTAGGAACAAAAAATTCTGGCTCTGCCAAAGATACTTCCGTGACCACAAAAATCTAAGCAAGCTTAACGCTGACAATACATGTCAACCCAATTAATTTAATTATGCGTGAAAAATACCTGAGAAGTATCTGGCCTTTTGAAGGAGTTACAAATACTTTAATTTCATCCAAACAAAAATAACAAAAGTAAATTCAGTATAAGGCAGGTCTATCTTAAGCCCCTGTGTCAGGGTATAGGGACCAGGTGTTACTGCTTACTACTTAGTTCAGACTCTTCATCTCATATGACTAGATTATTTCTCAGATTCTCTTTTAATTCTAATGATTTAGAATTACCTACATTCTCACTGTGTTACATTCTTAATGAAAAATAGTTTCATAGTTTGAAATCGACCACAATTAATGTTACTGAGCTATATGTAATGGGTAGTACAGTAAAATAATCTAGATATCAGCAGATATATAAATCAACAGTACAGTATGTATTAAGAAAAATGATATTTTTACCTGATTTTGGAGTTGCAATACCGGCTTGTTTTCTAATGTAATCAACCACCTGACCCAGTCGGTTTGAACTACAATACTGGACCTCCTCGTCACATAGGTAACACCTGTGTCCCCAAAGACCACAGAGAAGAAAAGTGACAGACTGACAACCAAAAGAGGGGACAAATGATAACTCCTGGAACCCGAGGTGGGTAATCACTGAATTATTCTGCTAGAAAAAGTGAAAATAAACCTTTGATGTTCTCTTAAAGAAGACTATCCATATTAACTCTGGTTTACTATTCGTAAGATTAGCTCAAATTATGGCTACATATAAATATTGTGAAAAGAACAAACATTTTACTGAAATGGGTATTTATAACATTAAAGTCAAAAGTTTTTTCTATACATATTTCAAAAATTAGGCCTACGTCATCAAAATTATCAAATTTTATAATTGACAGATGATATTCAGTGAACACTGTTGTGTAAATGATTTTTAAAGACGTGGAAATTTGTTTTAATGACGTTAAAATATAGGAAATACATATACCAGCCTGACATTTATTTTCATGAAAATTCATTGCTAAAATTTTACTAAATTCTCAGTTTATCTGGAATTTGTTCTTAGTGTCTCAACTTTTAAACTAATAACAATCCATCCCATACATGGTTTATGGTGTCACAAGCAAAAAAAAAAAAAAAAAAAAAAGGGTGAAAATTCCTAAGTTTTCTACATGCTACAATGTTTCTATTTGTACAATACTAAACAAAAGCTTCTCATAACACCACGTTCTCTATCTAGCCTTCTAAAAGTAATGGTATTTAAACAAATACAAACATTTCAACTTTCTTGCTCCTTAAACATTACAAATGCCTCCATTCTCCAATATTTTAAATAATTTCCAGTCAATGGGCACAGGAGGTGAAACTCACCATACACTCCAGTTGTCCAAACTAAGAACCAGACAATGAGGTTCAGACCTTGGTGTCATATAGTGCTTCAAAGCGTGCTGCTCCTGAGAATTTCTGCCGCAGCCCTGGAAAATTACAATCACAAATCTCAAAGCCACAAAAATTCACCAAAAGAGGAAAGAGTTCATAATGTGTAATGAACAAAGAAGTGGCTGAAGAAATTCTACCATTCTTACAATTTTGA
Organism: Pteropus alecto; assembly: GCF_000325575.1. Classification (NCBI taxonomy): domain Eukaryota; kingdom Metazoa; phylum Chordata; class Mammalia; order Chiroptera; family Pteropodidae; genus Pteropus; species Pteropus alecto. Next base: position 18,855,479 of record NW_006433378.1, on the reverse strand, counting down.
AAATAAAATATTAGACTCTAAAGAGAATTAAATCTTAAAATATGAATAGGCAACTGACACTGCCACCTAAGGAAGAAGATATTTAGGAAAGTACGCTTCCTTCCTCTCTGATCTGCCTTTTCCCGTCCTAACTAAACCGTATTAATTCTGTCATTAACTAGGTCTACTTTGTACTCCTATCAGCTTCCTAAATATTTTCTTAATTTCAACCTCTTTCTTCACACACATTTTTTTTTTTCAGTTTAATGTTCCTAAAACAAAGTGCTGTTCATACACTCAATTCAAAAATTATAAGTTGCTCTTAAACTCCTAATTGATAAACCTGATTCCTCTCTGATGCCAATCTACCTTTACGGGGTTAACTCCCATAATTCACCTGTTCACACACCATCTATCAGCTAAACGCACTCAGCACTTTCACAACAACACAGTTCTGTTCACATTATTCCATGTGTGTTGAAATCCTTTACCATGACTGCCACTGATCAAATTGTACCCAGTCTTCAGGATCTTGTTCACAGGCTAGCTCCTCTCACGATGAGACAACATCACATTCTTTCTGTAAACACAGTCCTACCAAACATGGTATACATTCCTGATGGCATTCTTTATTTTCTACCTTAAAGTTGTTACTTTCTCTATCATTTCTCCCTTGGACTATAAATCCAAAAGGCACAAAAACAAATTAATATATTATCAAAAAAACAAAAACAAAAACAAAAATCTAGCAAATGGAAGGAAGTCAATAAGTATTCATTGAACAAGTAAATGAGAGCTTTTTACCTATAAGATGTGTAGGCTTATTCATAAAAGAACATGACCAGATTTTCTGCCTGCAGCTGGTTATATCGCTGCTAAGAAATAGATCTCCATTGTGTAACTAACTGAACTAGCCACCAACCCTCTTGGACTACACTGTAATAAGTAGTCCTATTTCTACTGTAGCCAAAAATATACTTTGGAGGGGAAATATTTATCAATGACTTCTAATCCTTTACCTATGGTAGCAAACAGTACTGATTTATCACTCAATATTTGATTCTAAAATGAATTTATTAATTTAAAAAATTATAACACCATTTGAGATGATTTGAAACATAAGAATGAGATGAGCTGTCTTAAGACAATAATTGAGAATTACTTGCCAACAGTGCCAATAATAACTATAACAGAATAAAAGTTAACAGTTAATATTGATGTTAGGAATTAAAAAGGTAGCAAAATAAATAAAACTTATAATAAGAAATGTATTCTGGAAAATTTGAAGTACCAAATAAATTCATGCTTACCATGGGTAATTAAGAAGTTCAATGAAAACCTTTCAAATACACATAATAAATATATTCTTCATATAAATTTAATTGCCTGACAATAATATCACCATTCACCTATCAGAATGGCTAAAATAAAAAGCTGTTATAATACTAAATGCTGGCAAGGATACAGAAAAAGTAAATCACTCGTACAATGCTGGTCTGAATATAGAATGGTACAGCCACTCTGGAAATAGTTTGGCAGGTTCTTAAAAAGCATTAATTAAGCATTTAATTATCATATGACCCAGCAATTGCATATTTGGACATTTTCCTCAGAGAAATAAAATCTTAAATTCAAACAAAAATTTGTACATAAATGTTTGTAGCAGCTTTATTTGTAACTGCCCCAAAATGGATCAGCCCAGATATCCTGCAAAAGGTGAATAGTTAAACAGTGGTATATCTATACCATAAAGTACTACTCAGCAATAAAAAAAAGAAACTGTTGATAATACATGACTTGGATGAATCTTTGGGGATTATGCTAAGTGAAAAGAGCCAATCCTCAAATGTTGTATACTGTATGGTTCCCTTTACATAACAGTTTTTAAATGACAGAATTTTAGAAATAGAGAACAGTTTTGTGGTTGCCAGGGGCTAGGGGAAGGGAAGGCAGTAGAGAAGCAGGGATGATTATAAAGGGCAACATGAGATCCATGTGATGTAACTACTCAGCATCTTGACTGTGGTGGTGGACATAGAGGTGACAAAATTGTACAGACTTAATACATATACACACATGCATGCACACACACAACACACATACACACACAATCAAAGAAAAGTAAAACTGGGGAGATCTGATTAAGATTGTTGGGATGTATCAATGTTAACATACTGGTTGCGATATTATACAACAGCTTTGTAAAATGTTACCACTGGGAGAAACTGGGCAAAGTGTATAGAGATATCTCTGTATTATTTCTTATACTGCACGTGAATCTATAATTATCGCAATAAAATTTTAATTTAAAAGAAAATAATAAAAAAAGGCTCTCTGCCTCATCTTCAAGCTTCATGATAGGACTGGCTAGTAGCCTACTTTCCACCAAATCGAGAGTGACTAAGAGGCCCTGACCTTTATTTAGTACCTTGGCATACCTGTGAGCTGTTCTGCCACCCAGATGGCCCCCACCCCCATGACCAAGGTACTCCTTCCCGCAGCTGCCAGGTATGTGGCCTACTGACAGCACATAGCTCACAGCTCAGTCTATCCATCCCCAAGAATTATCCTCAGTGGAAGGGAGCTGCCTTGGCCATGGTCAGTCCCTCACACCCGCCGTAACCACCTCCCATTCCCCCATCCCTCCCCCCACCACCCACACCCGCCAAGGACAGTCCACATCCAATGACTGGTCTACCCATAAATACAAAGGCCTGGCCTCTTGCCTCAGCTGAGGACATCCCTGAAAGCCAGAGGTCATTGTGAGATTAGCTGGGGCCTGTAGCACTATCTCTTTGTTCAACTTCTCCCTCTGCCTAATCCTGCTTCCCTCACAGTTTTCCTGATGAAAACACAGTGAGAATACTCCATAGTTAAACCACCTAAATCTCACAAATTTCAATCTCAGCATCTGTTCCCCAGGGACACATGACCTGTGCCAGCTGGCCTCCTAGTTACCCATATTGTACTTAAGTAATACCTTCTAAAACAATTCAAAAAGTTTTATAAAATCCCTTATAGATTAAAATCTAAGCATACCTGATGGCCACATTTAAGACATAGCCAAACTGAAGGATTTTCTTCTTCCGCTTCTTCTTCAGTTTTATCTTTTACTTTATTGTCCGTCTTACAATCTTGGCAAATATTCCATTCCACATTCACTAAAGCCTTTTTCAAATTACCTTGTTCCAATCCTTTTCTAATATGTCTGCACATAGGTTCTATCAAAACAAACAATAAAGGAGTACATGAGGTAAAATACAGCTTTCTTCAGATGATCTCAAAACCTATTCTTCATCTGACCTTTAAAAATGAATTTACTCTGTACACAAATTATTAGATGATCTGAAAACTTAAATTTTTGCTTCATATTTCAATATAATGAGATGATTATGTGAGAAAGAGATTTTTATAGAAATTTGAAATTTTGCTTTTTTTTTTTTGAAGTCCTTCTTTTAGGATTTCAAAGAAGAACCCACTTTTAGGTTCACTGGCATCTACCACAGAGTAAAAATTATCTGAAAGGATGTATCCCAGGAACACAGGCATGGAGGCATGAAATGTAAAAGTGTAGGCTTTCTCCTCAGAATGGCAGTCACGTGTGTATAAAAACAAGCTGGTCTACGGCCATGCCACCCTGAACAAGCCCGATCCCATCTGATCTCAGAAACTAAGCAGGGTCAGGCCTGGTTAGTACTTAGATGGGAGACCACCTAGAAAGACCAGGTGCTGTAGGTGTAAAAAAATAAAAAATAAAAATAAATAAAATAAATATGGGATTGTAAGCTGACAAGGTCCCTGCAATATGTGAGGTCAACCAAAGGTTGCCTCGCCTAAAAAAAAGAAAAAGGCTGGACCTGAGACTGAAGATGCTGTTGGGACCAGCAGTGCTCTGCAAACCACTCTAAAGGGCTTTGGTTGTCTCAGGGATCTTGGAGGCTTAGAAACTAGTCTAGTGGCACAATTAACTTTATGTCTGGTGAACTTGCACCAAGAGAATATAAATGCAAATAGATCGTGTGAAAAACTACTAAATCCCAGGAAGTAGTCAAAACCAGGCGTAAAAAAATAAAAAATAAAAATAAATAAAATAAATATGGGATTGTAAGCTGACAAGGTCCCTGCAATATGTGAGGTCAACCAAAGGTTGCCTCGCCTAAAAAAAAGAAAAAGGCTGGACCTGAGACTGAAGATGCTGTTGGGACCAGCAGTGCTCTGCAAACCACTCTAAAGGGCTTTGGTTGTCTCAGGGATCTTGGAGGCTTAGAAACTAGTCTAGTGGCACAATTAACTTTATGTCTGGTGAACTTGCACCAAGAGAATATAAATGCAAATAGATCGTGTGAAAAACTACTAAATCCCAGGAAGTAGTCAAAAAAAGTAAAATAAAATAAAAAGATAGCCTTTTTCAACTAGCAAATCAGCAAAGATTTTTACAAATGGTATTAATCAGTATTGCTAACGGTTAAAGGAAACAGGCACTTGATTATGCTGCTAGGGGGCCTGTAAGTTAGTAAAACATTTCTGAAAGGCAATTTGGCAGTAGAACCAAAAGAGCCATGAAAACATTTATAACATGAATTTAGCAATTCTACTTCTAGAACCTGTACTAAGAAGACAACTGGATTTGTGCAGAGATGTAACTACAAAAAATGTTTACTATTGCTCCATTCAAAACTGAAAAGTTAAAGGTAACCTAAATTCATAACAATAGATTACCTAAATAAATAACACAATACAAACTCATGGTCTTTTACATCAATGCTATTAAAAAGTTGAAGACTATTAAATGACACGTAGATATAAACATTAAGTTGAAATGTAAATTACAGAATATAAAATACACTTTGATCCCATTTTCACACATTAAAATAGATGTCTATTTAGGGATATAAACATCATTTTAAAGGTTGAATTGGTGAAATATACCTAAAGATTCAGAAGAATCATCAATTGGAACAGTTTTTCCCTTCGTCCGTTTCTTTCCCATGTTGGCACTTCATGGATTACTTACTGACCCAAAATAACAATCTAGAAAACATGATAAAGTTAGCTTGACAAAAATAAAGTTTGTTTTATAGTTCTCTGAGATAGTAATATAACTCAGACACATATATTTTGCATGTCTATCACACTTTATAAAGTCCATTCACATATATCTTCTAGTTTTTGATAAAAACTCATGAGTTAGATAGAATAGATAGGATTATATTCCTGTGCTTCATAGCTTAAGAAACTGATTCTTAGTAAGGTTAAGAAGTTTTCAATACATGTAAAGGTCAGAAGAGAACCTAGGTCTTCTTACACAGATCTTGAAAAGTCTCAGCACTTTACACTACTTAGAATTCAACTCACTACATAAATGAGAAATGCTGGTGGTACATTTAAAACTCAGATGATTTTCTTTCCTTTTAAGCTACTTTTCTTAGTTCTGTAGTCTATGCAAGTGAAATTGATAATTTCTCTAAGAAAAATTTAAAATAATTCTGAAAGTAAACTCCTAAAGGGAGTTAGAAAATTTGCAAAATAATTTCAAAGCCAAAATACAAAAAGTGATACACTGTTTTGTATTTTCCACATGAGGATTTCCTGTGGATATTAGCTGAGAATTCATTATAATAGCATTCTCAACTATTTACATTATATTATTGGCAAATCAATTTGGAATACTGTGACAAACCTAGCTGCACATCAGATCTTCACGTCTTTAGTCAACAATCCAAAACTAGTAAATAAGAAAAGGGCTGAAAGTACATACAGGTCTACCTAACTTTAAATAATAGTAATGATTTTGAAAAGTTGCATTTAACACACATTATAATAATAACTTAGTGTCAAAATCACTTAAATGTCTTTAATAATTATTTGACCTGGAATGTTTATTAAAATTCTGATTACATAAGTGGAAAGACTTGGAACATATGTTTTGAAAACACTTCTCAATTAATTCTCACACTTAGCTGTCTCTCACCCTGCCCTATCTTAGAGTCTTAGCATTCCTTTTTTAGTTCTTAATGGGTTAGTGTAATTAAAGGTAATTCAAAAAGGTCTGTATGAAAAATGAGTGCCACATCAAGTAATTGTTAACCTTTTCAAAGATAACCTAAAATGTTAACAAGTTTCCATATTTACAAGGTAAATAAACAACAAAAGAATACAAAGTATATAAGTACGTATAAAACAAGGTATATTTTATGTACTTTTTCTCAACCTAAAGATAACATTTAACATATCTTATCTAGAATTGTAGATTTTAGGAGGAAAATATAGCACCCAAGTTCTTGCCTCCCATCAAACTCCCTCTAATCTATGCTGCATTCTAGCATCAGATATACTTGCCATCACATCACTCTGATTGAAAGCCTTTAATAGTTTTCCAGTCCACAGTCCTCAGTCTTGCACTCATGGTCCTTTATAAACTGTCCCCAATGCTCAGGCAATCCTGACTGTCATTAATTCCCAAAAGAACCACTGAAATTTAATTATATGGTGCTTTTGATCTTCAAAGCCCTATCTCATTTGCTTTCTACAACACCCCTTTAAAGAGAGCATTTCGGTAAAGGAGGAAACTCAAGAAAGAAATGATGAAAGTGTCAGAGAGAGAACTAAAACGGCATATCTTTCTTTTCCAAGCCCACCCCTCTTTCCATGCCAATCGAGCCAGTCTCTTTAGTATCCTCCACTCCAAAGCACCTTTCCCGCCCCCACCTCTAGCTCGGAGGTCTTTAACCTGAACACGTGTTATTTCTCTATCTGGAATCTAAAGTTCTAGGAGAAAGAACTGGTTTTAGGCATTACTTCTAAATTACCTATAGCATTTAAAATAGTGTAAGTACACAGTATGTCCTCAAGAATTACTTCTTGCTGGAAATGGAAAAAGAGAATAGTACCTGACGTACAAAGGATGATTACAAGGTGCAAAGATATGTACATAAGAATGAAGCGACAAAGTTCCCGTGAAAAAGAAAAAGGTAAAGAATGAAGAAGTCTGTAGCAGTGAAGACAGCACTAGCAAATCTGGTTTGAGAACCGCAGTGGCCCAGACTCCAAAGTGAAACTTGAAAGACGAACTGTAATTGCTGCAGGCAGAGGACAGTAGGGGAGTCACTTCAATGCTGTGGAAAGAGCTCCAATAAAATTTTGACAACTACAAAGGGCATCTAATGAGTCATGAGAAATATCATTAGCTATTAAACATCAGTAACTCATATTAAGTTTTTCAGGCTATTCTTCAAAGGAGAATTAGCTTCTTAGCCAAATTACTCTTTTGCAGGAGTCCACACAAAACTTCAATCAAAGCTGGTCTTGCTGGCTCTCATATAATTCCAGTTCCCTTCCCTCGATGTCCCCCCAGTCTTCCCATGCCTGCTTGGTTCCATTAAAAATGCAAGCGTTCGGAAAACTTTGGCAGCGAGTCTTAAAACACAGCTTTCAAGTTTTGCGCAGATCTGTCCTACCCTAGGAGCCTTGAATCGGTTAGGTGACAGATCCTGTTCTTCTACCAACCACCATATGGACGCGGCAGCAAACCCAGCTCCAGCCCGTAAGGCGCCCCAAATCGCGCAGCGCCCACCACACCTCCCCTTTCCTTCCAACTGCTCCGCGCCCAGGGGGAACCTCGGGGTCCACCAGGTCGAGCTGGGCGCCAGCACCGACAACTCATTGGCCAGCTCCTGGAAGCGACAGGACATGAAGCCAATGAGAACG
>NW_006433378.1:18844379-18847759 GCF_000325575.1 Pteropus alecto | reverse complement strand
TCGCGAAGAGAACGAGGCCAGGGCCGGGAATTCGGCCTCTCGGAGCACAAGAAGCCATCCAAGCGGTGACTGCGAGTCACTGGGACCAGAACTCACCCACGGCGACAGCACCCATAACTGCATCGCCTAATGGGCGTTTGGGCTGGCCCGTCCGCTCCGTTTTCCTCCCGGTGACGAGTAAAAAGCGACAGAGCCGAAGGCAGAGTGACAACTAGAAAGCAACAACTTCCGGTCCGAGGCATTATGGGAAGTGGCCTTGGCCCCAGGGTTCCCCGGGGCTGAGTCTGGGTAATCGATGCCTGCGCGCGGCTCCCGACGCAGCAGCGCCCAGGAGTCTGGCTGTGCATGAGGTGTGCTCGCTGGGACGCAACGAAGGGGTTATTTAAATGCTTCTGAAGTATGGGTACCAGGTGGTGGGCCGAGGTTTGGTATCTCCTGGATGATTACCTTACTCAAACAAGTTGCATCAGAAGTCCAGCTAAGAGGGGGGCACCCGAAGTATGGGTACCAGGTGGTGGGCCGAGGTTTGGTGTCTCCTGGATGATTACCTTAAACAAGTTACATCCGAAGTCCAGCTACAAGGGGGGCATCTACATTTCACGCAGTTCCCCTACTTCTGTCCAATCGACTTCTAAAATTGAGTATAGACATTGTCTTAAACTAACCTTGCAGACAGAGGGTAAAATTTTCAAACATTTACTGTTCACTTGTTCAGAATATGTTTGTGCCAAGATCTTTATGAAGGGAACGAAATAAACGGGCCTCACCGCCCTGGAGTTTAGTTTTACACAGAAAACACAATAATCGCTGGGGGAAAAAAGGGTGCAGATGCCAAAAGAGAAATAGGCAAGGGATATAAGCAGGTAATTCACAATAAAAGAATAATTGGTCATAAAAGACATGAAGAAATATCCTTATTAGTAATCGGGTAAAAATAGATTGAGAAAGTGGCATCCTAATCTGTTGAATTGGCCAGAATAAAGATAGTTACATGGGGGACAGGGGAAGCTTTCTTGCTCTTTATTGCTTATATAATTCTTTTAAGCTATCTTCATCCAGCACACAGGCTTTTTTTTTTTTTTTTTCCTATTCTAAAACAGCCTTATGGCATTATACTACTTGCTTCCTCTGCCTAGAACGCTGTTCCCCTTGATCTTCTGTGGTTGGTCTTATTGTAATAATGTTCACAACTCCAGAGTCACTGTCTCACAGAGAAATTGGCTGGACAACCTAAGTAACGTAGCTACCCAATCACTCACCTCACTTTATTCTACTTCTCTGCCCATGAATTATCACTATCTGGTAATTTTCTTTTCATATTTACCTATACATTTATCTCCACGCTCCCATACACAGAACTGCGTGAGTGTAAGCTCTTTGAAAGATGGGACATCTTGTCTTGTTCATTGCTATATCTCTAATACTGAGAAGTGTCTGGAACATATTAAGTGCTTATGAATACTTACTGAAGAAATAGTTATTAGAAATGAAATGCCTGTATAAGAATGTTCATAGCAGCCTTATTTGCAATAAGCCAAAAAACTGGAAACAGCCACATTTTCATCAAAAGAATGCAAAAACTGTGATATAGTCACACGATGAAATACTACTAAGCAATAAAAAGCAACTGCTGATACAAGAACATGGATGACTCTAAAATATTCTGAAAGAAGCTTTACATAAAAGTACCTACTGTATAATTCCATCCATATGAAGTTCTAGGACAGGCGAATCTAATTATGGTGTGAAGAAACCACAACAATGGTATCCTCTTGGGGTGTTGGCTAGAGACTACCTGGGAAAGATCATAAAGGCACTTCCTGGGGTGCTGGTAATGTTCTGTATCTTAATAGGGTTTGAGTTACACAGGTGTATGCGTGTGTCAAAACTCAGAAAATATACATTTAAGATGCATTTCATTTGTACCTCAAAAAAGGTAAATTTGAATACTGTTATGCATGCTGAAGTACTTAGAGATAAGTATACCAATGTCTGCAATTTCCTTCGAAATGCATCAAAACGGATTGATGAGTGGATTAGACATGACAAAACCAGTAGAGTAAAATGTTATGATATTGTTTAGGTCAATTTAACATCAGCACTATGGACATTTTGAACCAGCAAATTCTTTGTTGTAGGGGGACATCGTGGCATTGTAAGAAGTTGAGCAGAATCCCTAGGCTCTACTTATTAGATGCCAGAGGCACCCTTCCAGTTGTGAAAACCCAAAATATCTTCAGACATTATGAAATGTTCCCTGGGGAACAAAAACTACACCCCCTTCTCTTGAGAACTGCTCCACTGTAAAATTCTCTCAACTTTGATGTATGCTTGAAATTTTTCATAAAAGTTGGAGAAGAAAAGCAGATTACTTAATAACATTGAAAAAATACATATAAAACACCAAGTAGAAGATGCAGCTGTGAAGACCTAGGCGCCAATCTTATTTTTGTAAAAAAAAAAAAAAAAAATTGTAGAAGTTAGCAACAGTAACCTATACTAACAAATATTAGTGTTTACAAAGTATCTTATTGATTTCTAAAGTTAATATGTAACACAAAGAAAAGTGCATTGCATATATTTAGACTGTGAAGAAAAACATTTGTAATTACTCTCGTACTTAGTCGCCTTCAAATCGTCTTTTTCTTAGCCGAGATAAATTTCTGTGGGTGCACAGGATCCTTCCTAAGGTCGCCACGGCCACCATCCACTTTCTTCTCTCCCGATTGCCTTGTTGGTTAGGGACCGGTAGGATCGCTACTGCGTGGGAAGATTTCAGGAATGCAGGCTATGAGACCCCCACTGCTACCTACCGTATCCCCATCAGCGCTATACCAAGAGGAGCGTTCTTTAATGGACCACTCCTTGACCCAGGAACCAGTGCTGGCTATACTCATCCTTGACAGTGGCAGCAGCTGTCAAATGCCAGTGGGGAAAATAAAAACCGCGACTGAAAAAACGTGGTTGGCCAAGGAATCCCACGCGTCCGCCACGCCCCGCGACAAAGGTCGCCGCGGCTCGGGTTTCCGGGACCAGCGCGCAGGCGCCCGGCGCGGAGGGGGCGGATCGCACTTCCCTTAGGTCGCGCGGCTGGAGTGGTCTTCGGGTGTCCTGGTCCTAGAGCTCTGAGAACCCCTCTGGGAGAGAGCTGAGCTGTCCGTTCAGACAGGAAACACGGGGTTACTGCATCGCGGGGGGCCGTGGCTCAAGGTGAGTTTTCTGTCCACTGGCGCCCAGCAGGACTATGGGCGGGGAGGCGGTCGCAGCAGCAGCCCGTTCCACCTTATGGGAACTTGGCGACGTTGTGGCACCGCCTTCTCGGCACTGCGCACCGCTCGTTGGTTAGAGCCGGCTTCGGCGTTTCTTGCCCCCTCCGCATG
>NW_006433378.1:18793736-18844262 GCF_000325575.1 Pteropus alecto | reverse complement strand
CAATCCCCCCACCCCCATTTCCCGCCACACTCACAAGGTCTAGTCAGTTGTTAGGTGCGATGGCACCGGCGCCCGGGTGAGGAAAAAAAAAACGATTCCGCTCGGAAAACTCGAGTTTCATTCTACGTTCGTACAGCACTCACTGAAATCTTGTCTGAGAATTCTCTTAAAGATTTCTTTTCTTGGACTTAAATCTCATCTACGAAAATAATTTGACAAATAAATGACCAAATAAAATATCTGACATTAAAGACATGCTCCAACCATATTGGATGAAAGAAAGAAAACTTGAACAAAGAGAGAGACATGCTCCTAGAGGGCTTGTGTTAATGGATCATCCGAGGCAGCCTTTGGGAGGTGGATCTGCTCTCGGTGCGCTGGCCTTTCGTGCTTCTGAATCTGGGTAGCCATCGGAGTCATCAGCTAGCTTGCCTTCGTCTGTGAGACTCTAACAGGCCAGGATTCCTCCTCCTCAGATTGCAACACTGTTGCCCAGTCGTCGGATATGTGAACTTTTTTCTAATACATAGTTGGTACTCACTGCTCGTCTCAGTATGCACCTACTAAACACTGCATATAATCAGTATAACGACAACGTGAGCTTGAGTTGATTGAGACATTAGAGCCGAAGTCCAGGTAAGAGGTTCTGGAAGGAAACAGACACATACTCAACTTTGAAACTTTGCAGAAACTGTTTAATAAAGGGGCTGTTTACGGAGATGTGGCCAGGTTTAAAGGAACACTGCATGACTACCCTGGGGCCTCAAAGGTCTGCTGGAGCTGAGGAAGAGGGGCTGGCTGCCTGTAGAAAATGGGGTTTTCAGGGGGTCACAGCCATCGTCAGAATCCCACCAAAGCACAAGAGTAGTGAAGAAATACTGTGGATTCTTTCTCCCCCCATCCTCCTACTTCCAGCCGGAGCATTGGCTGAACCAAACCTCAGGAAAGGCAGAAGAGTCTGGTGCTTTACATCATGGAGGTCAGCTGTCCAGAGTCCAGAGCAGGGAATAGAAAGGCTAAGAATGGGTTTAGGGGACAAATAGAAAGTAACTAGCACAAGAGAAAATAATCCAAATCATAAGCCCCTATATTAGGCCTTGGTAGTTGGTGTTGTGAGGGACAAGTTCAAGTCTATGCTATTTTTCTGTGCTATCCTGCCTCACAGATACCTATACTGGTCATTTTATGCTTAGTCTTTTTCTCTATATTATTCTAGATCGTATTAGATATATGTCCTGATTATCAACTAAATAGAAACCTCCCAGAAGAAATGATGGATGAAGCTCTAAATACAGTAGCTGCTCAATATACTTCAAAGTTTCTTACCAAAGCTGAAAAGAGTTCTAAGAAGACACCATTAACCTAAATGATGGTGTTTGATTTCACAAAGTAAATTCTCTTTGAGAAGGTAAGCCATGTTTTCCTTTATAGCAATGGAGGTGTTGAGCTTTTTTTTTTCCTTTTCAGAAGTGTAACTCATCTTTTTTCCAGCTGAATTTAGAAGTACTGCAGGCTAATTACGAAACTTCTGATGCTGTAGAAGCATGCAAATTGGAAAGTAAAAATTCTTCCCTTCTTTCTTCCCACATTTTGCCAACTGTTAATAGTTGTTTCATTCATCTTAGGCTGTCATAATTTTCTCTTCATTCCTGAAGGACATTTTCACTGGATATCAATAGTTCTTTGCTTTCAGCACTTGAAAAATATTATGCCTCTTCCTTCTGGCCTCCATGGTTTCTGATGGGAAATATTACCTTATTTAAATTGTTTTCTGTTATAGCTAAGGTTAATTTCTCTCTTGCTGCTTTCAAGATTTTTTCTTCTTTCTTTAGTTTTTAGAAGTTTGACTATGATGTGTCTTGATATGGATTTCTTTGGAATTCATCCTGCTTGAGATATGTTCAACTTCTTGAATTCATTTATATCTTTTGACAAATTTGGGAAGTTTTCCGCCATTATTTCTTTGAGTACTTTTTCAGCTCTGCCACATTTGCCCTCTCTGGGACTCTGATGACATTAATGTAGATCTTTTGTTATAGTCTCGTAGGTCCTTAAAACCATGTTTGAAATGCATACACCAACACAAAACACCATTAAAAAAACTGTGTATTAAGAATTTTATTTAAAAATGAGAGGACTATGTAAAAATTTTAAACTTCCATATGGCAACTTTCTGGAAGGCAATTTGGTAATATATACCAAAATTTAAAATACTATACCCGTCATTTTAACATGTCACCTCTAGAAACTTATCCTTGTATATACAGTGTTCACATACACACACACAGTTTACCAAACTGTATATATAAGAAAGAATCTCTATTATAGAATTGTTTACAATAGGAAAAATGTGGAAGCAACCCAAATGTTCAAGGTAAAGAAGGAAATAAATTATGAGATATCTACATGATTATATATGAAAGTCAACCTCTAGAAAGAATGAGATAGATAACTATGTGCTGGTGGTGAATAGATCTTCAAAATATAGCTGGGGAAGAGGGGTGGAAGTGGGGGGAAATATGTATAAATGATCCCTTTTGAATACAGTTTAATTTTGTTTATATATCTAACTTGCTACGTATATTTACACATTATACCAGCATATATTTTCCACATATGTGTATGTATAATGTTTAAAATTTTTTTCTTATATAAAACCCGAAAACTCTTTGCCTTGGATTGGGGATTTAGGTAGGTTGGGGAAGAGACTACCAGAAGGTAACTAAATCTTTATTTTTAAAATTTCCTCTATGATTTCAATTTTCTAACCTTGTATATATATATTTTTTTAATATTAACGGGTTGCTTGAGCTTTGAGATTGTTGGTAGCTTTTATTTTCTCTTCAAATTCTTCTGTTTTTTTAAAAATGAATAAACTTAACATTAAGAAGAAAAAATTAACTATCCATATAATTAGCTTTCTTATTCTGTTCATTCCGGGTTTCCGAGGTAACCAGTCATAGCCTCTCTCCTGGCAATGTCATTGATACGGCTTTTGACTGCATAATTAGACTACTTTAGTGAAATTGCTCATTGTGGTAGCTCAAGATGCCAGATCAACTATCTAGATACATAGGAATTTGGTGCCTGGTTATTACTAGAGTTTTATTGCTCTCACTGGATTGTCCCATATTTTGGGTCCTTAACATATGACATCTATCACATACATATTACAACACATTACAGAGCAGAATAATGGGGAAAGATCCTCTGATTACATTTCACATTTTATGAAGAAACCAAATATAGTTTTAATAAATACCCATATTAATATATTGAGTTCTCCCAAGGTCGCATATGTCAATTGTCTCTCCTATTCTTACTTCCTTAGAAACTTACAGATATCCAGACATGATTGAGATTGAACAGGCCGAGGCCCAGCTCTCTGAGTTAGACCTGCTAACCAGTATGTTCCCTGGTGAAGATGAGCTCATAGTGAATGACCAGCTGGCTTTAGCAGAACTAAAAGATTGTATCGAAAAGAGGACAATGGAGGGGCGATCTTCAAAAGTTTACTTTACCATCAATATGAACCTGGACGTATCTGAGGAAGCAATGGTAATTCAATTCTGCTTTTGGAAGAATTGAAACATGTCAAGACCTAAAACAGCACTTAGGGCATTTTTCTTCTTGTTTTGATCAGGTGATATTTTCTCTGGCCTGTATTCTTCCCTTTAAATACCCCACAGTTCTGCCTGAAATTACTGTCAGGTATGTTACAGAAACTGGCCAACTTTAGAGGCCAAAATTAATCTAAGATTAAAAGCCATTCTCGAGTTTGTTTTCTGTTCTAGGAAAATTAATTCTTTTTATCCCACATCTTTTCCATCAGATCAGTATTATTGAGTAGATCCCAGCAAACTCAGCTGAACACAGATCTGAACACATACCTGCAAAAGAATTGTCTTGGAGACGTCTGTATATTGAATGCCACAGACTGGGTTAGAGAACACGCTTCCAGCTATGTCAGCAGGGATACTACCCCTTCCCCCGCTCCAGGAAGTACCGTCCAGCCAGTCGATTTCATTCTCACGAGACTCTGGATCTATAGCCATCACATCTACAACAAGTGCAAAAGAAAGGATATTCTAGAATGGGCGAAGGAACTTTCTCTGTCTGGGTTTAGCATGCCTGGGAAACCTGGGGTTGTTTGTGTGGAAGGCCCACAAAGTGCCTGTGAAGAATTCTGGTCAAGGTTTGCTTTTACAAATTTTATATGCTGTGCAAATAATTTTAGAACTAAATCAGATACTAGAGATGTACAAATAAGTATCTCAGTGGGGTTGTCTCTTATGGGGATTCATTCTCAAGTCAGTGGATAAAACAGAACTCACGTATGGTCAGCGTCACTTCCATCACTGGGCACAATGCACATAGGAGACATTCTGTAAATAGATGTTGAATCAAGCCCCTCCATTTCTGTGGGTCTGATTTTTCCCTCATCTTGGTGATGCTGTAGGCTGTCTATACCCTGTGAAACATGGGAATTTCTAATTTCATTTCTCTACTGATATCTTAAATAAGCATCTGAGAAGTCCCTCCAGGAGTTAGAGATTCAGCAATTTCCACATTTCAAAATTGCTGATACGAGGCAATGATAATGGAAATACATGAGTTTGTGGATGGGATTACAACCAGAATCATATTTGATTAAAATAAATCCCTCCGAGATAAAAGTAGATTTCTTCACTTCTAGGAAAAGGCATTGATAAACCTGTTTTATAACTTCTTAGTGTTCTAGAATGCATAACAGGGTTTCAAAATTTCTACTTTGAAAATTTTTTTTCAGACTCAGAAAATTAAACTGGAAGAGAATTTTGATTCGCCATCGGGAGGACATTCCTTTTGATGGTACAAATGATGAAATGGGAAGACAAAGAAAATTTTCAGTTTTTGAAGAAAAAGTGTTCAACGTTAATGGAGCCAGAGGAACCCACATGGACTTCGGTCAGCTGTATCAGTTTTTAAATGCCAGAGGATGTGGGGATGTTTTCCAGATGTTCTTTGGTGTGGAAGGACAATAACTGAGTAGAGGACTAACTGAAAGTATTTTGTCACTGTTGCCTTTGATTTTGTCTCCACTCTTTCTTGAAAGATTAAGTTATTTTACTTTAGTCCCATTCTAGAATGCTAGGAGGAAAAAAAAAAAGAAAAAGTAGAACAGCTGAAATGTATCTGTTAAATATGTCATGATTGAAAACAACTGAGTTTTAAGTTATAATCTTAAAATTGTTGACATATTTCTTTACATATAAGCTACTAATTTTTAATGAGAAATTAATTTGATTTGAGTTAGATAATGTTGGTGGTACAACTTGTCACCCATTCCCAACCCCTTTCTTCTTTACCGGACTCCACTAAAGAACCTGGAAAAGCTAAATACTCGCTCTCCCAGCCTCTCTTCCAACCATGGTGGCCGTCGGACACTGCTTTGGCTTTGGAATGTCGGGGAAAACTTTTGCTTTCCAGATTAAAGCGATAGCTACAGCTAGAGCACCTCTTCTCCCTCTTTCTGCCACGACGCCGAGGTGATGGCTGGAGCTGCAGCAGTCTTTTCAACCATGAGAGAAGAAGGGCCAAGAGAACCACAGAGTTGTCAGTCCTCGTGTTGTTGAGCCGCTGGTCCAGCACCAGCCCCTGCCTATCTCGAGACAACTTATTAGGAAACATAACCAGTTTTATTTATATTCTGTCCCTGTTACTATCAGGTAAAGCTAGATTGCCAAATAGACTTTTTCAAAGCTTTAGTTTTGCATCTACTCTAGCCATTTGATACACAAATAGGTGAAGTTTTTCTTAAATGCAGTTTGCAGTTCATCTCTCTTTGTGTACTTATGCTCTGCCCCTGCCCCTGGGCTTGCCTCATAGAAGGCCGGGGCATGAGCAGAGTTCACACTTTCTGATAGGCCTCGACAATCCATCAAATTCATAATTTAGAGAATTTGTTTTTAGCAAATTGGATTTTGACATTTTTTTTTTTAATTCTGGAAATGGCTTTCTGTAAATTTCAGTTTCAACGAATTGATCCAGAGTCAAATAAACACACTGCCTGGTTTTTGAAGTTTCCATAAATCAGTTCCCAAAGTGCTAATTAAATATTTACTAATTGCTGACTCTCAGGTTAGTACTCTGCTATGGGTTGGGTATTCCTTGAAGAGTCAGACTTGGTTAGAGGAATGAGGTTGGGGGTTGGGAGGGATACAATCCATCACTTATCTTAGTAAAAACTTGGAGGCAACCTATGTGCCCATTAGCAAATGATTAATCAGTAAGTATACTGACATACATGGTACACATTATGCAATACTGTGTAGAAGTGAGAAAGAATAAAGTAGAACTCACAAAGCAATGTGAATGAGTCTTAAATATAAAGCTAGTTAAACACAAATAAGAATCAATGATATACTATATTGGATATGAACCTTATGTACCTCCTCGGATTCTCTCCCTACTGGCTCACCTCCCCATTGCATGTCAATTGCCTTGGAAACACAGATGCTTCCTCGGTTGCCACCACACAGCCAGATGGACCAGCTGTTTGTCTAGACTTTCTGACTCCCCCATTTCCTTCTAGATGAAATACTCCACAGAGCATGGGATCTGACATCCCTAGAGGCTACCCAAGGGGCCAGATGGTGCACATATTACTTATAGCAGGACTAATCTGCTAAAACCTTTTCAGTCCTCGTACATTATTTTAATAAAAAACGCATCGGTATGTACAAATACCTAGATCTTAAGTGTAACATAAAAAGATAAAATGCAGTACGTAGTTTTACAAATTTTCTTCCCTGATACAGACCTGTCAAATTTAGATATCGGTTTATTGACATAGTGACCAAGAGAAGTACAGATTTTCCAAACTCTTGATTAGTAGATCCATTCAAAAATGGATGAAAGTATTAGTCATCAGAAAAGAAAACAGCAAGTTAGATGGTCTGGTCTACATTATATAATGTAAGAAATACAATAAAAGCTGTAAGAAACTAGTTAAATGTCAGACCTATCAGCAATATAGCTTTCTTAGACTTTTACCAATGATTTTATACTTGATATATAAACATCCGTAAACGTAAAACTGTTCAGTATATATATTTATTCCACAATGACAATTTGTCAGTGTATTAATCTGATACATATATCTTACAACTGGAATCATCCATAAAGAAATAAGGATAAATCCTTAAAAGGAACTATTAGTACCAAATCAAGTTATGTTTAAAAATTAAAAGATCTATAGAAAACAAAATTGTGGGCAGGAAACTGGCTACATGTCCACTTTTAATTGTAAAAGTAATTCCTGTACAAATAATAATATTCTTAAGTAAAACAAACAAAATGTAAAAATTCTAAAATTAATCCCATAAATCCAAATTAGTTGAACTTGAGCATAAGTACACAATATGGTCACAAAGTCAGTCTTCTGACCATATTAATTTGATAAAATGCAACCAAAAAATTGCATAAGTACACAATATGGTCACAAAGTCAGTCTTCTGACCATATTAATTTGATAAAATGCAACCAAAAAAAGAACTGATTACTTTTAGCACTTACGTAAAAACAACTGTTGCACAGATTTTTTTTTTTTTAAAGAAAGCCGCATATCAGAATATCAGGAAAAACCAACAATATGTCATTTTTGAAATTGCATAACAGCTGCAAAGCAACCAAGACTTAATAGCATTTAAAGACAGGTGCTGGTATGTTACTTCCTGTTCCTGCCCTACCCCCAACAGTGCTTACAACTACTTAGGACAACCTGAACCCATAAAAAGTCTGCAAAGGGGCAAAATGAGCCTTCCATTTAAGCTCGATCTGGCAATCTGATG
Source organism: Pteropus alecto (assembly GCF_000325575.1). Classification (NCBI taxonomy): domain Eukaryota; kingdom Metazoa; phylum Chordata; class Mammalia; order Chiroptera; family Pteropodidae; genus Pteropus; species Pteropus alecto. Next base: position 18,836,430 of record NW_006433378.1, on the reverse strand, counting down.
CCACTGGGTCCAATTAAGAAAACAGAAACTTCACTACTTTTTTAAAGAGAAAAAAATATTAATATGGAAGGTTGGTTAAAAAAGGGATTATAAAAGCTAGGAAAGGAAGGAAATAAGAGGTTGGGGTAATCGGAATAGTTTGGGGGAGAGGCTGAAAAGCTGGGGCTCAGCTCAAATCTGTGAAGGGAGGGTGATGCCAGGTCGTTGCTAATCCTTCAGAGTTCAAAGAAGGGACCGGGTGGTGTTGGGGTTCTGACTTCTGAGAAGGGAGCACCACTGGCTGTCTTAAGAGCTCAGAGGAGCGAGCCTCATGGAGTTAGGACTCAGGCCTCTCAGGGGGAGGGTCCTACCTGGCTGCTGCTGGGCCCTCTGAGGTGAGCGATAAGGCTGCTTTTAATTGTAAAAGTAATTCCTGTACAAATAATAGTATTCTGATTGTTTAAAAAATGATGGGAGAGTGAAACCAATCACTGCCTAAAGCAATTGCTGATGCTGTTAGGATGTTAACAGAATGGAGAAAGTATTTTCTCCTTCTTCTGGTCTTTCAGTCTCCTAGTCACCGTGTTTACTGAACCTAACAGGAAGCCAGGTGAATAAAGGAAGAATAGTTTGCAGCACCACAGTATCATGGAGTTGAGTATAAGAGTGAGTGTGTGGACGTGAGGAAGAGACAGTAGTCGGCAGCATGTGCTTAGGTATCTCTTGTGTGATTCTCAGAAGGAAAATCATTAAGTATGAGAACTGCACGTTTCAAATTTTAATAGACCGCCACATTACCCTTTTTTACAGGAAGTGCACATAACGCTTATGATATGCTAACAAAGAGAGAATATTGCCCAAAGCACTACTTCTCAAATTTTAACAAGGCCTGGGAATCTCGCTAAAAATGCAGAATCTGATATAATAGTCCCGAAGTGGGCCTGACAAACTGCATTTCTAACAAACACTCAGAGGATGTTGATGATTGCATTTTAAAAGGTAGAACATTTTCCTATCACCCCACTACCACCATATCATTCTACTGAAACTCCTGCGTGAAAAAGTCTCTCTATGCCACATCCCACGCCTCTTCCCGCAGACATAGGAACATCTCTCGCTCCGGGAAAGCGAAGGAAGGAAGGATTTGGCTCGATGAGTCCAATGCTTGGCTTTCTATTGGGCAGGAATGACGTCACTCAGATAGGCGTGGCTCTAATTGTGCCGTGTATACCGGCTCTAATTGTGACGTTTACGCCGGCAGATAGGCAAGGACGCGGCGGGAGGCGGGAGCAGAAGTTGGGTGGAGGGCAGGCGGGGTGGGAGGCGGAAGGGGAGGGCCGGGGGAAACTGTTCCAGTGGACACACTTCCGGCGAGCGGGGCCGGAAGTCGTGGCCCGGCAGTGTCAACCAGGGGCTGCGGGCTGAGAGTGCGGCTCAGACCGCGACCATGGGCGGGAAGAACAAGCAGCGGACCAAGGGGAACCTGCGGGTGAGTGAGAGGTGGCCCAGCCGACCGGAGTTCTCGCCTCGCAGCGGCTTGCCAGGCCCCACGCGCCGCTGGCAGATGTTTGCAGCGAGGCTGCGGGAAGGAGTGTGTTTGCGTGTTGAGTGTGACCTCTCTGTTTTGCATGCGTCCCCTCCGGCGGGGTGGGTTATCTCTGAGCAGATTGGGGAGTTGTAAGCGAAAAGATGTTCCATGCCAGAGCTGGCCCCACCTGAGCACCCCCCTTTCCCGCACATAGATTTTTCATTAGGAAATGGTTCAGTCTCAGTTTCAACTGGAAGGTTACCTGGCCAGGTTACAGAAGGTGGAATTGGGAACAAGAGAGTTGGGTGGGAAGCAGTTAAAGTGAGCCTGGTGCGCAGAGTGACTCGAATCATGTCTGTTTTGCTCACAAACCCGCGATGGCTCCCCACATCCCTTGGGGTAAAGGCCAAAGCCGTTATGATGGTATACGTGGTACGTGGTCTCCCCCTCGCCTGTTTCTATCTCCGACTGTTCAACTGCCTCTTCCTAGGCCACTTCTTCCAACCCTTTACCTCCTCACCGAGCCTTGACCTTGCCTGTTAGATGCCTCCAAGTTTTGCCTGAGATACCTCAGTGAGGTCTCTCAGGATCAACTTATTTTACTTTGTAGTCCTCCCCCGACTTTATTCTCTTTTCCTGCTTGATTTTGCTCCATTGCACCAGTGACTTCTAACATACTATGTAATTGACTGTCTCGCTTCATTTACTGTTTTGCTTCATTAGACTATAAGTACTATGAAGACAGGTGTTTCTATCTGCTGCTGATATTCTCAGATCCTAGAACAAGCACTGGCATATAGTACAAGCTCACGACATACTTTTTTAAAGACCCAAAAGTGGATTAAACCTACATGATTTGGGATGTTCTAATATTTTTTATGGTACTAGGTTTGTTATGGCACAGCCCAATCTAATGTCTGATCCAATTCTTGTGATATCACTTCCACATTTTCTTAGATCTATCACAATCTGTTTTGGAAGATAAAATCAACAACAATAATAGTAACTTACCTTGTGCCAGTATTGTGCTAAATGCTTGACTTGCGTTCTCATTTAAATTTTTATTTAAAACATTTTCTTAATGTTTTATTTTTGAAATATTCCAAACATAAGGAAAAGTTGCAAAAATATTAGAGCAACAACCCATATACTCTTTTACTCTCTACCTAGATTCACCAATTTTTACTATTAAGTCACATTTGCTTTCTTTCTTTAAATATATGTATTTTGTTGAACCATATGAGAATTAGTTGCAGAAATTATAACAAACTCCTTAATACTTCAACATGTATATTCTAGAATTAATGCCATTTTTCTACATAACTGTGATTATAACAAAATCTAACTTCAGTATAATACTATTATCTAATAACATACAGCATTGTATTCAGATTTCTATAGTCATCTTAATGTTCTCTATAAGTTTTTTTAGATAACACATTTTTAAAAAATCATGATAAAGTCAGGGATCACTCATTTTATTTAGTTATCATTTAGATCTTGATAGTTTCCCAGTGTTTTCTTTTTTTTCTCCTGGAAAAATAAGGTTGGTGGTTCTTTTATGACATGGACAATTTGGAAGAATCTATGCCAGTTGTTTTGCTTAAGTAAGATACGTGCATTCCTTATTATAAAATTCAGGTTAAACAATTTTTGAGAGGAATGCTTCATAGATGATGTATCTCAGTGCATCATAAGGGGCACTTGATGCCTGTTTGTTCCATTATTGATGATATTTGTTTAATCACTTGGTTAAGGTATCCTTTTTATTGGTTCAAAAAAGTACAATAAAAAAGTATGTTGAGTGGTAATTCGAGACTGGGAATATCCTGTTCTCTCTCACAAATTTCACTTGATGATTTTAGCATCCTTTGATGATTCTTGCTAGAATCAGTTATTACTATGGTAGTTTAAAAACATGTTTAATCTTGACAACAACTCAAGTAATGATTTAGCTATAGTTGTGTCATTTTAAAAATGATGAAATTAACTTGCTTAAGCTTATGTAGCCAGGGAGTTACAGAATTGGGATTTGAGTGGTAGTCGTTGATTCAACAGAAGACTTTGAATCTGAATGCCATGTATTCAAATGTGATAGACAAATGTCTCCTTTTCTTGATGATACAGACAGATAAGTAAGCAAATAATTATAATATATTAATGAATTATGATAGAGCTATGAGTAGAAAGAAAGTGGAAGAACAGAAAAGAATGGGGATTGACCTGAGGGAGGCAAATGTTGAAAACATGAGTGTTTTGAAGGATGAGTAGAAGTTTTTCAGGCAATAAAAAAGAAGGAAAGGTTTTCAGGTGGCGAGAAAAGGTAATGCAAAGACCAAATTATGAAAGAGCATAACAGATTCAGGGAACCCTGAATTCAGTTTTAGACTGAAACTGACAGCAAAATTGGGAGGGGTGAAGAGGAAATGGGACAAGGGAAGAAAAGAGTGGCAGAATATAAGAGTAGGAAAGGTTGAGGCCAGATGGTGAAAGATCTTTAAGTGTTCCTGAGTTTGGTATTTAAACTGTAGATGCAAGATTGCCACATCAAACACCTCTAGAAGACAGGCATAGAAGAATGAAGGAGGTATAGTGTAAGAAAATTAACTGCTAGAAATAGAGTCGACAGTCTTAATTTTTGAACTGTGGATATAAACGTTTAACATACACAGAGTAAGTGATAAGAAAAGTATATATGTATTACAATTAGTACATTTAAAAAGAATTTGTTACTTTAAAAACTAGAAATCTGATACCTTTTCTTCTGCACCTGGTTATCACTGTCAGCTCTGGTAATTCAGGTCAGTTCAGAATCCTGCCTTGACTCCTTTAGCTTTTAGCAATAACTAGTTTTTCATACTATTTCATTATTCTGTTTCAAAATAAAGCTGTTTACAAATGGAATTATAGATAAAATTCAGATGTCCTAATGTCATAATATTCAGTTTTCAGAATTGTAATTCACTAAATTTCTTTGCAGCTTTTGTATATCAATATTGAGAAAGACAAACTGAATAATGTTCATTTCAATAAAGTTAAAATACAGAACCTTTTTTTGAAATTAGTCTTAAATGCTGCCGTTTTGAAAAAATGTAATTCAAGCCATTATTTTTCACTTCTGATCACTCATTTCAGTTTATAAAGTAGTCTAGATTATTCCTTGACAAATGAATTTTCCATACACAGTTTTGCTAGGTATGAGCAAATTGAATCACATATTTGGATAACCCTTTTTGGACATTCTTATAGAGAAATAAGAAACAGATGAATGTAGATGGGTTATAATGTCATTCTGGACATTGAACTGAGGCATTTTCCTGTTAGAAGATATGTTAATTTCTTTCGACAGTTCAAATATTTTCTTTCTCAGTCACAACTAATCCCTTAACTTTTAGTGCTAGGAGGCTACTATAATGTGTATCAGTCAAACAAACCACTGACTGTGGTTCAGAACAAAAGAATTTGTCTTACATCTTGATTACTGCATTGATCTTTGTCTATATTAATGTAATTTGTAACCATTTTAGCCTAAAGAGATTAGTTAGACTAGGCTTTGAGTATATGGCAGTGAGTATGTCTGCCCTCAAGGAACTCCTGGTCTAGAAGCAGCTGTCATTATTATCCTGTGGTGGTTGCTTAATGAACATTTGTTGAATGGATGAGTGAAAAGATATAATCCCCTTATGAGTTAATTTTATATTATTATACAGTACACATGTGTATATACATATTATTTATAGAAAAGTTGCAAATTTATAAAATTTAAAATTTTATAAAGTAGTACTTAGGCTTACCATACATGTTGCATTCTTTGATTTTAAATATTTTATTCTAGTTCTTAAAAATGCTGTCAGGACCCGTTAAATTGATGTAATGAGCCACTAATAGACTGTATCCAGTTTGAAAACCATTTTTTTTTCTGATGTTTAGGAAACCAGGCAATAGCTCTTGGGATCATTATTGATATGTTCTTAGTGACAGAAACACCCATCTTTGGGGAACATTATAATATATGACATCTTAGGCTAAGAAAAAACAATTCTTGAAATAAAAGCTTGTTCCATCATGGAAGTTATTAAGGAATTACTGTAAAGAACTCAAAGTTAAATTTTGAACTCTTCCAGGATGCTGACTTTTTTTTCTCTCTACTTTCTCATCAGCCTTCAAACAGTGGCCGAGCTGCAGAACTTCTTGCCAAAGAACAGGGAACCGTGCCTGGATTTATTGGTTTTGGAACATTTCAGAGTGACCTAGGCTATGTTCCTGCTATTCAAGGAGCTGAAGAAATAGACAGTCTTGTAGATTCTGATTTCCGAATGGTGCTGCGGAAACTTTCTAAGAAAGATGTCACGACAAAATTAAAAGCAAGTTTTATTTCCATAAAAATAATCAAACTAATCCTTTTTTTAAAATGTCATTGGCATATTTTATGTAAAGAAAAATGAATCATCACTAATCATTTCTTTTACAATTGTACATTTTTCTGACACATAGACTTAAGCTTAGTTTTTTACTTCTAGGTTATGAATTAGTTTGTTGCTCTGCACTTTTTTGAACCATTTTGGTTTTCTGGCTATATAGTTTTTCCCATTAGAGAATGTAATTTGACCCCATAATTTTAAGTGGGATTTTTTTTTTTATCTATCTATCTATCTATCTATCTATCTATCCATCCATCCATCCATCCATCTATCTATCTGTCTGTTTTTTTAAAAAAACAACTCAAAAGCTTCTACCATACTAGCCTGTAAAGAAGCTCTTTAAATTAGTCCCATATGGCACAAACATAAACTATATATTCTCTCATCACATAAAATAGAATAAGTTTCTAGAACAGAATAAGTATAATCAATAGTCAATATCATGGTTGTTGGTATTTAATCATGTTAATAATTTACTTTTAGGCTATGCAAGAATTTGGAACCATGTGTACAGAGAGAGACACGGAAATTGTAAAAGGAGTTCTTCCTTACTGGCCAAGAATTTTCTGCAAAATTTCACTTGTAAGTGCTAAGACTTTACTAGTTTATTTATGTTGTGTATTTTTTGGTTGAAGTCATGGGGAGACCGTCATACTTATATGACACTTTTAGTGAGGGCAATGAAATATGTTGGCATTATGCAGATTGGATCATGTTGGGTTGTATAAAGTATAGAGGGAGTCTGTGTTTTCAAAAATTAGGTCAGAATTACCCAGGTGCTTTTCAGTCATAATAAATTTTGGCAGCTTAATTTCTTTGTATATTTGCTGCAGAAGAATGAGAATGAATTGCTTAATTGTTCAAGGCTAGCATCGGCTCTTATCTCAGTTGTTTTTATCTCATTGGAAGAAAGAAGAAAGGAAAAAATGAATCAAGCTCTGAATATAGTTGATTTCTTATTAATGGGGCTCATAGTATATCTAGAAATGTCTGTATTTGTCTTTATGGACTAGAGCTGTTTTAAACCATGTTATACTTTCAATAGGATCATGACCGCCGGGTTCGAGAAGCCACACAGCAAGCTTTTGAAAAACTTATCCTTAAAGTTAAAAAACACTTGGCTCCTTATTTAAAAAGCTTAATGGGCTATTGGCTAATGGCTCAGTGTGACACTTACACACCAGCTGCATCTGCAGCAAAAGATGCCTTCGAAGCAGCTTTCCCTCCAAGCAAGCAACCTGAAGCCATAGCATTTTGTAAGGATGAAATTACAAGTGTAAGTTCTTGGAACTATTCTGTATCTTTCTTTTTTTTTCTTAAATATTTAAGGGGGATATAAGACATATTACAATGACAGCTCTCTTAGATGACAGCTCTTTTATCTGTCATTGTGGGGAATGAGTGCATGAAATATTTCCAGTGGAAGGTTGTCTTTTGTGTTTAATACAATTGACCATTTTGGATTTTTAATATAATTAACGTGATAGATTTGATCATTCTAAATTATTTAAATTTTCCAGCTTTAATTTACAAATCTTAATTTATCATATCTAAAATATTAGGTATACATTTTATAATATATAATCTAAAAAAGGAGTATATCTAAAAAAGTCTAAACATTTTCCCCATATTTCCATATTAATATATGCATGTATGCAGATCTACTTCACTTTTTTGTTCTCTGGTATTCCTTTGTATGGTCGTATCGCAATTTATTTAACTTTTTAAAATATATGTTTAGGGTTTTCCCCCATTTTTAAAAAAATTATAACAAACAACTATTTTAGTGAACATTCTTGAGTAAATCTCTTCATTCACTGTTGGGGTGATAGTTACCAGAACTTCTAGTCACCACATGTTGGGCAAAGGATAAAAACATTTAAAATTTCTATAGCTGTCAATAAGTTGCCCTTCAAAAAGCCATACAAATCTATACTTCCATTAACAGATCAGAAAGTGTCTTCAACACTTGGACAAGACATTTGCCAGACTGATATCAGCTATATAACTTTTGTGGCTTTCAGTTTCTTTTCTATCTAATACTGTCTTCCTCATTTCTTCCTTCCTTTTTCCTATTCCTAATATATGGACTGGAAAAACCAGATGGCCAAGCTTCTTAGTATTATATGAAGAAATAAAAGTAGATGGACTGCGAGTGAGGGGAAATTAAGGATTTAAAAAAAAATTATGCTTCCATTCATTCCTTTATTTAGTACTCCTCTGTTTTCATAGCACCTTGCCTATAATCCTATTTAAACACTTCCCCACTCTGTCCCTCACTTCTTCCCTTACTCTTTTCAATTAGTTAACCTTCCCGTCGTTTCCCATTATACTTAAAAGTCCAGATTTTTAATCTTTGATGACAGAGCTCTTCATGACCTGGTTCCTGCTTGCCTCTCTGATCTCTTCTCCCAGTACCTCTCCCACACATACGCATTCTAGTTCCCCATTTAGGGTCTCAGTTCTTCCATTGTTCATTTCTCAGGTGTCCCAAGCTTGTTTTTCTAGTGAGAGGAACCCCCAAAGGGAGTTCTCTAATGCAACTGTAAGTTAAGAATCATTGGTTTATTTAAATATCAAGTAATAAGTGTTATGAGAATGAAGTGTCATGAGTTGGGATACTTAAGAGTTTTAGAAAATGGATTTTGAGACAAGGAGTCTCAAAAATTACAGATGCTGGGTATGAACTTTCCCAAGTACAAAATTAATTTATCAGAGAGGAGTTAGGCAAATGAAGATCAAACTATCAGAATTATTGACAGTATATTTACTGCCTATAAGAAGATGGGCTCTGGGTTGACCATACTATTGAGTTCCAATCCCACTATTCCATTAGACCTTGGCAAGTTTCTGTGCCTGTTTCCTCATCTGTTAAAGTGGGAGTTATGAAGTACCCAATACAGTATGTCATTGAGTAGTCATGAAGATTAATTTAGCAAATGCGTGAAATATGCTCAAAGCACTATCTGGCTTGCGGGAAAGCTCATAAGTGTTAGCTGTTCTTGCTGGTAAAGTTGGTACTGGAACACTGGATTCCCCAGTACTGTACCCCAGAAGTAGGCAGACTTACCTGACATTTCCATTGGACTTTTAGACATTCCTGTTGGTTGAAGCAGAGCACAATCTGTGTTTTTTTTTGTAAGCAGAGAGATGCTCAGAAAGAGCGGAGTGGGAAGCAGAGCTTGATTTCTCTCCCAAACTCACTAACTGCACATTCCATCTACTTCTGTGTAAGAGGAATGAAAAAGCAAGAGGCCAGAAGTACTTACGGGAAAATTCCTTTTGGTGCAAACTGTAGGTGTTTTGAGTCCCCTATCCTTCTTTCCCCAACAGCGGCCAACCTTAGAGATTGACAGGGAAAGAAAAATGGTAAAGTTCAAACCTTTTAGTTTTGCTGCTTAATTTTGCTACTTTTGTGGAGAAGGGGTAAAAACTTTTAGGTAAGTTTTATGCTCTGTCTCATCACTATTGACAATTTAATAAAATCTCAAGGCTGTGGGAATTTTTCTCCCTCTAGGTGCTGCAGGATCATATTATAAAAGAAACACCTGATACACTCAGTGACCCACAGTAAGTTGTATTCTCCCTACGTAACTCATGTTAGGAATTTGTTTCACTTATAGGTAATAAGGTGATACTTTCAATGTGACATTTAAAAAAGAATTCTAAATGTAGAGTTGAAAATACTTATTATAGTGCTATATTAAGTACGAGTCATCTTGCTATTCAAGTTGAATTTTCTGGGAGCTACATATTTGGTTCTTTTACAAAGAAATATTTTTAGATTATTCCCATATTTACCTTTTGACAGTCATAGCAGGAACCAATTTAAGGTCTGGTTGAAAATAGTTAAGAATTATGAATAGTTCTATTGAAAGAATAGTAAAATGTTTCATTACTTTTATTCTTATGTTCTAATCAAACTATTAAGAGTCTCTAAGGAAAAGTAATCTTCGATGCACTGATATTCATTCCCTGGAATCACCCTGTCAGCTGCTGCTGAGAGCAGTGTACTTGGACGCTTATTTCAAGCCATGGCTTTTCATCTACTTTCACCTTGTATTATGTGAAAAATATGTGATTAAAATTCTGTGAATGTTTGTATTTTGAAGGAAGGTGTGACACAGGAACAATAGAATATAGAAATAAAGCAACTTTGGTAGATATTTAATGATAAAACATTTAAACTAGGAGTGTCAGATATGTAATTTGGCTTATACTAGGTCCTTATACATATTTATTTTCTTTTCACATTAAGAACTGTTCCAGAGGAAGAGAGAGAAGCTAAATTCTTTCGGGTTGTAACTTGTTCCTTATTGGCATTAAAGAAATTGCTTTGCCTCTTACCTGATAATGAGCTTGAGTCTCTGGAAGAGAAATTTAAATCTCTTTTATCACAGAATAAATTTTGGAAGTATGGAAAACACAGTATACCTCAGGTATCTTAATCTTTTCTATTTTAAGACATTTCTCTGATTCTTTTTTCCCCCTAATCTTGATAGCTTATGTTTATGCTTTATGTTTATTGTTTATGTTTAAAACTCTACAAATACATCTTTGTGGTGAGACTGAATTGCCTCTCTTTCCAGAATGTTATTGTGTTTTCATTTTTTAATTTAGTTATTTGGACTTCAGATTCAGAATTGAAGTATCATACTCCTCTGTTGATGGCACCTTAAAATTGTTGTCATGTGTAAGGCTCTTCTCATTTAATGTATTTATTTTTTTCCTTTTGTCTCTATCTCCCTCTCCATTCTCCACCTCCACCAGCGGAGCATTGTAAATGTGCTTAGTGTATATCCACTTGTTTGTTTTCTCGGTTCCCGTTACTCATGATTATTATGCCATATAGTTCCCATAAACACATTAACAAATACGGAGGCTTTGCTCTTAGGGAGGAGAACACAGCATTGGGTTCCTGTGAGTCTCTGGTCAGCATTTTTGTCATTTAGTTAATACACAACCTTATTTTTTAGGTCTGTTTAAAGACATCTTATTTAATATATATTTTGGTTCATTAACATTGAACTCATGGACAATAATAGCACTAGAAGTCACACCTGAATGAAACTTACCTAACATGTATTTTCTCTGTTAGGCATGTCATAGCCTTCTTGCTTGTGGTTTTAATTCACATAAGTAGTATTCCATTTATTGCTTTTTATTTAGTTTTTTTTTTTTTTAAGTACTATAATACTTTAAATTCTCTATGTTCCTTTATGTATGTTTGGTCCATGGCTTCTGACTGCTGTGTCGTATTCAGAAGTTTACATCCATTCCATTTTACCACCTCGGTCCCCGGTGATAGGCACCCTGCTTGCCTCCAACTCCTCACCCTCACAATTAATGCAGCAGTGAACACCTTCATCCATGTATCCTCCGATCTGTGAGCATTATTTTCTGAAATCCTCTCAATTTCTGAATTGCTGAGTCAGAGTGTATGCATATGTACTAAATTTTCTGAAATAGTGTCATATTGCTCACCTGAATGGCTGTGTTACTCTAGACTCAGCCATCAGTGCATGATGAAGCCTATGTTGCCTTATATTCTAGCTATGACTAGGCATCATTCAGCTTTTTAATTTTTATCAGTCTAATAGGAGTTCAAATGATATCTTTAATTATTTTAAGTGACTTTTAGCATCTTTTCATAAGCTTTTTAGATTTTTGTGTTTCTTTTGAAATCTCCCTTTTTTTGCAATAGGAGTTTTCTCTTTTTTAAAAATTTTACTGGCTTTCTTTGTATATTCTAAATATTAGTCCTGTCGTTTTTAGGCATTGCAGATAATATCCCATTCTGTTACTTTTCATGTGTCCTCTGTTACAAAGAAATCTTAACTTTGACGTAATCAAAACCACTGATTTTGCCTTATAAAAGGCCTTTTCCACTTTTAAGCCATAAAGATATTTTTATATTTTTAATAGTTATATCTTTTTTAACAGTTATATTTTTTTAGTTTTACCTTTCATATGAAGTCTATAATCCATCAATAATCTAACTTTTTTTTATGATGTCAAATAATGATCTAGTTACATTTCTCTTCGTGTGTTGTGAGCCAGTTTTCCTAACATGACCTATAAACTCTTGATTCATGGTCCTGCCATTTTGGTACATTAAGTTCACATATGTTCAAAAGTTTTTCTCTAAACTCTTAATCTTCTCATCCATTGGTCTTTGTTTCTTATGCCAGTACCACTGTAAATATGACCTGATATTTCCTAATAATTTCTCAGGTGGGTCTATTTTAGTTGTCTTTTCTATTGACTAAGTCATTTTAGAACTTATTCTTCTATATAAGTTTCAATAAATTTATTGAATTCCTCAAAATTCTAACTTGAATTTTAATTGGGGTTGCACTGAATGATTTGGGGAGAATTGCTGTCTTTATGTTGTTGAACCTGATGCTATGATGAACCTGTCCTGTCTCTCACTTTATTTGGGTGTTTAAATAATATCCTAGAATAATTTTTAAAACCAACTTCATTGAGTTATAATTTGCACACATTAACATGCAAACATTTTAAGCATACGGTTTGGTAAGTTTTGACAAATGTGTACATTCATCTACATATATAACAAGATATGAGAAATTTTTATTACCCCAAAATGGGTTCCATGTGTTCCTGCTAATCATCTTCCCCCATATCCCGGGTAATCGTTGTTCTGCTTTCTGTCACTACAGATTATATTTGTCTTTTCTAGGTTTTTCTTTAAATGGAGCTATATATTATTCTGTATCTAGCTTCTTTTGCTCAGCATAATGTTTTTAATATTCCTTCATTGTTGCATGTATCAGTATTCCATTCCTTTTTATTACTTAGTTTCATATAGTCTTTATGTGGACATATGTTTTCATTTTTCTTAGGTAGGGAGACAAATTGATAGATCATATAGGAAGCATATGTTAAATTTATAGGAAGCTGCCAGAATATTTTCCAAAGTGGTTGTACTGTTTTACATTCTCATCAGCAGTGTGTGAGATTTTACGTTGTTCCGTATCCTGACTTAGATATTGTCAGTTGTTTTAAGTCCTCTTCATGGGCCTGGGATCGGGGATTGGTAAACTATAGCTCATGGGTTAAACTCTGTCACACCTGTTTTTGTAAATTGTTTTTTGTATTGTCTTTGGCTGCTTTCGTGCTAACAAAGCAGAGCTAAGTTGTTGCAACAGAAACAGTTTTTCATTGTGGTTTTCATTTGCATTTCCCCGATGGCTAACGATGTCAGACATCTTTTAATGTACTTATTGGCCATTTCTGTATCTTCTTTTTTGAGGTGTTTATTCAGATCTTTTGCCCATTTTTAATTTAATATATTTTATTTTTTATTTCTCAGATTTCTACATGGGTTTTTATATTTTCTATTTCTCCAATGAAATTTTCTCTTTTTAAAGATTTGTTTTAAAGATCAGTTTTAAGTTCACAGCAAAATTAAGGAAAGGTACAGAGATTTCCCATATATCTCCTGCCATATGCGTAGACTCCCCCATCATCAACATTCCCCACCAGCGGGGCACATTTGTTACAGCTGATGAACCTACACTGACACATCAGTATCTCCAGAATCCATAACTTACATCAGGGCTCACATTCTGTAGGTTTAGACAAATGTATAATGACATGCATCTGTTTCTTGTTTTTTTCCATTCATTGTTGTCATATTTTCCTTTGCTTCACTGGGTATAGTTATAATAGCTTCTTTAAAATCTATGTTTGATAACATTAGGGTCATTTTAGGATTGGCATAGTTAATTGCCTTATCCTTTGCAATGGAATCACATTTTCCTGGCTGTTTGCTGAGAAATTTTAGATTGTATCCTGGACATAGATATTTAGGTTGTATCCTGGGATGTTATGTTTTGGAGACTAGATAATTGTATACAGTATTGCTCCAAGGGGTGTTGATGTTTTTGTGTTAGCGGGCAGGTAACTTGGTTAGACCCAAATAGCAAACTGTCAGGCCTGCACTGGGCAGTGTCTCAGATCTCAGTTCTGTTTTTTGATCCTTAGCTTTAAGCTGCTTTAAATTTACACTGTGCATGTATAGTTCAAGAGTCAGCTGTAGATTTAGGTTATTTAAACATAGAATGTAGGGATTCTCTTCTCTGGCTCTCCTTTCTAGAGTTCCTCGTCACTCTCTTGCAACCGGTTGCCCTGGGTTCCTTATCCTGCCTGGTTCTGTTAGTTCCTCCAACCAGAAGGATGTCAGGCTTTCTATCAGAGCTGTAGTTGCTGCTGTGTCTTGGTGGTGACTGCAGCCACCTTCAGGGCAAAGCTGCTCAAAATGGGACCTCGGTCTCTCTGGATTGCTTACTCCAAGTTTGATTGCCCTCCAGAATGTGTATTTTAGTCCCCTCAGGTTGTTGTTTGAGTTTTGTTCATAGAGCCTATGTTGTTGTTTCTAGAAAGATTAATCGATCACGCACTATTCCATATTCTTTTGCCCATTTTTAAAGTGAGTTTTTGGTTTTTACTTTTTGAGTTGTGAATGTGCTTTATTGATTCTGGATACAGGTATTTTGTCAGATAAAGTATCATGAATGTTTTCTTTAGTCTGTGGCTTACCTTTTCATTTTCGATAATGGTTTTTGGAAAGTAGGAGTTTTAATTTTGTTGAAGTCCAATTTTTCATTTTTTAATAGTTTCTGCTTTTAATTTTTCAATCTAAGAAATCTCTGCCCACCTCAGTGTTGCAAAGATTTTCTATAATTCTAAAAGCTTTATAGTTAAGGTCCATTTAGAGTTAATATTTATGTACGGCATAATGGCGAGAGTCAAATTATTATATGTTTTTTATATATAGGTGTCCATTTGTTGAAAGACAGTTGTTTCCTTACTCTGGTACCTTTGTCAAAATTCAGTTGACTGTGTATGTGGAATTTTAATTTTGGACTCTATATTCTGTTCCATTTATCTATATGTCCATCCTCACACCAGTACCACACTCTCTTGATGATTACTGTTTTATAGTAAGTCTTGAAACTCCAATTTTGTTCTTTTTAAAAATTGTTTGGGCTGTTTTAGGCCCTTTGCATCCTGGAATAATACTGTATAATATATTCTATACCAAACATGTCTTTATGGTTTTTGTCACTATTGTGAAGCGGAATTTTTTTTCAATTACATTTTCTATTTTGTTTGTACTGGTTTATTGAAATACTCTGCTTTTGTATGTTAATTTTATATCCAACAACCCTTTCATACTTCTGTTCTAATTGTCTTTAGATCTTTTTGAATATTTTTATAGCCTGTTATTTTGCTACAATTGTAGTTATTTGGGTTACTTTCCAGTTCTTTTCCTTGTCTCTTTGTATGAATCGGGTCATCCAGTAATGTGTTGAGTAAAAGGGGTGATAGCAGGCATCTTTTTCTTGTGTTCTGACTATAATGGAAGTAGTTGTAGACTCTCGATGTTAAGTATGATGCTTGCTGTAGATTCCATAAAGTTCAAGATTTCTTTTCTATTCTTAGTTTGCTAAGTATTTCTGTTATAAGTGAATGCTGAAATTTTCTTGATTGCTTTTTCTGATACCTCTATTTGATCATATGATTTTCCAGCCTGACATTTAAGAGACACACTTAGTCATGCTCTATGTTTTTCTTTTTAAATATTCTGCTGCCTTTTATTTGGCAATATTTTATATAAAATATGCAGGAATAAAATACTTTGTGGGGTTAAATATAGTTTGTCTATTTTTTTTAATCCCAGAAACATTATTATACTCTCAGTCTTCACTTAGATTTACCTACGTATTTGTTGCTTAGCTTGCTCTTCATTTCTTTCTTTATTTCTTACCTTCCATCTGGGATCATTTACCTTCTATATAGAGAGTATTTTTTGGATTTTTGTTTGTGTTGGTTCGTTGGGGGTGAAATCTTTTTTTCTCTATCAGAAGATGTTTTTATTTCACTCTTATTCTTGAAAGCTATTTTAGTGGGTACAGGATTAAATTTTAGTGGTTATTTTTTGTTAAAAATATTATTCCTCCACTGTATTCTGATTTACATTGTTGCTATCAGAGTCCACTATCAGCCTTACTGTCTTTTCTTCGAAGGTAGTTTGTTATTTTCCTCTGGCTACTTTTAAAATTTCTCTGTGCTTTTTTTTGTTTTGTTTTTGTAGTTGCACTATGTGTCTTAGTGTGGATTTATTTTTATGTATCTTGCTTGGGATTTGTTGTAGTTTTTGAATCCATAGATTGGTACATTTCATTGGTTCTACAAAATGCTGTTTTCTCTCTCCAGATATTTCCTTTGCCTCATTCTCTCTTTTCTCTCCCTTTGGGATTCAGACTACATACATGCTAATCTTCTCACTCTGTCTGTATATCTCTTATGCACTCCTTGGTGTTTTTCATCTTTTTGTCTTTCCATGCTACTTGGTGGATAGTTTTGCTCTATCATCAGTTCATTGATTCTTTCTCTGTATTTAATCTGCTTTTAAATAATGAATTGAACTCTTATTTATTTTTGGATTAGGAATTGTGCTTGCTTCTTTTTCAGATCTGCTATGCTTTTTCTAAGAATCTTTTTTTCTTCCAATATCTTTAAACTTTCGTTAAATATAATAAGCATTGTTGATATGGAGTTTGTAACTGATAATTCTAAGATTTAAAGTGTCAGATATCTTTGGTTTCTGCTGATAGTGGCTCATAGTATCTTGTTTTTTGTTTGGCTATATTTAACTGGCTAGTATATTCATAGGAATAATTTGAGGCCCTAGATGAAGACTTCTGCCACTAGAGAGGTTTTATGTTTGCTGCAGCCAAAGAAATAGAAAGTTGAATTCTTTCTGCCTTCACTTTCGGAGTTTTATTAAGGGGAGTGCCGAGTCAGCATGAATAACCTATCTGCCATTACTAGAAATAAAAGCTTATCATAGTCTTACTAGGCTTTCATTTAATTCAGCTTTTTGTTTTTTCTTTTAGATCCGCTCCGCTTTTTTTGAGTTAGTTTCTGCTTTATGCCAGCGTATTCCACGGCTGATGAAAGATGAAGCATCCAAAGTGAGCTCCTCTGTTCTACTTAGTATTGATGACAGTGACCCCATTGTCTGCCCAGCCCTCTGGGAAGCCGTACTTTATACACTTACAACTATTGAGGTATGTAAGAGAGGCACAGTTAGTACATCTAGGAATACTTGTCTTATCTGTATTTCAGAAACCTCTTTAGATATCATGTGAGAGAGAGCCTATCAGATTATAATATCTAAAACTTACTGGAAAAATGCTTTCTTGGAAATAAAATAATCTAAAACTTGGTATAAATCTTAAACTGACTATAAAATGGCATAGAGTTTTTATTTTACTTTCCGTTTAGCCAGTATCAATTATTCTTTACATCGGAGGGGACCCATTGAAGTAGCCATATCTGAATCTTATATTTAAGATTAAATATTGCTGTCCCTTTTAGAAAGGTTTTATAGCATTATTTTAAGTTAAATAATTATTTATGATGAATATTATCCTGGAAGTAGGTGGCATACATGATTACCATATGTAATAAGTTTCTTGTAATTTCAGAGTTTTAGTTCTTAATGGCGGTGAGAGATGTTAGCCTCTTTAGGTAGAATACTTGATTTTTTATTTTTGAGACCTATATGTCTTCTCTCTTAATTGAGAAAAATACACTTGTACTCCCTAATTATTATTATAATATTTTCTTCATTTAGGACTGTTGGCATCATGTAAATGCCAAAAAAAGTGTGTTTCCCAAGCTGTCAGCTATGGTTCGGGAAGGTGGTCGAGGTCTGGCAACTGTCATCTATCCTTATCTTCTGCCATTTATCAGCAAACTCCCTCAGTCCATTACAGATCCAAAGCTGGACTTCTTCAAAAATTTCCTCACCTCTCTCATTGCAGGGTAAGGAATCTAAATTCTAGATCTTTAAAGCAAGAGATTTTTCTTGTTTTTATAAATGGTATAATGACATATACATTATTATCTTTCTTATTTAAACTTCTCGATTGTTTTGCTTTTCATTAAACACTTTTAAAGTTTTCAGAGAATTAGAATGTTTTTCCTTGGGTACTTTCAAGGCTTCCGTGGTGGCATGCAGCAGAAAGTGAGATAAATATGGTAAGGCCCTTTGATGGCAGCAGGCCATTTCTCGAATGAGCGATTTTTGTGTGTCTTGATAAATATAGATGCAGAAAATGAACCAATGAAGTTTTTAAAACTTCTGTAAACTTATATAACAGCTGCTTAAAGTCACACTTAAAAAAATTATTTCAGTGTATTCGTTGAACTTAATAAATAAATGAGATACCTGATTTTAATGATTTAAAATTTTTTTCACACTATTTTTTATTTTATTACATCCTCTTTTTCAAATTTGTTGGTCGATTGGTTCATGGATAGACCATAAGTATTTGTTATCTTTTGTTGACACATTTTTGAAAATATGCTTTTTTCACAGTTCTTCAAGTTCATTTTCTATTCAGGCCATATTTTGGTTCTTCTTAGTTTTTACTTTAAGAATTTTATTTAAATCCTGTTCTTTTGGATGAGATCTTTTCTTTGTCTTTATTTTGGTGTTTCTGAGTTGTTTATTTTCTTTTTCATGAAAGAGTAAGCCACAGTTATTTATTATTTCTTAGGCTATCAACAGAGAGAATCAAAACCAGCTTCTCAGAGTGCTCAGCAGTAATATCTGCCTTTTTCGAATGCTTACGTTTTATAATGCAGCAAAACTTAGGTGAGAAAGAAATTGAAGAGATGCTCGTCAATGATCAGGTATTTATAATGTGAATATCAGCAATGCCTTTCCACACTGACCGTGAAGAATCAAGCTCATTGTGTCTTGTTGCCATTTTTATTAATTAGCCTTCCTTGTAAAGATTTCATAGTTGCTAGCATAATACCATAATGTCTGAGTACTAGTCAGTCTTAGATGTACATACCCTGACTGTTTTAGATAGTTGAAATGCAAAACAGAATTTAGAAGGTGCTATTGCGATCTTTTGTATTAAGTTTAAATTATGCAATAATTATCTTATTCTAAAATACTCAAGTACATGTATTTTTTTGTGAACAATTGTGCTTGGCTTTTAGAACCAGTGATGAGAGCAGGTTCTGGAATATAGTCCCTGATGATAGAAAATTAGTTAATGAAATTATATAAGCCTATCCTAGTTGATATCTCAGATAGTTAACTTCTCTTCGTAATTTTTTTTAAAAAGGGTTCTGAATTGTGTTGGTCCTATATGTCTTTAATATTGGCTTAGAAAGAAAAGGAGAATAACTTCAATAAGTTCAGAAAATGCAGAGAATACAATTTTATTTGTTAATAATCTTGGTCAGTTATATCATAAAAAGGAATTCATTTAGGGGAAATACAGTGAAATAATTAAGCTCTTTATATGATACAAAAACGATTTTCAAATAAACTTTTTCAGAGTTCTGGGGGGAAAAAAATCCATGTCTTTTTATTTACTAAATATGAAAATTTATGTTCTACCAATTGCTCGTTTAAATTTTATTTCTCCTGAAAGCTAAACTTGTGTATTTCGCCTTCTCTTTTAGTTGATTCCTTTTATTGATGAAGTTCTCAAAGACCCAAGATTGCAAGATGGGCAGCTATTTGATCATTTAGCAGAAACTTTAAGTTCTTGGGAGGCCAAAGCAGATATGGAAAAAGATGATAAAATGGCTCCCAACTTGGAGAAGGTGCTACTAAACTTCTGGGAGAGACTATCAGAGATCTGTGTGGAGAAAATCAATGAGCCAGAAGCTGATGTTAAGTCTGTTTTGGGTGTATCTAACCTGTTGCAGGTCCTTCAAAAGCCAAAGAACTCATTGAAGTCAAATAAAAAGAAAGTTGGTAAGGTTAGGTTTGCTGATGAGATGCCTGAAAATGATAAAGAGAACGGAAAGTGTGTCTCCTCAGAAGGAGAGAACAGTGAAGGCTCTAAATTAATGGCTGAACCTCCTCCCTCCCATAATGGTTCGGACTTTATATCTCCACTACGGAAAAAGCCTTTGGAAGACTTGGTCTGCAAACTAGCAGAGATGAGCATTAATTATGTCAATGAACAAAAGTCAGAGCAACATCTAAGGTTTCTTTCCACTCTGCTCAACTCCTTCTCTTCATCCCAAGTATTTAAAATGCTACTAGGTAATGAAAAACAGAGTGTCATCAAATCCAAAACTCTTGAAATAGCCAGACTTGTACAAAAGAATCCCGCAGTGCAGTTTTTATACCAGAAAGTAATAGGCTGGCTAAATGAAGATGAAAGGAAGGATGCTGATTTCTTGGTGGACATTTTGTACAGTGCCCTGCGTTGCTGTGACAATAATAAAGAGAGAAAAGTTGTCTTGGATGATCTAACTAAGGTATTACTGTTGTATATCTTTTGAAATTGTAATGGTTTATACTGGCACACTAATTGTAGTTGAGTAGAAAGAGACCTCTGTGGGGGTGTTTTTTGGGTTGTTTCTTGACTATGTCAATTTAAAGACAATATATTTTTTATTACGATTTGGGAAGTGTGTGAGACCTCTGGGTAGGTGTTGAGTAAATACGTTAAGATGACAAAAGCTTGGTAGTAATAAAATGGTATAGATTCTTTAAGTCCATGCTTATTTAAAGTTGGACTAACTAAAATTTTAGTTTTGTAATGGTTACGTGATTACTTTGTTTGCTTGGGAAATGTTTTACTGTTCCTTCTAGCAGATTCTAACTCTTTCTTCTTTCAGGTGGATCTGAAATGGAATTCTATTCTTCAGGTCATTGAAAAGGTATCTTAGGGATTTTTTTTCTTTTCGTATTTATGGGCATAGAAAAATTAAAACCCCAGTCATATTCGCATACAGGTATGTAGTCAGGTGTCTGTGTTAGAGAATTTGTTTATTATAGCTTCTCGTGATTTGGGAAGATATTTGGTGTTTGTCTCTGTAGTATAATTTTTCTGGTTAGGAATATCAGGGAAGAGCGAACCACAGGCTCTGGAAAATCCCATTTCTTCCCTAGCAGGTAACAAAGGGAAAGGTAAACATTTTATTATCTTTTAAACTAAGGCTACAGGTTTCTTCTGTAGAAGTGGACTGAGTGGTTCTAGCTTTGGCTAGAGCGCATTAGGAAGTTAAGTCTGCCCTGCTCTGGAATATTTTATAGGCAAATTAGTATCTTCCAGCCTTCATCTGATGGCCACTTGACTAAGAAAATTGGTGATATGAATAATGAAAATAAATCAAGGAACATGAACAGTTTTGGAAAAAGTTATAAAAATGGCTTAAGGATTCTTTCCTAATGAAGATGTAAATGATGTAACTAGCCATACTTCCAACCATGGCAATGTTATATGACTAGCTACCTAAGATTCTCCCCACCTTTTTTAAGCATTTTTGTATCATTTTTAAATTTTACACAGATAACTCTTTAATTTACAAGTTTATTTTTTCTCTTTAAAAATTATGGTATGAAACATAGAACAAAATTTACCCTCTTAACCATTTCTAAGTGTACAGTTCAGTATTGTTATTTATATTCACATTATTGTGTAGCCAGTCTCCATAAATTTTCCATCTTGTAAAACCGAAACTCTATACCAATTACACAGTAACTCCCCATTTTTCCCAATAGTTTACTTAAAAAAAATACAGAATATTAATTTACTATTTTTCAATGAGAATTATAATTTATCAGGCACATTATTTGCATTAGCTTATCCAGTGCCTTCTCTCTCCATAGTCAGGATATGTGTAAAGCCAAATTATGAGACAAGTGCTTGACAGAGCTAGAATCAGAGTAAGGGGAGTTAAAATTATCTGCTAAGAGAAGACTGATGTATCTATTTCCAGATTAGAAAGACACCTGCCATGTAGTTCAGAAATGTGTTTGGAAGACTGTTCTTTTTGCGGTCAGTGTTGGAAGTTTATATCTGGTATCTGCCTCCTACACTTCCACGGCTGACTAGCTTCCCATCTCCTTCAAACTGGGCAGATCCTCTCTGTCAATAGCATAAAACATTGAAGAGTTGAACTTCATGTCTTGTTAACCCGAGACACATTTTATTCAGAAGTTTATGTTCTGGATTCTGTAGGATTCTATAAAATAGATTGGCTTTATTTGATAAACTATATTAGGAAAGCCAATTTTATAGCCATTTAAACTTTTTTCTTGTTTTTATGTCACCTCATACTTTATGAGTGGAGCCCTAAAGTCACCTTTTTAAAGAACAAACCTAAATTTGTATCCAGAAAAGGACTTTAGAGATTTTTCTAGGTTAATCTTTATTTTTCAAATTAGGAAATAGGCCCAGGTTGGTGAAGAGATTAGTCTAAGGTCATAAAGCCAGAATAGTGATAAAGCGTGGGCGAAAATAAAAGCTCTGGTTACCTACGATAAGGATAAATAGTTTTTCAGGCACTATCCAATCCACACTTGGATTTTTTTTTTTCCAGATTGCTTTGAAATGAACCAAGTTGCAAATTCCTTTCTTCTCAGCCCTAAAGCAAAAGAAGCTCTGGGAACATGGATCAGCATGCTTTTGGGGGTGGATTTGCAGTTTTTATTCTTGCTTCTCTACCTCATGAAAATAAACCAGTTGCTGTCAGATATCTGGCCTCAGTAACTATTTCAGAGAATTCGTGCAAATAATTAGAAGTCCCATTGTTCATACTGAAGTCACTTACCATTATTTAATATTAATTGTTCTTTAATTTTGGTAAAATTAACAAATTTAATATCTGTAGAGCATTTTAAAAATCTGTCCTCAAAGTTCAGCCATTCATTGTCCATTCAACATATCTGCAGTGTTGATAGCAGGTATCAAAGAAGTATAAGATAGTCTCTGCTCTCAAGGAATTCACAATCTCATTGGAAACAAGACATACACAGATGAAACATTATAAATGATAATACAATCCAGTAAGTGCTTTAGGAATTCAGAGAGAGTCTGTGAGAGTATGGGCTGGAGAAGATGGGAAGACTTCATAAAGCAGGTGGGATTTGTACTGATTCTCAAAGAATGGATGGGATTTTAGTAAGTAGAGAAAGAGGGAATATTTATGGTTGGGAAGATAGCATGAGCAAAACATGGAAGTGTACGTAGCAAGGCTTACTGGGGAACAGGTGGGATACCAGCCCTAGAACTTGAGGACGAGGAGTGTGGGACAGTGTTAGGGCCGTATCATGAAGGGAGGTAATATATAATACAAGTAATATCTTAGGCAGATATACTTTTTGATCTTGCTTCTAATCTTTGCTTTAATTTTATGGTTTTAGGCATGTTCCAGTTCAGATAAACATGCTTTAGTAGTTCCTTGGCTAAAAGGAGATATTCTCGGAGAGAAGTTGGTAAGCTTGGCAGATCATCTTTGCAATAAGGACTTGGAATCTACAGTGTCTTCTGAACCTCACTTCTCAGAAAGATGGACTCTTCTAAGCTTGGTATTATCCCAACATGTTAAAAATGGTAGGCAAAAATAAGACTTTTGTTTTTCAGTAGGGAATAATTCTTTCCCTTTTTGAGGAGATTGCATGCTGCTGAGTTTGCATATTATTGGTTGAGAATAACTAGACATAATTCATTCAAATATCTTAATTTCGTAAGCACCCTAAATGTTTATCAATCTTTGTAGCATGACTTGAGAGACATTTAATATTTTGTTTTATATTCTAAAGGGTTTTGAATTTAGCAAAGCTGTTCATGCTAATTTTGTAGAGCATTGATTTTTAAATTTAATTTAAAACTTTTTTTAATGAGCGTTTTTATATGAGAACAGATCGATTTTTTGATATGATTTTCTTCTAATATACAAACACCTTTTTTTAACACATGGAAAGGCTCAAGTGGTAGTTAAAGTAAGGTATTCAAAATTATACCATTAATATTTTTTATTTTTTGTCATTTTTTCCTCTAGATTACTTGATTGGTGAAGTGTATGTTGAAAGAATTATTGTTAAACTTCATGAAACTTTATCCAAAGCAAAGGAATTGTCAGAAGCTGAAAATAATGACTCTTCAGTGTCTTTTATCTGTGATGTGGCCTTTAACTATTTCAATGCAAAAGGATGCTTGTTACTGCCATCATCTGAAGATTTATTATTAACTCTCTTTCAGTTGTGTGCTCAGAGCAAAGAAAAATCACATTTGCCAGGTAAGAGCCTACTGCTCAGATGTTTTGCTGGGAACCTCTGGCTCTGGCCTTCCCGGTATAAGTAACCAGGCTTTGTTAACTGAATCATAATGTGTTTGAAAGTTGAAACCATTCTGAGCAAAGGACTACACATCTTAAACACTGTAGCTTTAGGAACGAAGTTATCGATGTACGTAGACATCATATCTAAAGTTCTTACTTGACAGCAAAGAAACAGTTTTGGAAGGGGCCATGATAGATGAGGTAGAATCTTAGCCCCTTCACTCAGTAAGCCCTGGCAAGCTGCCTAATTTCTTCATGCCTCAGTTTCTGCATTCATGAAGGAGGATGTTAACGTCTTATCTTTCCTTCTCTTATATAAGGTTAAAAACTTTTGCAAGGAATATTAAAAAATACCATTGGTAGAGAGCCCTCCTCCCCAACCCTTTAGTACTGCTCTATTTAGAAAAGGTATACTATTTCTCACATCTCTAAAAGAACAACTCTCTTGTAAATATGTTCTGAGCAGAAAAAAGCTGACTTTAAGAATCTTACCATTTTTACATTTAAATGGCATGAAGTAGGTTGTATTATTGCATATTTATGACATAGTTATTTTGACAATTGAATTGTAATTTTTGTTTTCTTTTTTAAATGGTACCTTAAAAATCTGAGACCTTCAGTGAGTTCCTTCAGACATTTTGTACTGATTGTAGTTACTTCAGTGGGATTATAAATTACTGTTGACATCTTGATTTTAGACTTTCTTGTCTGTAAACTGAAAAATACTTGGCTCTCTGGTGTGAATTTATTGGTCCATCAAAGCGGCAGTTCAGATAACCAGAGTACCTTCCTACGTTTGTCTGCTCTTTGGCTGAAGAACCAAGTTCAGTCTTCATCTTTGGACATCAAAAGGTAACTATTTTTGTGCTCAGTTGCACAGTATACTTGGTCACTATCCTTAAATAAGATTCCACAATTAGTTGGATTACCTATGAAAAATAATTTGTTATGTAAGAAATCTATAGGACTCTTAAGAGAAGATCCAGATTTTTCCGAAAGTTATTTTAATGATCATCCATTTAAGCTCATTAATTGAAGGATGCTTTTTTATAGCATATCTGGTTGAGCCCTAATTTATGGTCAGTGATGTGCTGGTGGTACTATTCTCTGCTTTAGGCTGGTGCGGATCGTAACTATAACCTCTCACGGCCAGCACACATAGTGATCTTTAGTGTTTGTTTTTTGGGAGTCTGACAGCCACGGTTTTAAAATGTTCAATTATAAATATATTTCACATCTCATACCTAAATCCACATATGAAAGTGAAAACTAGGAGAATGCATCCAGAGGCTATTGAGGTTGAGTCAAATCTTTTTCTGATCACAGTGTTCTTTTCATGGAATAAGGTAGCTGCATTTCAGAAATATCTGATCTGAATAGGTCTGGTCCCCTTCATTCTGAGATAGAAGCAGCATTCAATTCAATCATAAATGTTGGATTAAATCCCCAATTTGACTTTGTGTGTGTTGAGAGGGGTGGAGTAGAAGGGCCATTTATCTTTATTTTTGTTTGCCTTTTTTGTTGAAGTAAGCTGTTATCTGCCAGAGGGTATTTAATGTGCACCAGGCTGTTCAGATAAGGGATGGCTTAACTACAACAGTTAAGTTCTTTGCATTCTTTTTAGTCTTCAAGGCCTCTTGTCTTCTGTTGAGGATTTGCTGAATAAGCTTCTAGAGAGTGAAGACACTTACCTTCTGTCAGTTTATATTGGAAGTGTAATGCCAAACGACAGTGAATGGGAAAAGATGAGACAGTCTCTTCCTATGCAGGTATGTTTGAAATTGGAGAGCGCATATCTCATTCTGAAGTTCGGATTTCATACAGGCTTAAATATTTTTGTTTCTGTTGAAGGAAAATAAGCAAATGAAATGAACATCTTTTGTTTTATTCTGGGGAAGAAAAAGGTAAATGAAATGAATATCTTACTTTGCCTTTATGCCTCTGAATGCTTGTATATTGTATGTTTGCTATTTACAAGACACCAGTTGACACTAGCAGTAGCCATGGGACAAGGCGACTAAGGCCTAGTTTTGTACTTAGGAGTCTTAAAGAAATGTACATGTTGATAATTTCCTTTAGTAGAAACCGGACTTCTAGGTTTCTGTGGTTTTACTGATGAACTTGTAATAACTTCATTTTTGAGTTATTTTAATAACATGTTGAAGATATTCTAATAACTTTATTTTGTTCCTTGTCTTAATTATATAGGTGGTAAATAGAGTACCTAATGATTCTGTATATAATTTATTCTTTTTACAGTGGTTGCATAGACCCCTTTTAGAAGGAAGACTGAGTTTGAATTATGAGTGTTTCAAAACAGATTTTAAAGAACAAGATACAAAGAAGCTTCCCAGCCATTTGTGTACTTCAGCATTGTTGAGCAAAATGATACTGGTTGCACTGAAAAAGGAAATAGTCCTAGAAAATAATGAGCTCGAGAAAATAAGTAAGTATTTATGAGCATTCAGATATAAGTGTGGACTTTAAAATAATATATAATTTTGAAATAATTCTGATTATACTGCAATTTAAATCTTTAAAGAATCAAGAATCTTTAGCTCCTATAACTTGAGAAACTTGAGGTTACTAAGTGATGAATATTAAAGTGCAAATTGGATGGAAACATACTAAAATTTTGATAAAATCTTGTTCTCTCTTGAGCAGAATTTCGTGTAAGATCATTTACTCAAGCTGGCATGACATCAATCTAAGCAGGTCCTATGACACATAACCCTGAATAAAATGGTTAAGGGAGTCTGGTGTCTCATTAAGAATTCTGAATTTTTAGTTAATTTTTGAACCACTGTACCTTTCTATTCATTAGGCTATAATTTTTTCCTGGCAAGTGGAGGTCCAAATGTTGAAACCTAAGAGGATTTAGGAAATGGTGTAGAATTCTGGTTAGCACTGTGACCTGTACAAGGTGATATGAAAAGTATGGATTTGCACAATTTCTGTGTCAGTCTTGTTTGTGAGCCTTCAGCTGTAACACAGTTATTAGTGGAGGAGAATATGTGCCCTGTGGAAGAAAGCTGGAACACCTCCATTGATTGATAAGCCAGCTCCACATTCAGCTAAGGGTAAAGAGATTAGCCTGCAGTATACATTGCTCACAGATGAATCTCTCCAAAAGCAGACATGGAAATTAGAGTAATAATTTTTGTAATAACTTATTTTTGTGAATTATATTAGTAATTACAAACTGACAACATTATGTATTTAATCTTCTCATTAGTCCTATCAGCTAAATACTGTTTTTCTTATCTTGACTTGATTAGAATTACTTAGTTTGTAAGGGATAGGATTAGATTTTACAACAGGTCTGAAGTTCCTGAGTCCAAAATTCATACCATACATAGCTTTATAAAAGAGAGTTGTGACTAATTATGTATTAAAAACCTACGATATGCCAGGTTTTGTAATAGATACTTGGTCGTTTACTTCTCACAGTAGTCCCATGAGGTGGACTGTAGTATCCTAATTGTAACTATGCTTACAGGTCATTTGAATACCGAGCAGTCTGTCACTGAGGTCCATGCCCTGTTTACTGTATCTGTTCTGTCTCCTGTTTCTTAACACATTGGCTTGAACTTCTCATTTCAGGTTTTGGATATCTTAGTTGTTTATCCTGTATGCACTTCTTACCATTCGAGGCAAAAATAGTAGGAAGATTATTCAGTATCGCTGATAATTAAGGTCCCTGTCACATTCTTAACTAACCAGAAAAGGGACCACTAAGTAAGATTTGGGAGAAGTGTGGTATTTTGTATCAAACGTTATGAATTTTCATCACCTTGAATATCTCAAAGCATATTTAAAAATTAGTTCATAGATATTTTGAGATTAGTGGACATAGCAGTGTTAGGAAATGGGGCAGAGAAGTGAAGGTGATTGAAAGGTCTGTCCCCAAAGTGCACTTGGTAATGTGTCATCCATTCTGGTAGTTGCAGAACTGCTCTATTCACTGCAATGGTGTGAAGAATTGGACAATCCACCTATTTTTCTAACTGGATTTTGTGAAATGCTTCAAAAAATGAGTATTACATATGATAACTTATGTGGACTTGGTAATCCTTCTGGCCTTTTGCAGCTGCTATTTAACAGGTAAAAATCCTTTTCAATTTCCATTTTTTTAAATGACTATTTAATTGCTAGTTTATGGCTTTGTTTCTGTAAAATGTAAACCTTCTTCATGCTGATTTTTTAGATAAAGAGTTGGTCTAAATTAACCCCAATTCTTAATGATAAATACTTTGTGGTTACTAAGTACTTGATTTACTTTTCTGGGGAGATATTTGGACTTTACCTGTAGAGATATTTGGACTTTGCCTGTAGAAGCTGTTTTAACTTGTCATCTGTGACCCATCCTCCCAATGCCCTCAGATTCAGTCTTTTATCTTGCATGTTGTTACAGGTGCATCTTAATATTATAACCACAAACCCTCTCCCCTAGATAAGGAAGTAGATATGCAAACCAGTCGTTAGAGATTACAGCCGTTAGATATTAAGCTTGTTGAACTTAACTCTTTTACGGCTTCCTCTTTAAGAGTTTTGCTCTTGCTAATAGTATTTTGAGTATGCTTCCCAGTGTCGGAGGTCCCGGGCTGGACAGGCCTTCCTCTCCAGTCCCACTCCGCATACTCAACTCTCAGAACTTTACTCAGTGAAGTGTCTTCTGGGTTGTGTCCTTCTCCCAGCTGCAGCTGCCATTCACTTCAAGCCTGACCTTTAAGGTCTTCTCCCCACTGGGACCGGAGAGGCTTGGCGATTGCCTTGGGGTGAGAGCTCAGTGCCAGCGTGAAGGTGTCGGAAGCTCAAGCTCCCAGTCCTTTCAGTAATGGCAGTTGTTTGGGTGCAGAACTCTTGTGTGAATTGCTACCCTCACAAGGGCATTCATTTAATTCTGTAACAGGAATCCAAATCTTAAATACACTTTCAAAATTGATTTTTTTTTTTTCCTTTTTTAGATCCAGGGAACATGGCACTCTGTGGTCTCTTATTATTGCTAAATTGATCCTTTCTCAAAGCGTTTCACCTGATGAAGTCAAAAGGCATTATAGGAGAAAAGAAGGGTATACTTATTTAAAATGTTTTTCCTTTGTAATTTATTGTAATTGGTCACCTTGGCAACCACCAACTAATGAACAATCTCTAATGAATCGAAACCGGTATAGGAGATGAAGAAATTAAATTAAAGGAAATGAGAATTAAAAACTTTAAAACAATTTCACTTGCTTTAGGTTTGAGACACATTTTTTTTTGTAATTTTAGCTTTACAACATTTTGTTGTGAAATTTTATACTTGTTTTAAACAATTAGAATTTTATAAACTTTTTCTCTTTTCCCCAAAAATCTTTCTGGTAGACATCTTTCTTTTTCTCCACCCTGACTTCCTTTTTCTATCACTATTTGCTGTATGGGAGTGATGGGGAAAGTTACTCCTTTTATATAAGGATCCTCCTACTGAAGTAGTCTACAAATGCAGTAAATGTATTCTTAAGACAAAGAAAGAAATTGCATGATTGGACAAAGTAGAGATCTACTAGAGTTGATCATACTAGAGAAGCTGAGCATTCAAATTAAACACTCAGCTGAAATTTACCAAGGCACATTCTTGAATTTACTGATTTACCAAGAATAATTCTGGAATGATATGTATATGTTCTGGTACAGTAGAATTGTAAAGTAAACTTCAATTTTTAAATCTTTTTTGAAAATTCATGAAACATTATTTTGAGATCATTATAGATTTATTATGTTGAAGTAAATAAAGATTCACATACAGTTGTAAGAAATAAAAAGAGATTTCATGTATCCTTTCCCCCATCGATACCATTTTGCATAACGTTAGTACAATTTCACAACCAAGAAAATTGATCCAATCACTATATTGACCAGGTTTATGTGCACTCACATGTGTGTTCTGTGTAGATCACACATGTGTGACTACCAGTGCAGTTTAAGATACAGCACAGTTTTAATCATAAGGATCCCTTGTGTTACTCTTTTATAGCCACAGCCACCTCCCTTCCTATTTTCTCATTTCTGGCAACCAATAATCTGCTCTCCCTCTCTGTAATTATATCAATTAGGAAGTTTATATAAATGGAATCATACAGTATATTATCTCTTGATATTGGCTATTCAGCATCATTTAAAATTTTTTCTCTGATTATAAAGGTAATGGAATTGACTAAAGAACTATTAGAACTAATTACTTCTGAGATGGATATATACTTGACATGAACAAATCAATAAGTTTCTTATCAGTAATAATCAGTAAAAAATGACATAGGAAAAAATTCCGTTTGCTATGACAACAAAATAAATATATACAAATTAACAAAATATTAGAATTATAAACTCTAGTAAACATTACAAAAGAAAAAGATAAATCATAGAAATGGTCATAGCAATCTATAGTTTCAGTGAAATCTCAGTCAAAATTTTAGCAACATTCTTTTGAAAACCTTGACAAACTGTCTTAAAGAAAGGAAACATGCTTAGGAATAGGAAATTTCTGATAGAGAAAAGTGAAAAGGACTTACCCTACTAAATACATGAAATTGGTGAATAGACAAATCAATGAATCAAAATAAAATATAGAGTCCAGGAACCAGTCCATGCATACATGAGAATTTGGTTTTTGATACAGGTGGCCTTTCAAATCAGGAGAATCAATAATAAATGATATTAGAAAAATTGGATATGTTATTTGAAAAAATTAGCAAGACCTCTTCACTTACATATACATAAAAATAAAGTCCAGATGAAAGCTAAATGTAAAACGCACATCTATAAAAGTATTAGGGGAAATAAGAGATGGGTAATCCTGGTATGGAGAAGATCTTCTTAAGCAAAGCACAAAACCCGGAATTCATAAAAGAAATAATAGATGTTTGATTCCATAAAAATGAAAACGTTAGCAACCTAAGCGTGCATCAACAGATGAACAAACAAAAATATGGTATATACATACAATGAAATATTATTTGGCCTTAAAAAGGAAGAAAATTCTAATATATGCTACAACACAGATGAACCTTGAGGACAGTATGCTAAGTGAAATAAATTAGTCACAAAGAGACATACTGTATGATTCCTCTTATTTGATATACCCAACGTAGTCAAATTCATAGAGATAAAAAGTAGAGGGTGGTTGCCAGGGGCTGGGGGAAGAGATATAGGGGAGGGTTCCAGTTTTGTGAAAAGAGTTCTGCAGATTGGTTGCACAACAGTGTGAATATCTGTCACACTATTGAACCGTACACTTAAAAATAGTTAATATAATAAATTTTGTATATTTTACCACAATTAAATATTTTTCAAAAGGAAAAAAGAAAACTTCTGTTTGACAAAAATATAGTAAACAAAGGTTAAAGGACAAGTGACAAAATGGGAGAAAACCCTTGTAAATTAACAAAGAATTAATGTGATCTTCTGTTAATCATTAAAACAATCCAAATTGAAAAATGTGTCAAGGACTTGAACAGGAAATTCATAGATAAAATAGTCAAAGGTAATTCATTTATGAAATGTGAAATATAAATTTGCCTTAATAATGACAAGTATAAATTGAAAGAAGCATATTTTATCTAACACATTGCCAGGAATTTAAAACATTCAATGTGCAGCAAAACAGTCACGTGTGCACATTTCTGGTGAAAGTGTAAATTGATTATGCTTTTTTGGGAAGAATTTTGAAATGACCTAAATACAATTGATCTTGCAATTCTGCTTCTAGGAATCCTGCCTATAGAGGTATTTGCACATATGCAAAGTATCTGCTCAAGGACATCATCATTGCATCATTATTTTTAAGAGCAAAAATTTGGGGAATAAAACCTAAATATCCACTTATAGGGAAATAATTAAATTTTGATAACATCCATGGTATGAAATATTGTTTTTGTTTTTCATTTATTGCGTAGCTTTAAAATGGAAAGAATAATTTATACCTATATGTTCTGACATAGAAAAATCTACAAAGTATATGTGATAGTAACACAACTTAAATATTTTGTATTCAGGTATAGAAGTTGACTCTTAGAGCATAACTATGTATTGTTTGTATAATTAAGAAAAATCATCTATGAGGAAAAGATTTATGCTCATTTTAAATATAAAAACATGTAAAAAAAAAAATAGCAGCAAAAAATTTACAATTTCATCATCCAGAATCAACAATTGTTCATTTCTTTTCCTAGTTTCTTTTACTTTTTTTATGCGATTATTTTATATAGTGGAATTATTAGTCCTTTTGAACGGTCTAAAAAGGAATTTTCTGAAATAACTGCATATTTAGAATAAATATCATTCATACTTTTCCTTTAAACAGTTTTTTTCCACTAACGGAGGGTAATATGCATACCATTCAAAGTCTCTGTCCATTTTTGTCAAAAGAAGACAAGAAAGAATTCATTGCTCAATGTATACCTGCCCTTCTGGCCTGGACTAAGGAAGACCTTTGCAGTACTAATGGTTAGTTTCTTAGTAATACATATTTTATTGATTTGATTATTGCTTGAGATGAAAGTAGTGTTCTTAATATCTAAACCCAAATCTAGCAGAGATAAATTATAGCTGATTTATTCCTAGTTTATACTCTTGCTACCTAATAAGCTCACAGTCAGTAGAATGAGTGTCATTGGAGAGTGGTCATTGCATTTTGTGGTACAGAAATGCTGCGGCCTTATGGGAAGATCTGCAACCACAAACACCCTCTGATCACTTCTTTTTCATCTGTAGCTTTATTTTTTTAGCTGTGCCTCATTTCAACCTAGTCAATCAGTGATTAAACATATAAAGGCAAAAGATGAAATAGCTTTGTTGTATTTTAAACTTTTTTGGACACTGCCATCTATTCAATTGTTTGTTAATTTAATAAACCCTTATTGAATGCTGGCTTTGTGTTTTTTATAGAGCAGATATACGTAAAGTTATATCATGTGATAACTGATATAACAAAAAGATGTCCAGTGTGCATGAGTGGCAGAAAAGGAGTTTTCCATTGTATTTTTGAGTTGTCAGTGGTGATTTCACAAAGAGAACTATTTTAACTGAGTGTTGAAGGATAATTTTCCATATGGCCATAATTTGAGAAGTTCATTCCAGTTATACAGAAGCATAAAAGAATGAAGATAATTTAGTTGAGCTGGCAGTTAAAGTAGAAGGTAAGGGACAAAGGATATTATAATGCACAAGAAGATGGATTTTGAGAAATGGTAGGGAGCAGATCATAAAGGCATAGGTTGGTGGGTTAAGGAGTTTGGACTATAAGCTATAGGCAGTAAGGAGCTATTGGTCTGAATTAGGTAGGAGAGTAGTAAGGCAATCAACATTTACATTATAAAGCTTATTTTAACAACAGTAGGAAGGATAGATGTGAGAGAAGAGAGATTGGGGGTAGAAGACCAGATAGGAAGCTATTAGACTAGTTTTAATGAAAGTTAAGAGAGCTTAATTCAAGGTATAAGTGGAAGAGAGGAGATGGAAATGAAAGAGAGAAATGAAATATAATCGAAAGCACTCTGTGGTAATATTTCTGAACTGGGTGGTTGGAAGTACCATTAGCTCTTAAGAACCAGCTGATGTCAAAAGTAAATGTTTGTGGCGTTAAACTTTGCTGTTGAGTTCACTTATAGTCTTAGACTATGGGATTAAGTTGGGATTTGCAGTTCTGAAATGAGTTCTGAAATGCAGTTGAACTGACCACATAGAGGAGTGCCTAATGGGAGTATAGGTGATTTGTCCTGCACAGGCTGGCCGAGAGGAAGAGGGGCAGGAGTCCGGGCTGTGGTGTCACACCACTGTGTGCCGCTCACATAGACTAACGGTGCACAGCTGGGCAGAAACCTGGCAGGTGGGACGCCCGAAGGAGGACAAATGTTTTTGATATTCGACAATCGATTTTGCTCTTTCAGCCAAAGTGATGGAACAGAATTAGCTAACAAATACTTTTTAGTTGGTAGAAAATCAGTTGTTTCTGATTGTATTGAGTCTCTTCTATTTTGCCAGTAAGATTAAAACAATCTTTCTCTGCCTTCAAAGGAAGATGAAATGCATTACACAGTTAACCCTTGACCAACACGGGTTTGAACTGCGCCGGTTCACGTATACACATATTTTTTTCAATAAGTACACAGTTTCTTCTCTGTATCCCTGGGTTTCTCATGAGTATTTTTGATCCATGGTTGGGAATCTACAGTTGTGGAGGGCTGACTGTGTGTTATTCTATGCCATTTAATATAAGGGACTCAAGCATCTGTAGATTTGGGTGTCCATGGTGGCAGGTGTCCCAGAACCAAGTCCCCGTGGGTTCAGAGAGATGACTGAGTTTGTCAGAAGGTACGTGCAGATTTTCGACTGAGGGTTGGCGCCCCTTAACACTCCCGCCCCCCAGCACTTCTTAAGAAAAGTTTTGATCCATTTCCAAGTAGATCTTTCTTTTGTATCATAGCAGTACAATTTAAATTTTTTTAATTTTCATTTTGAATTTTACTTTAGGAGGTTTTGGACATCTTGCTATTTTTAATTCTTGTCTGCAAACCAGAAGCATAGATGATGGAGAGCTATTACATGGTATATTAAAAATTCTAATATGCTGGAAGAAGGATCATGAAGATATTTTTCTTTTCAGTTGGTAGGTAATACTTTATATGACGTTTTCTCTCCCCATGTACAACGCGGACCCAAATTGTGTATCTTATAGTCACGATTTTGTAGAGTAATATGATGGTAGCTATTTAAGTCAGTCTTATAAGTAATAAGATTTAAAGGATTTTCTAATTGAATGTTTATAATTCTTTAATGTTTTTTCTTATTTTGTTTTGTTTTTGTCTTTATCACAGTAATCTATCAGAAGTCAGTCCAGAGATACTGGGAGTAAATATAGAAATAATCCGGTTTCTTTCCCTGTTTCTGAAATACTGCTCGTCTCCTTTGGCAGAGAGCGAGTGGGACTTCGTCGTGTGCTCCATGTTGGCCTGGTTGGAGGTAAATTAACCTGATGTGTCAGGACCTCTGTTGGGTCTTCCTGCATATCTATACCAGAACTGTTTACTAATCATATTAAGTAGTGATTGTGACTGGTGCCTTTGCAAACATTTAAACACTTAATAGTGTTTACTGTCCCATTTCACAGAATGGTAAAATAATAGAGGTTTAACATCTGTCAGTATCATTCAGAGACCATATCTCCTAACTGCTGTTAAACTGTTCTCTTCATTAACTCATTTCAATATATTTGCAAAACATCCCTTTCAGGTTTTGTCTTTTCATGACAAGTTTTTTGGACTTTTGGTTCTAATTAAATTATTCTTAAAACATGCTGTGTCAGTATTGCCAGAGTGATGCATTAGAGATGAAGCAAATTCGAAGAGAATTAGTGGTCTTTTTAGCAACCAGATGTGTAATAGTTGTGGTCCCCAGCACAGCAAGTCAGTCAAATCAAGGTTGAATGTCTGCTTTGCCTGCTATTAGCTTGGTGGTTTGAGGTTTTAAACTTGACCTAATTGAACCTTAATATCATTATTTTAAAATAACTTAATGCCCAATTAGTAGGGTTCCTGAGAAGATTATAAATGTATCTTTAATGTATTTCATTTGGTAAATAGTAATTGATGTTTTTATTTTTTAGTTGTAGAAATAAAAAAGCATTTCCATATAAGATTCATTCTAATTCCTAGATTTAATTTTGAAAAGATTATTTTTATATAAAATATATGTCTTCTGAGACTATACACTTCAACGGCTTATTTTTAAATTTAGAGAAATGCAAAGGACTATTGCCTTGATTTGCAATGTTTTGATAGAAGTCTGCTTACTGATTTCATTTTTGTTTCTTCAGACAACAAGTGAGAATCACGCATTATATTCTGTTCCGCTCGTTCAACTGTTTGCTTGTGTCAGCTGTGATTTGGCCTGTGAGCTCAGTGCTTTTTTTGATTCCACAACTCTGGATGCGGTTGGCAAGCTTCCTGTAAATCTAATCAGTGAATGGAAAGAATTTTTTTCCCAGGGCATCCACAGTTTGCTTTTACCTCTTTTGGTGACTGTTACAGGCAAGTGAAAAAGGGAATAATAGTGAGATTCATTAAAAATGACTTGTCAAAAATTTCAAAACAAAATCTTTAGATGTTTAAGTCAAAACAGTACAGAATAGTAAAAGAGCCAGAGACAAAGCTAAGCATCTCAGAAGCATCATATATGCTCAGTTTATGATAAGAATTGAAAAATGGCAAGGTAGCGAAAGACCACTGCAAATTAAAGTAACAGTAATTCAAATAACATGAATAGGTCCTTTATAATATGAACTTTCTCTTTTTTAAGGATGATATAATAGAAATCATTGAACAGTTGAGATTATCTGAAATATATATTCACTTCATGTTTCTAGTTAGGATTAGTCTAATGTTTGTCAAGTTTTTATTTCATTTTCTTAAATAACATTTGATTATCTGTGAATCAGTCAAGCTGCATTACTCATTTTGTTTTGGTATGTGCATTTTTTTTTCCTTTTTGTCATCAGGAGAAAGCAAAGATACATCTGAAACATCCTTTCAGAATGCGATGCTGAAGCCCATGTGTGAAACATTAACATACATCCCAAAAGATCAGCTGTTGAGTCACAAACTCCCTGCACGATTGGTTGCTGGCCAGAAAACAAACTTGCCAGAACATCTCCAGACTTTGCTAAACACGCTGGCCCCATTACTCCTCTTCAGAGCTCGGCCTGTGCAAATTGCTGTTTATCATATGCTATACAAGTAAGAATTCTGAATCATTGTTGTGGCGGTCTAAACAAATAGTACATATAGTTAATTTTAGCACTTAGTCATAAAAAAAGTCAAAGTTAAAAAAGCAAGAAAACAAAAGTAAACTTGCCTGCATGGTTTTCTGCTCTTAAGCATGATATTTAACAATGGACAATGTAATAGAAAATAATTTAAAATAAGGTTCTAATTTCCAGGTTGATGCCTGAATTACCACAGTATGATCAGGATAATCTAAAGTCATACGGCGATGAAGAGGAAGAACCAGCCTTGTAAGTTTTTTAAAATAATTTGTTTTATTAAATTATTATAATTCATCTCACTTATAATAGCTTTAGAAGACTGAGACAACACAAAGCTCTAAATATAGAGCGTATATTTATTCATTCAACAGATCTTTTAAAAGTATCTATAAGATGTAAATTGAAATCTAGAGTTCACTCAAAAAGATTGTTTCTCTCTCTTTTTAATTGTTCCTAAATCTTATTTTCAGTTTGTTGCTATTTAGTAAAACTTCTTTGGCAACATGGTAGCTTTTGTGGAAAGAGTTAGATTAATTCAAATACATATTGAGCACCCATTTTGTGAAAAGCATTAATTAAATGCTGAGGAGAGAATACAGTGTGTAGTAAACATTCTTTTTCTTAAGGAGCTTTCAATCCACCATAAGACAAGATTACCCTGTAATAGAAGACGGTGCTAAGAGAAAGGATAGAAAGTGTGTTAAAGGAGCCCAGCTGCTGTGCATCAGGAAGGAAAGACTTTTTCTTGCAGAAGAGACATTTATGCTGTACCTTTCAAGTTAGTTGGCATTTCAGCAGGGCAGGGAACACAGCAGAAGCGAAGGGAACAAGGCAGGGAACACAGAAGTGAAGGGAACGACGTGTGATGGCGTCGAGGCGTGAGTGTTCAGGATGTGCTTGGGGAATGCGGAGTGGGCACCACTTTTTTTTTTTTTTTTTTTGGTCTATATCCTCTCACTAGAACTCTGTGAAGTCAGTTTTTTTTGTTTCTCGTTCCCAGCTATATTCATGAGACCCAGAATGGTTCCTGGTCTAAAGCAGACTCATGAGTAGTGCTCATTTGTTGAATGAAAGAATAAGTGAACAAGCTTGTGTGGAGTAGGCAGGGAGGGCATACTGAAAGATAAAGCTGGAAGGGTACGTAAGGTAACGGAGGCCTTACAAATGACAGTTTTTAGGATTTGGGACATTATTTGATTGAAGATGTGATATCACCAGCTCATCGTGGCAATAGTACGAAGCATAAATTGTACAAAGAAGCGAGCAGAGACCATCCCAGAAATCATAACAGTGTGCATGGGGCAGTGTGAAAGTAGATTCCTGAGCTGGTATTGGTAAGATCTCGTGACTGTTGGTATGGAACAGAGAAGGGGTGGTACATGAGATGGTGGTGTTAAAGGTAAAAACTTGAGGGCAGAAGCTTAAAGACCTGTTTATGGGCTGGGGGAAGGGCCATAAGGGATATCATAGAGAACAGAATCTGACAAGATTTACAGAAGTATTTCACTTTTTGAGAATTTCTTAAGCTCACCTGAAAGTGTCAGTATGTGCAATAGTTCAGTAAAGAAGAAATTTAATTAATGTCATGAATTAATGTGAATGTTAAATTTACTTTCCTGAAAAGACAGTCTTAATAATCTCTGTACCCGTTACAGCATGATAAAGGACATGGCAGGACTTGGTAGTTCTTGTTTTCCTGGTTTGCTAAAGGACTTTAGTCTGATCATTTTATCTTCTCTAGGTGTGTGATTTTTTCTTTTTTTTTTTTTTCATATATTAAACAGAAGGTCGAAATAGATATTTTCTACATTTGATCTTAGCCAAAAGGCCGAGAAGCGATGAAATAGATGTTTTCTATAAGGAGCCTACCTTTAAATACTGACTTCTAGTCTATAGTTTTATAACCTATTATTTATTTTTAATACACAAATATAAAATTTACGTATTTTTAAATATTTTATATTTAACATATCACATTTATATATTATATATTTTATATTCATATATTTATAAATCTAAAAATATATATACTTTTTCATGTATATATCATATATATTTATATAATATATTTTATGTCTTTCAGAGTCTGTAATTGCCATTATGTGAAATTAGGAGTTAAATTTGAGTATGTAAAAGAGGACTTTTAAAATGGTTTTTGGAAAAGAAAGATTTTTTAAAAAAGGTTTATACATGCTGTCAGTTTGTTAAGGGAATGAGTAATGAAGAAAATTGTGCTGTTTCATCATTGATTTTTAGGTCACCGCCAGCAGCGCTGATGTCTCTTCTTAGCACTCAAGAGGACTTGCTAGAAAATGTTTTGGAGTGTATTCCTGTTGGACAGATAGTTACTATTAAGCCGCTGAGTGAGGACTTCTGTTATGTTCTGGGATACCTTCTCACTTGGAAATTAATACTTACTTTCTTCAAAGCTTCGTCATCTCAGGTAAATAAATGTGACAGCTTTTGACAGTTCTGTCCTATATGTGTTTTTCTTTTTTCCTATCTTGATGAAAAAGGGAATGACACTTTAATCTAATCTTGTCTGGCTAACTTCAGCTATTTTGCTGAATTTATTTCTGTTCTTCCTTCCTCTCACAGTTTTTACACACAGAGTTTTTTAGTCTCTGGAATGCGTGTAGATCAATTTCTTTCTAACAGAATGTAGCCACCAAGTCCTTTTAATGCAGGACACAAGATTTGTATAATTAATTTTGTACTACCATAGTAGTAATATCAAAAGAATTGGATCTTGCTATTTTTTTCTTTGGCCAATTTCTGACTCTTGTGAAGATTTTGTTAATATATCACTGGGAATTTACTTATTTGAAAATCAGTGTTTGGAGAAAGATCTAGGAAACATTTCCTGTGTAAATCAAGCTATTATTGTCTCTAAATGGTGAAAATATCCTGTAATAATAATTTGGTCCAGATTATTCTGCCACTAGATGTCTCTGTTGTCTTACGTTTAGGAAGACCTCATTATCTAGGAAGGAAACTGGAAAAGCCTACTGCAATTTTTTTTTTTAATTCTTTTTAGGCAGATGCCCTCTTTAAAAATTTCTATCAAATTTCATTTGAATCAGTTTAATAAAGTATGGCTTCTTTGACAGGTAAATACAAAAAAACTTAGTTTATCACTTCATATTTGAAGTGTGACTAAATTATCATGGCATTCATTTCCAATGTGATTTTTCAGAATGTTTAAATTATATTTATGTTGTTGCAAAGAAGCCGTATGTTGGTGCAGATGTATCAACATTTTGTTTATTCATTCATCTGTTGATGGATATTTAGGTTGTTTCCACTCTTTGAATATTATGACTAAAGCTGCTGTCAACTTCCATGTATAAATTTTTGTATGTTTTCATTTCTCTTGTGTTGTATACCTAGAGTGGAATTACTCTGTAATGTACATGTGTTTTTAAAAGTCCATTGCTATGTATGATTAATTTTTTTTAGATTCTACTTTCTTTTTTATTTTGAAAAAAATTCAAATTTACAGTGAAATTGGAAGAATAATTTAAGGACAAGTCATATACCCTTTTCCGAGAATCACACATTTTTACTGTGTTGCTACATTTGCACGTGCCATGCTTTCTCTGTATCCTTTTTCCTTTTTTGATCTATTTGAAAGTTGCAGACATCATGATACTTTAACAAAAGTATTTAAACATTCATCTCCTAAGAACAGGGACATGTTTATACATAAGCGTAATGTAATTATTACACTCCAATATAATTTCGATGGGTTAATATTATCTAATTTGTATTCATATTTCCCCAGTTGTCCAGTAATGTCCTTTATAGTTTCAGTTCCTTCTCTGTTGAGGATTTAATTAAGGTCAGTTTGCATTTGTCACATTTCTGTACTGGTAATTTCCCTACCTTTCTTTTCTTTCTTGTCACTCACCAGGTCAGTTATTTGGTAGACCATCTTACCATTTGGATGTGTCTGTTTGTTTCCTCATGATTAGATTCTGGTTAATTTTCAGTAGGAGTGCTTACTGCACTGTGTGATTTGTCCTCAGTGTGTCACCTGTGGGGGCACAGAATGTTACCGTGTCCTTTTATTGGTGATGTTAAGATCGGTTACTTGGTAAACACATTTATGAAATCCATTGTTAAACTACTTTGATCAACATATATTAAAAATTCCAAATCCTATGGCTTGATCCTTGTATTTGAGCATTCATAGTATTATGAAAATGGTGTCTGACGTACTATGAGGAAATGTATGGTATAGTGGAAGAAATCATTTTAAAATAGCTACAAATACCAAAGAGCTTCAAAGTAAATGCCAACAAAAGAAGACGACTGTTATTTAGGGACAAAGAGTCCTAAAGTGCGGGTCTGTCACAAATACCTATAGTGCACCCAGTGGTGCCAGGTTTTTATATTTTTAAAAAAGAGACCAATCCATATTTTTATGTGAAATTTCCTGATTTGTAAAACAACTGTGAGAAGACCTCAAGATATTTTGTAGTACTGATTTGTGCTGTGTCCTAAAGGGATGCTGGGGTGTTTTATATTGGGTGGTGTCAGCCCTGAAAATGGAATTAGTTTTAAGCAGGATTTTGAAAGATTAAGGACTATGGTGTGGAAGGAATGTGTGGAAGACTTGGGAGGAGAGTGAGTGAACAGCTATGGGGAATGGTGAATAGGTATTCGTGGTTCAGGGACTCCAAGGGGAGGTAACTTATTAACAGGGAGTCAGTTTGAGAAAGATATTAGAAGCATATGTCAAATAATGAGAGAATAGTGAAAACGGCTGCTAGTTTGTGAGGAAAGGGAACGGTGCCTTCAGATGGCCCACTTGCAAAGTAAGAATGTGGCATCTATTTCATAGGACTCTTCCATGTCATTCTAAGTGTTCTAATTAATGCTTTTTTTTTTTTTTACTGTGTTCTTATCTGGTTATCTGTTATACTTTGATTCATTCTTATCTACTGATTGTTTAATTGGGTCTGCTAACAATTTTTTTTTGCTTTCCACCAGCTTCGGGCTCTGTATTCGATGTACCTTCGGAAAACAAAGAGTTTGAATAAATTGCTCTATCACCTGTTCAGGCTTATGCCAGAAAATCCGACCTATGCAGAGATGTCTGTTGAGCTCCCAAATAAGGAACCTAAAACCTTCTTTACTGAAGAGCTCCAGTTGAGTATTAGAGGTCAGTAAGATGTGTGTGTGTTTTCTCTGAGAGACTAGGCTCAGGCCAGGTTGTGTTATGCATTACCCTGGAATGTGGAGAATAGCCCCAAAGGTGGACCCTGGCTATGGGAATGTTGAAGTGCAAGATTTTCCACATTTCTCTAAATAGGACATATAATTAGATCTTGTGGATAAGGTTGTTAAGAATTTAATACATTTTTGAAGCCTAGTTTGTTGAGCTGTTCTCTTTTGCTCCGTAAACAAATATTTGTTATGTGATAATATTTTGTAGGACTATAAATAAGTAGTCTTCAGTTGAGGAAACTGAAAAAGATAAGTAAAGTTTATATCCTTTACCACGGGAGCTCAGATTTTAGCTGAGGGGATAACACTAGCTGTCTTATCGTGTTATAAGTGATTTCCTAAGAGTAGTTTTTTAAATATCTTAGAGCTCTGTAGATGGGACTGTGTCTTGTGAGTATTTTGGTAGATATTCTAGGACTTTTGTATAATACAGCAGTGAACACTGGGGAAAGTAAAGGAGGCCACACTTCATTATTTATAAGAAAGAGAATCTTTAATTTTCCTTCCTTTTAAAAATGTGTGTTTCATCTTATTTGTGACCTGTCATGTGAAATATAGAATGCTATTTCTAGGGAGATTTTTCAGTGTCGACTG
>NW_006433378.1:18787411-18793714 GCF_000325575.1 Pteropus alecto | reverse complement strand
TTTTTTGACATTCTAATTGTTCCTTTTGGATCTGTGGGGGAAAGCTAATACTCTAGAATTCTCGTTTCTTTGGTATATTTGTTTTATGAGCTCTGTCCCTAATGTTGAATTAAAATTGATTTCCTAATACTAATACCAAAATGCTAATGTTAGTCTGTTATTCTATGTACGAAATCATGTTACTAACTAAAAATTTGCTTTTTCTTTAGAAACAACAACTCTTCCATACCATATTCCACACTTGGCTTGTTCAGTCTATCATATGACATTGAAAGACTTGCCCGCCATGGTTAGGCTGTGGTGGAATAGTAGCGAGAAGCGTGTTTTCAATATTGTAGATAGATTTACAAGCAAGTATGTCAGCAACGTTCTTTCTTTTCAAGAAATATCTTCTGTGCAAACAAGTACACAACTATTTAATGGCATGACGGTTAGTATAATCTTGATTTTTTCCTAA
Organism: Pteropus alecto; assembly: GCF_000325575.1. Taxonomy (NCBI): domain Eukaryota; kingdom Metazoa; phylum Chordata; class Mammalia; order Chiroptera; family Pteropodidae; genus Pteropus; species Pteropus alecto. Next base: position 18,793,257 of record NW_006433378.1, on the reverse strand, counting down.
AAAAGCGGTTTAAATATTGATTATGTCTGACATTGGTAGTGAATATCACCACCGTTGTGGTCCTTGGTTCAGAATTTATAGAAATCACCTACTTTATTTTATGATTCCGTGTATCAAATCTTAGTATTAATGCATAGATTGAAACAGTGGTATAATTTCATTTACCCCTACTAGATAGTCTCTGAACATTCATTAGTCCATGTAGAATATGTGCGGGAGTGCCTACAGGTGCCAGGCATTGTGTGCCGATCGCTTGGGAGATGAAGCGTGCAGTTGGGCACATTTCCTGTTCCGTACAACATGCAGTCTTAAGAAAGGGGGCAGGCGATACTGACGATGGTGTTTTGCATTTGAAACTGAGACATTTTAAGGGGAGGAGTGCTCTGTTATCAGTGGGAATGGTTCATCTGGCAGAGGGGATTAGGTGAGACTTATGGAGGAAAATCACTTTGATGTGAGCAGGATTTTGTAATGGGGAAATGTGGGGAAAGGTGTTTACTATGGAGAAAACAGTATGGCAAAAGCAAAAGCGTGGAATGAAAATTTCTGTGATTGCCCAAGAAATGATGACTAACCCAGTATTCAGATAGAGTAGGATTCCTGAAGGTGGATGAATAGTCAGAGAACAAGCAGCTTCTATGGTGAATTAAGGCCATATTGGAAAAGGCCTGAAATGACAGGCTGAAATATTTGGTCCTCCTTAGCCACTGAAAATTTTCCTTTGAGGCAGTGATGCGATCAGAATTTTAATCTGTGAAATTGCTCTGACTGCAATATACAGACGGCGTGGGCTGTTGGCCTGGAGCTTGGGCTCAGAGAAATAGTTAGGGGAGGCTACTGGTGTAGACATTATGAGCACTGAGCAGGGCCTGAATGAAGCAGTGTTCATGGGAATATTGCTCACGAATTCATGGGGAGGGATGTGAGAAATTTTGTGGAAGCATCCAAACTTGTAACTGGAAAATATCTGGGATGAGGTAGAAGGAGAAATTTAAGATGATGCTATGGTTTTTAGCCTGGAAATGGGAAAGTCAGCAGAATAAATTTGTAAAGGATGATAATTTGTGTTTTATGTTGAGTTTGCAATGCTAGTATGAAAACCAAAACCAGGTATAAATATTCTGGCAGTTGATGGTGGCTATAAAGATCAGGAGAATTCTGTGGTAGAGAAATACTTGGGAGACTTCTAAATAGAAGTGATATGTAACCTGGGTTTGGAAGACAAGGAATAATTAATAACCCATTCTGTCATTTGCCTACTGAAAAGCTATTTAACTGTTATAGGGTAAGCCTAATATAATATATACTTTTTATGAGCAGAGTGTTTTTTTAAAACAAACTTTGAATGTTATATAATCACTATAAAACAGTCAGCCCTCCATATCTGTGGGTTCTGCATCTGCGGATTCAACCAACTTCAGATCCAAAGTCATGGTCGAATTTGGGGCTGTGGAACCCAAGGGTCGACGGACTTGAGCGTCTATAGATTTTGGTATCCAAGGGGTCTCACAGATACTGAGGGACAACTGTATGTCAGGTATTTATTAAATATATCATGTCTAATAAATAGATGTGTTTAACTGAGTTTTCTTTGAATGAAAACTGGCTGCTGATAGTCAACCTATCGAGATATTTTTGAATGAAAGAAAGAAAAGAAATTTGACCAAAAAAAAAATTGCCTTTCATGTGTTGCAGGTTAAAGCTCGAGCTACTACTCGAGAAGTAATGGCTACTTACACTATCGAGGACATAGTTATTGAACTTATAATACAACTGCCTTCAAACTACCCATTGGGTTCAATAACAGTGGAAAGTGGGAAAAGGGTCGGAGTAGCTGTTCAGCAGTGGCGGAACTGGATGCTGCAGTTGAGCACTTACCTCACCCACCAGGTGAGTTTCTGCACGCCCTTTAGGCTTCCAGACTGCAGATCCCGCCGATTTGCTATTTGAAAGGGCAGTGAAGCTTCTATCTCTTATGCTTAAGGTAGAAGTAGATATTGTTCCCTTGGATGAAAACAAACACATGCCTAATGACTGGAACCTGCCAAGCTGTTTTAATTTTTAAGGCTTTATAATTTTTTTTCTGGCATTTGAGAAGAATTCACTTGACTGCATTGGCATTATAGACGATATAGAATTGAGAGGGAGTCTTTTTTAAGATATTGGACAGATGATGATTGTGTTCTGAGCTACTTCTGCTCTTACATTTCAACTCTCCTGTGGTTATAGAAATCTCAGTACTTTCAAAGAACTTGGACTTTTAAACAACTTATAAGTCTTCTCTAGTTTTGTTTGCACATTGTGAACATTGCACAGTAAAGAAAAATTATTTTAAAATAAGTATATTCACTAATTTGTAGAGCTGGAACAAATTAGCAGCCAAGAAGGCGAGATGATTGATTGACCATTTTTAATTGAAAATGAGGAGGACTAATCTAAGTGATATAATTAGGAAGAGTTTCATGAAGTACTGGTGCAGACGCCTTTCTTCTGGGTCTGTCTTTACTAGAGCAAACTATGTGTGGTTCCTGAAACTTGGGTGGTCATTTAAAATACCAGCATTCATACAACTTAAAAGAAATGAATATAACGAAGCAGCTTCTCCTTTCTCCAAGTTATAACTCAGCTTTAAAATTTGTAAAGCTGAATAAAAATTACTAATTGGTGGTCTTCAGTGTACATTGACTCTTTGGTTTTTTTCTTGTTAACAGAATGGAAGTATTATGGAAGGCTTGGCATTGTGGAAAAATAATGTAGACAAACGTTTTGAGGGTGTTGAAGATTGCATGATCTGTTTCTCAGTCATTCATGGTTTCAACTATTCTCTTCCCAAAAAAGCCTGTAGAACATGCAAGAAAAAGTTCCATTCAGCCTGCTTGGTAAGTCTAAAGAGAAATTACCTTATTTATATTTTGTGTATATATTTTATATATATATGTGTATATATGTATGTATATATATGATATCTAACTTTGGAAAAGACAACATTGTTAAACTCTTAATTGTAGTTAATGGGTGACATATTAAAAGTGATTTTTCAAAATCCATGAGAGATAATTTGTAATTTACTAAGAATGGTAGCATTAAAGCAATTTAATAATTGGATGTTTCTAATTTAGCTCTCAGCCCTCAAAAAATAAATGGTCTTTTAAACTTTAGACCATAAAGAAAACTGAAAAAGTTAGAACCGGGAGCCATCTGACTCAGAGCTCTGTGCTCTTTGAAACATCATATTGAAAAGACAATGACCCTAGGTTTCACAGGAGGTCTTCCCTGTAGGTCTTAGTGGCTGGTGCGGGAAGCTGAGGGAGGAGGGAATGGTACTGTAGCCTGTGGAAGGAGCACTGCGTTGTGTTGATTCTGGAGCTGAATGGAGGGAGCAAAATTTCAGTATTCTTTTTCACTTTATCATTTTAAGTTTGCTTCAGATGTTTATGTAAAATGGCAGCTTTAAAATGTTCTTTAACCTGTGAAACCTTTTCTTTTTCAGTACAAATGGTTTACATCTAGCAACAAATCCACTTGTCCACTCTGTCGTGAGACCTTTTTCTGAGGTTTTTTCCCCCCATTGGACGTGATCCCTGGAGTAAATCAAGCAAAGGCAGTGGATTTGGGTTCATCTTGAAGGGTTGATGTGAGGAGGGCAATGAGCATTACTTTTAAGTAGGATCTTTTCTGGAAAATTACTTCGGTCAATGTAATGATCCTAAAATCAGGTTTACTTATCTTAGATTGCTTTGTAAATGTTTGGAAACCTTTTCTTTTACATGAGAATATTACATATTTGAGAGAAAATATTTATATTAATAGTTTAACCTCTTTGTATATCTAAAAATAAATATGGAAAACCCCTAAATTACAGATTTGGAATTTGTGAAAGCATTGTACAACTATATTATATTGATAAACCCATTCAGTTCATTGATCTGTGTATTAGAACAGTTCAAGTGAGGCAGATGAATTGAGAGGGATGATTTATATCTGCAGATATTTTAAGACTTATTTATTAGTTATGACAACAAAATTAATATTCTATTTGTAGATTATTTTAATGATAAAAATGACACTAAGCTATTAATATAGCTTATCTTAAGCTATTTAAAGCATGCTCTAAAATCCTATATAAAAGAGTATAAACTGAATTTTAAGGTGCCTCCATTTATTAAGGGTTATGACATTCAGAGAATAAAATTCATGACACTGACCTTTTGCCGTGGGAGAATTTCCATATATTAGTGAAATTCGAATTGCAGATTTCTCAGTGAATTTATTACTCAGTTTGAGTGAGTCTCCAGAGGGTGAGAATTTGAGAGAAACAGGAATTACATTATTTCATTCATGAAGCAGAGTGGTGGTTATACCTCTATTGAGAGGGATGAAATAAATGACTGAATATTTCTGAAACATAAGATTGGTGGAAAAGACAAAAAAAAAAGTGTAAATGCTGTAGATGGCTTTCAATTTTGTAAGTGAATTTTACTATTCTTACTGGCCAAAGTTTAACCAAATCAGAGATTTGGGGGAGCTAATTTTTCCAGCCAAGTTAAGAATTTTAGTACTAAAATGTAGTATAACAAGCTGAAATGGTGAAACCTGCCTTTTGCCACGGCACTATTACCTTTAAAAACTGTGCCCAAAATATAGGTGTGGAAGTTTGGAACTTGGAGTAATTTTGTTGCCATCTTCTATTACATGGGAAATATTAGCATATCTAACAGCAGCAGGGTTACTAGAAAGATCAGCTAATTATCTCTGTTGCAGATGTTTAATTGGCAAAAAGCAACCTGTGTTAAATAAAATTATTGCTTACCATCAAATGGGTAAAATGGTTATTACTCAAATAGAATGAATGTGGTCAGAGTATTACAGTTGAGAGTGAAGTATTAAGTGTGAGTCACAAATCTCTTGAGTCGTATTTGTAGATGCAGTGTCCTACCCAGTTCTGTCATCTCAATTTTTTTCTGTAGTATGTATTACCATATAGCCTTGAGGCTGAAAGAGTCGGTAAGTGAAGTACAGATAGCAAAATTCTACTACCTCTTCTTAACCCCTTTCTTAAAATAGTCTATGTCTCTGACATAATAATTCCAAAGGACTGTGTTACTCCTCTGTAAAAGCTACACACTTTTTCTTTAAAAATTGTATTATATAATAAGAGTTTGTTTATAACTTTTCCCGTATTGGTACTTCTTGGCTTCTGACCCACACCCCAAGTAGAAAAGAAAAGGGAATAAAAGGGAATAATGGAGCATTGTTTTTCCACAGTAGTATTTAGGCATCAGGTTCTTGGTGAAACACTATATTAAGTGGGATACCTACTCTTCATACTTAGGACTCTTTGAGACTTGTAAATAAAAATGTAAAACTTGTTACTGTTTATATGCTAAAGAAAAAGCTTTCCAAAATAAGACTGAAATTCAGAATACCACGTTAATTAAAGTTGTATTTATATAGCTTTGACAATTCTGCAGAGCATCCCTTAAAATTTTAGCATAAGGACATTTTAAATTGCATGAGATTCAAAGCTTTTAGCAAAATTATTAACTTAAAATCCTAATGTAAATTCAGATTTTAGAATTTATTTTTAACTCTTATTTATCACATGCTCAAATGTATGTACATAAGTTTCTGTGGCTTAAATAATTCATGTTATTACTGGATAAGTTTTTGTAGTGTGAACAATTAATGTTATTATTTGATTGTTATACCATATGCCCATTAAGATTCTTTTTAATTACAAAATATTTCAGATATACAGAATAATAACAATATAAATGCCCTTGTAATCTTCACAAACTATTTTGCCATATTTGCTTCTGATTTTTAAAGAAATAAAGTTACTCTTT
>NW_006433378.1:18730417-18787374 GCF_000325575.1 Pteropus alecto | reverse complement strand
CTCCCTGTTCGAAGTTGGTGAAACTCCTTCCTGTTCAAGGTTTTCTACTTTCCTATGTGTTTGTATCCATAAATAATAGCAGTTTTTAAAAAACTTTATATTTGTAGTATCTTATTGTATGCATCTTTTGTAACTTGCTTTTTCACTCCGCTGCTGTTCAGGATCACGTGTGTTTTCTTACCAATTCCCCGCACTAATGGTCATTTCAGGTTTTTTTGTTTGTTTTGCCATTTTGAACAGTGCTACTAGTGTACATTTTTGATGTTTTCTCATGCAAATGTGCTAGATATTCTGGAATTTCAGGTAGTAGGTATCTATACTCTATGACTTTAGGTGTCAAATTGCTCTCCAGAGTAGTGTGCAAGTTCGCACTCCCAGTGGCATTGTAAGAGGATTCTGATTTTCCTACCTCATCAACAGTTAGTTTTATCAGACTTTTAAATTTTCCAGTCGGAGCTGTGAGATAGTAGGTCTTTGTTTTAATTTTTATTTACCTGGCTACTGAGAATCTTTGCTTCATTTTGTATATTTATTGGTCATTATTTTGTGAATTTATTATCTATATGCCTTTTTCTCTTGGATTACATATATCCTCATTGATCATAACCTATTATCTGTTACCGGGCTTCTTCTAGTATGTGGCTTGACTCTAACATGGGCTGTGGCTGTCTTTAATTATACAGAATTTTCAAGATAACTTTAGTCAGATTTATCATTCTTTTTCTTTAAGATTTTGTCCTTTCCCCGAGGTTTAAATTTTTTTTTATTGTACTATGTCTAAACTTATAATTTCAAAATATGTCTTATTCACTTGAAATTCATTTTTGTGACTGTTGTAAGGTAGAACACCCATGTTGATCGCCATTTCTCAAAGCATCGCTTATTAAATAGTACCCCCATTTCCCATTGACTTTGTAGTGCCGCCTCTCATTACCAAATCCCCTTGCCTATGGAGATTGGTTTCTGGACTCTGTATTCTATTTCATTGATCTATTTATCTGTTAATTCTACACTATTTTTTTTTAATACCTTTTTAATTAATCTTAAAGACTAGGTGAAGAGTCCTCTACTTTTGTTTTTCTTCACGACTTTCCTTGGATAGTCGTATCCTCTGCTAGCCAAGAACTCTCTTTCCCCTGCTTGTTTACTGTCATGGCCAATTTGTCCTTAACTCTAATGAGTTGTCTTATATAATAACTTGGCAACTATCCATCTTAGATTTTATCTGGTTTGGCCAGGGGGCTCTTGTAAGATCTTGTGGCCAGATCTTCTCCTTAGAGCCTTACAACCCAATTATCCTGTTCGTTTGCAAAACTGGTGCCAAAAATTTTGTATATCTGTAATGAAATCCTTGAACCTTTCCATGGATTTGTGTTCCTATTTTATAAAAGCTCTTTGCGAAAAGAACTTTGGGCTAATAAGCAGAGTGTTTATCATGGAGCTTTGTTTTTTTTTTCTTTTACTATGGATTATTTTTAAGAACACCAACTTCTTTCGTAGCATTAAGGCATCAAATAATTTGTATATTTGGTGTACAGATTTTATAGGGGTACCTCAGGAGGTTAAGAAATCTGTTTCCATGACATTCCAAATTGATATGCTATTTCAGAAATATACTGGCTACAGTATATCTATTTACTCTTCTATTTTTAGCAGTGTGCTGTGTCCTATAGAACCATAAGTTTGGCCACTTGAGCTTGGCTTTTGGTGAGGTACTAGATTCCAAAAGACTCTGGTGTAGTTATTGTATAACCAAATAGTACTGTTCCTTTTAATTCTTTAAAATACCCATTAACAGGTAATATTTATTAGAGTTTAATGGTGGAGTTTTCAAAATGTCTGTTCTTGGTATGGACACCTCAAACTGCAGAACCGTAACCATGGGATTCTCCTTCATTAGCTAAAGGTAATGGAGTTTCTGGATTTGAGAGGGCTACACCAGTAAAATGAGAAGGAGAAGGTGATTATATACTTTATATGGAATCATTAGATTTACTTGTGCGTATTGTTCTTGTACCCTGGAACTGAACTTGTTTATGAGTTCTACTAGTTTTTTCGTGGATTCCTTAGGATTTTCTGTGTACAAGATCATGCCATTGACAAATATAGTTTTACTTTTTTTCTAATCTGGATGCCCTATATTTCTTTTTATTGCCTAATTGCCCTGGCTAGGCCCTCCAGTGTTGAATAGAAATAGAGCAGCAAGTGTCTTGTTTCTGATCTTAGGGGATAAACTTTCAGTCTTCCATCATTGTGGTATTAGCCATGGTAGATACAATCAGATTTAGAGGTGAACTTAGTACAAATTCTGAAGACAGTCCAGCTAATTGAGCTGAAGATCCTCTGATACAGCAGAAAATAACTATTGTGTCAAAGGAATAGGCTCTAAGTGGCAGTAGATTTTTGATGTATGCCATGCTGTTGAAAAACCATTAGAGCAGAGTTTCTCAACCTCAGTACTACTGGCATTTTGAGCTGCATAATCCTTTGTTTTGGGGACTGTCCTGGGCATTGTAGGATGTTCCGTGGCATTCCACCCTCTATCTACGAGATGCCAGTTGTGACAACCAAAACTGTTCAGACATTGCCAAATGTCCCCTGGGTGGCAAAATTGCCCCCAGTTGAGAACCATTACCTTAGTGCATGGACTAATTGAGCACCACTAAATAGAAATATAATGCGAGTCACGTATGTTATTTTAAATTTTGCTAGTAGACACATTAAAAAAATGGAAGGAGAAATAGGTGAAATTAATTTTAATAACACATTTAACTCAGTATTCAAAGTACTATTTTAAGTACGTTTAATCATGAAAATTATTAGATATTTTTTCATTTGAGACTTTTAAATTTATAACATTTTAATTTAGATACGAAATTTTCATCAGAAATCCTTGATCTGTATTCAGATTTCAGAAAACTTAGTTAAAAATGTAAATTCATATTCCCAAGTCTTTCCAAACACTTAAAGTTTTCCAATAACTGTATTGTATCCATTTTTAAGTTTAAATTAATTAAAATTAAAAAAATTAAATTTAGTTTCTCAATCACATTTACCACGTTTTAAGTGCTCATTAGCCACATGAGGGTAGTGGCTGTCATGTTGGACAGGGCAGGCCTAACTTTACACGTACACACAGAAAGAAAAGTTTATGATTCTCTCGGGAAAATCTGGACTCAAACTCAGCTCCAAATACTAATACTTCATGTCTTAACAACCTTTTGCCCATAAGGATTCTGAGATCATAGCTTATCTTTTGGTTATTTTTTGAATTACACAAAATGTAATTATATGTCTAAGTCATCTATACTTTGATCATATGTAGCATTTTCCAGAACTTTAAAGATTAATCCTGCAAATTTTACCTGGCAATTTCATTTAGTAAGTAGAACTTTACTTACTAAAAGGTTGTGTCATGAAGGAACTATTATCCTCTAGTAATGATGCCAAAATGATATTTATAGATTGTTAGACATTTCCACTATTTGGGTGGTTTTAGTGCTCCGGGGCTCCGATGTTTTATGGTAGTGAAATTATTAGTAGAGAAAGTGACCCATGTCTTTGTTTTGTTGTCCATTTATATTTATAGACCTTACTCTTTAGGAGTTTAGAAGGTGGCCAGGGAATTCTGAAGTACTAATGTCTCCTGGAGTGACATTACTGGAGAGATTTTGGATAGTTATCCTCCTTTTGAGCCATTATAGGACATGGCCCTTCTGCTTATGCTATCATTAACCACAGCTGCTCACTTCTCAAAGAACAGAGAACCGCTGGGTCTTATTTTTATTTTGGATATCAGTTGCCTTATCTTGAGGGTCAGAAGTGTGTTTGATTTCTAGCTTTTTGAAATGTTCAGTGATTGTTGGAGACCTTCTAAATTGGCATTTCTGAGTCTATTTTCAGAAAAAAAGGGAAAAGCCAGTTTGCTTTTACATTAGCTCTTTAGGCTACCCCAGAATATTTGAAATTTTCCCTAGGTTTGTTTTTGGAGTCTGCTACTTAGTTACCTTTTTTGTTTATTTAAAATTTCGAATTTTTGTCCAAACTCTCCATAAGGGAAAGGTTTCCGAAATAACCTTATGTAGTGCATTTCCTATTTGCTTAACCTTTCAAGGTCATTCCTTGAATTATAAAGAGCAGGCTTATTTCAGCTATTTCCTTATTTGTGTGTGTGTGTGTGTTCGTTACTTTTAACCATTTTGCTCCCATCTGAGGGGCTAATAATTAAGTGAACTGTTTGGTATGGAACTCAAGTTCCAGGACAATAAATAGATCTAACACAATTCTGAATTCTGTAGCAAATTTATCTTCCTATAATCCTTAATGATAGCTCTCCACTTGACCCTAGGTTCGAATGTTAGTTTTTTCAGATCTGCATTCTGGTCTAATAGTTTTGAGAGGGTATTATATGATATAATTGTTCTATCCTGAGAGAGACTTTGAGGAAAGGATTACCTTTTTTCCTTTACCTGGAGGTAAAGGTAAGTACCAAAGGATAGAAGGGGTTTCAGTGGATGGTTAAGACAAAGCTGGGTACATAAAAAGATACAAAGAGGGTGGGTTTCAGAAGATTTGAATAGGAATGAACCAGTTTTTCTTTGATAGATGCTATTTCTAAGAGTCACTATTTCATTTTGAGGCCTTAGCACACCAATCCAAAGTTGAATTGGATTAGGCTGAATCCTTTAGGTTTTTGCCCTTAATTTTTCTAGAGCTGCTTTTAAATATATTAATTTCGATATATCAGGAGTTCCCTGTAATGGCTACTGTAATTCTAAGTCAGTTTTGGCAAAAATTTGCCACTTAACAAATTTAGCACAAGAATTAGGATTGGAGTGAAAATTCTGCCAGGAGGAGGTTTTGCCTTTGACAAGTTAGTGACAAAGAAAAGGGCACTACATTAATCAAAAGTGTGTTTGTTAATGATAGATGAGGTTCCCCAACCAAATAGAGGATAGGAAGGAGCCATGTGATCAATGACCCCAAAAATCAATGATCCTGAAATATGGACTAACTAAAGTGAGCTGCTTTCACAAATTGCAAGGCTTTGGGGAATACACATATGAAGATTTCATAAAGGACTCAAAGCAAAGTTTGCTTGTCATTTTAGCAGCCAATTGTCATCAGTCTGATGGACCATTCATTTTTAGGGCCAGCTCACAATGATTTGGAGACTTACCCCATGCTTCCATCTCTTCCCTTAAAACACTTCCTTTACGTTCAACAGATACAAGTCAATAAGAGACAAAATCAGAACACACAAGCCAAGAATTTGTATAAATAGATGAACAACAACAACAACAAAAAAGCAAAGCAAGCATTGGAGGACCTAGGATAATGGCAAAAAAATTTACCAAATGGTTCATCTCTAAATCGGAAGGTTTGATTATCATAAAGACAGCCCTAAGTATAATAAGTAATATAATATGAAGATCTTATTGTTTAGAAATCTTAGATAAAATCAGCAATAAGAGCTCAATGAAACTAGTCAAAATTCAGGTTGTTTTTGAGAAATTCACTTGGCAACAGATCTAAAAACTTTTGGAATTTGGGGCTCAGAGGCCACTGATCTTTGCTGTTGCTCCAAGGGCCCATTAGAATACTGTCAGATGAGGTATTATAAAGAATCTTGGTGTGAGAATTGTCCAAAGAAGATATCGAGATTACCACTTCACTTTGGAAACAAAAATTGTATTAAGAAAAGGAGAGTTATGCTGGTTAGGCTTGTCACTTTGAGTAAAACCAACTGCTAAATTTTTGTAAGGTTTTCGAGTCAGGGATTGTTTCGGTGTTATGTTGGTTACAGAGGTGAAGTGGGTTGACGTCAACCTTATAAACGTGGTCATTCTGACATATGTTGGCCAGCTCGCATTCAGATCACTGGAAAGTTTATTGTTGATCAGTTGACCTTCAAAAGTATGAGACTGTCACTGAAGCGAGCTGTTACTGAAGCGAGTTGTCAATGATCAACTGAGATTAAACCGAGGCAAATTATTATTGATCAAAGGAAGAAAGGTGGAGAAGGACATACTCCATTGCTTTAAGGACACTCCTCACAAGTCACACACAGCACTTTTACTTACATTCCATTGGAAAGAATTTATTATTGTGTCTACCCCTAGCTACAGAAGCTGGAAAATATAATCTTTATTCCAAGCAGCCAGCTAAAAACCAGGTGTTCTATTGATGAGGGAGCTGAAGCGAACAGATATGAGAGGACAACTGTCTACAACTCATATTTGTATAAGAATGGTTGTTTTTCTAATACTAGTCAATATTTGCAAACTAGGATGACCATAATTTTCTAGAATTGCATATGCCTTTAAAATGTACAATCTTTTCTATCCTGTCAAACAATCTCTAGTTTTTAGTTGTATATTTAGCTCATTTACGTAATGCAGTTATCGATATATTTTTATAATTAGTTTTCTAATTATCTCATCTCTTGTTTCTTTTTTCCTTTTTTCCCTTCTTTTGGATTGAGTACTTTGTATTTTCATATTTTATGTTATAAATAAAATGTTTATATTGGTTTCTTATTTATGGTTATCCTAGAGATTACATTCATAGTCGACTTAACACCACCTCATATAAATTAATAATTTTACCACTTGATGGACAATTCAAGAACCTTAGAATAACTTCAGTATTGTTTTTTGTCTTGTTTTCAAGTACTTTATTTTTCTTTATATTTTAAAACTCACAAAACCTTGTTTTATAACTCTGTAAATTAACTGGTGTTTGCCAACGCGTTTACTTTTTGCGTGGCTCGTCATTCTTTTCTGCATCTTCGTCACTCTTTCATCACCTTGACGGTGTTATTTGTCTTTTAAGGTTCCATTTTTTTTCTGTTGCAAAGAATACGTAAGTTTTGTTATTCCTTTTAAGGAAATGTGTCCCTTTCTCTACCCTCCTCCCATCTTCTTTTAAGATTTTCTCTGTTTTTGAACACTTTTACTCTGGTGGCTATAGGTGTGGACTTTTTCTGCTTGGGGTTATAAAACTACTTGAATGTTATGTGATGTCTTTAGTCATCGTGAGAAATTCTGAGGGATGAACTCTTCGAATACCACTCTTCCATTCTCTCTCCTACCCAATTAGGACTTTTCACCACAAACCATGTGTCTTAACTTCTTTTCTGTTTTCTAGTTTCCTTGTTATCTTCATGTTCAGTATGGATTTTTTTCTATTGACCTATCTTCTCCTTCATCAATCTTTTCCTCAGCTGTGTCTAATCTGTTGATACCTCATCTACTGAATTCTTAATTTCAGTTACATTATTTTTTATTTCTATAATTTCTATTTATTTTTTATTTTAAATTATGCTAAAATTCTTCATCTTGTATATTTTCTTGAACATGTTACACAGTTACTTGGAAGTTATTTGGAACCCTATGTTGGGATAATTCTTAATATTGGCTTCTCTTTTTCTCTTGATTTTCAACCATTTGGTCTTCCCTCCTAGTGGAAAAATTTTTGCCTGAATGCCTGACATGTATGAAAACTTATTGAGATGATGACATTAACTCTTGATAATGTTATCTTTGTTCAGCAAGTATTTGCTTTTTGCTTCTAGCAGGCAGTTTAGATAAGAGCAGATCAGTGAGAATTAGTTGGTTCAAAGCTGTAATTCAGTCCTCTTGAGGGTTGGTATATTACATTTCATCCAGAGCTCTTTCACCTTGGCTGACCCTGAACTCCAAGTGTTGTATCTTCAGACCTGTAAGACTGCCTTAAACTCTGCTTACTTTTTTAAGCTCTTAGCCACCATTTTCTGCTCTGCTTTTTCCATCTTTTAGCTTTTCAGCCTTAGGCTGCTGCTTATGACTTGACAATTGCCTTAAGAGGAAAAGAAGTGCTAAAATGTCAGTCTCACTTCTGTACTTCTCTTCTGGGCATGATCTTGATTCTTCAGGTTCTTATTGCCTTGGTAGCTCTACTCTATTCAAGTAGATAGCTCCATTTCTGTTTCTATATCTATATCTAATTTTTGGCTAGAGTAGTTGGCCTGATAAAAGTTAATGTACTTAGCCAAACTCAGAAAGTCCCACTAGAGGAAAGCAGGTGTTTAAATTATTCCCATAATAACAATTCTATTCATTTTCTTCTTTAAACAAATTATAACCTTCATAGTAATAATATACTACACATGCAATATTTTGGTATTCCTGCTTGAGCATATTTTGGGACATACCCTCTATGTTACGTCTTAATGCATGTAGAGCTTTTACATACATTCACCAGCTCATGCCTGGATGGACAAAGCCTGGCCTGTAAAAGCACTGGTCAATCATCTGTGGTTCACACTTTCCCTTTTTATTTGATCTCAAACTCTAGAGTGCCATCTGTCTTGGTTCAAGAGCTGTCCCTGTATATTTTAGTTTGAATTTAACTTGGTCTTTTCACTTTGGCTAATTTGTAGACTATGGCAATTTTAGTTCAGAAAAGAGACTCACCCTGACAGACTTCATAATATTCAGTGCGTTGTGGGGTAAGAACATAGATAGATCTAGTCAATAACTGGAGTTTCAGATACACTGAGCCTACTTTGTAATACACTGATAGTGTCCTACAACTGCATCAAACCTTTTCCAACAAGTCCTCTAAATTTTGGTTCTATTTTGCTTAAACTCAGTCAAAAATTTTTAATGAAAGATGATGATATTTACCATACACCATGGGAGCCAGGGAGGTATCAGCACTTAGCAAATCAGCTAAATAAGCGGGCCTATCTACTTCAAAAATTCATGATTATTTTAAGATGACTGTGCTCAAAGACAATGATTTTATTACAAGCCACCGCAAAGTGCTTTTATGATCGCTCTGTGAAACATTTAAATCGAGTGATTATTCTAAAATAATTTCATTTATTTTCTGCTCCAATTTAAAATAATTTCATTTATTTTCTGCTCCAATAATTTCATTTATTTTCTGCTTCTTATTTCACATATGAAAATCAAAGACATAAATGCATTTCATTAGCAGAACTTTGCAGTTAAATGATGCCAGTTTTCTATCAATGTCATGAGATATATCAAAATAAATCAGTTAAATCAATGCCAAAATTGGTTCAAAATTTTTAAAATTCAAGGAACTAAATAAACCTTTCGGAAATTCATTCTGTTGGTACAATATCTGACGATAATGTGCATGTTACACATTAAATTAAAGCATAATACTTAGTAGAAAGCTATTAGGATTTATTAGTTATCAGTCCAAAGCTTAGCAGTTTAAAACAACAAACATGTATTGTCTAACACAGTTTCTACGGGCCAAGGTTTTGAAGATGGCTTGTCTCGGTGGTTCTGAGATCAAGATGTTGATCTTGAAGTTGAGATCAAGATGTTGTTTGTGTCTGCCGTCATCATCTGAAGGCTCGATTGGGGTTGGAGGATCCTCTTCCAAATGGTTCACTCACACAGCTGTGGGCAGGAGACTGTGGCCCCTTACCACATGGATATACCATGGGGCTGCTTGACTGTCTTCACAAACATGGCATCTGGATTCCTCCAGAGTGAATGATCCAAGACAGTAAGACAGAAGTTGTAATTCCTTTTATGGCCAACTCTCCAAAGTTTGCATCGACACTTTCAGGTTCTCTATTACTAGCACTTCTAGCTGTGGCAAGTTTAGCCACCACTTTGTACTAGTGCCATGTTACATACGGTAGTCACTGCATCTCGTGCCCTCCATGTGAGCATACTTCACTAATGATCATTTGCACCTTAACTAAAGCAGGTCAAGCAGGTGCTCAGGGACTAACCTGGCCCATCAACATAGGTGATGCCTCACTCCTGAGAGCCGAGACTGGTGCCACCTGTCGATTCTGATTCTGGCATGACCTACTGTAGTGAGATGCTCAATTGCATATCTTCACCAATGCTTGAGATTGTCAGACTTTGTTTCTGCTAATTTAATGGGTCTAAAATATCTCATTTAGTCCTGCTTTGCATTTTCCTAATTAACAGTATTGTTGGGATTTCCATATATTTATTAGACATTTATAATTTTTCCTATTATCATTTTAGCACTTTTATATTGGATTTCTATTGTTTGGTTTTCTACTTACTAATTTATAAGAATTCTTTATTTGTTCTGGCTACTAATCTCTGTACATGTCGAAAACTTTGTGAATTGTCTCATTTTCTTTATGGTGCCTTTTGATGAATAACTCTTTAATTTTAATGTAGCTTTATTTATCAGTCTTTTAGGATGTGTTTTAATCATTTATAGAAATACTTTTCTTCCTTGATGTCATAAGGATATTGTCCCATATTTTTCCTAAAACTTAAAAATTCAGGCTTTCATAATTTACTCCATTTAGTGCACTTTCGTATTTGGCATAAGGCAGGAATCCAATTTGTGTGTGTGTGTGTGTGTATACACACATACACATATATATGTGTGTATATATATGTATATATGTGTACATAAATATATATGTATATATAGTTGCTTATAGCAGCACTAGTCATACAATATTCCCTTTGATCGGCAGTGCCATCTCCATCATACATACGTTTCTATACATGTACATGTTTCTTTATGGGTTTTCTATTCTGTTTTAATTTGTTTGCCTTTGGGCCAATACAAAACTGTCTTAATTACTGTTGTTTAAAAATAAATATTTGACATCTGGGTAGTGCAAGCTCCTCCATGGTCCTCTTATTATTTGGGAGTGTATTGGCTGTTCTTGGTCATTTGTTCAAGTTCCAAAAAACTCTATTGGGATTTTGAGTGGAATTTTACTGTATCTATAGGAATAATTGGTATCTTTATATTTAATCGAGTCTTCCTATTCTTTAACATAGAGTAACTATTGACTTATTTAGGTCTTTAAAATGTTTTTTAATGAAATTTTAAAACTTTATGCATGCTAGTCTTGTTCATATGTTAGATTCATTTCACAGTGGCTTATTGCCTGTGTCATTGTAAATGGTATTAAAGTACATTTTTCTCTTTTGAGGGGCCTTGTGCATAGAAATAAGTTGTGAATGTTGATCTTATAGCTCTCTTATTATTGTCTGTAGCTGCTTTTGGGTTTTCCTAGTAAATAATCATATCATCTGTTAATAATCTCAATCTTGTTTATCCTTTCCTATCCTTTTTGACTTATTTTTCTTATTTGCTGGCCAAAACTCCCAGTGGACAAGTTAAAAAGGAGTGGCGATGGGTGGTATCTTTTGTCTTGTTTCTGATTTGAAAAGGGAATGCTTCCAGAATTTCTCCTTTAAGATTATTTGCCATAGATTTGGTATACAGGCCATTCTCCAGTTTAAAAAGTTCTTTCTCATCCTAGTTTTCTAAGTATATTGAATTTTAACACATTTTTCCACATCTGTTGAGATGATAATGTGTTTTTCTTCTTTAATCTGTTAGAATGATAAATGGAATTTATAGATTTTTCTATTAAACCATGCTTACATTCCTGAGATAAACTCAACTTGGTTATGGTGTATCATCTGATTTATGTAGACTGCTAGATTTAGTTTGTTGAAGTTTTATTCATTTTTTCCTTTATGTTGATGTGATTGGCCTGCAATTTTCCTTTCTCATACAATCCTTATCTGGTTTTGTTATTAAGGTTACACTTGCCTCATACAATTAGCTGGGGAAAGAATTGTCTCTTCTTCTTGGACCTGAAGTTCAACTATATTGGTAACATCTGACTGAAATCTGGCCAGTGGCATGCGAAGTGATTTATGCTACTTCCAGGACTGGCTCATAAAAATCTCACATGCATGATCCACCATTTTTTTTCTTTCCTCTAACCATGCTGACTTAGTAGCAAAAAGTGACAGTGGTACAAAATAGAAGAACCCTGCCTCAGTCTCTCAACGATCGAATGGCACAGAGGACTCTTCATCCCCTAGACAAACATATTAGACTACAGAATGAGTAAGCAGTCAGAAACTTATACTGTGTCTCACTAACAAAGAACTCGATACATTGAAGTGGAATGCTAAAATCCTAAAATATGTGGTTTTGGTTTAGTTGTTTGTGGAGTGGGGGGAGGTGAGTTAATTGATATCAGAAACTGGGAAGATGGTGACCTATGTTATACACTGGCAAAACAATTGGTAAACTGTGAGAAGTAATTAAGTATCAGCTGAGCTTTAAGGGAAGAGGTTGGAAAACTGTTTATAGTGGATGTTGACTGTTATTGACTGCATATTGGAAAGGTGTTATAGGAAACAATGGACTAGTTTATAAAAAGTAATGAGAAGTCAGAGAGAATGTAAAAATGTGAGGTAATGAACGATTGAAAAATCTGACAGCTTCTAGATTCCAAACAGTAAAATAATAGTCTTCTTAAGATCAGATTAAGAATGCTATCTTCCCATCGTCCAACCCTACCATTGTTTTGAGAGAAAAGTATGGATGTAAAGAAGATATAAAGTGCTTTTGAGAGCTATGTCTAGGACAAAATGAATTGGATGCAGTGATTGGCATATGGGACTCAGCAAATGTATCAAAAGCCTAGTCAATTTTCAAAGAAATCTATTGTCAGAGAAACCTAAAGCCTACCTCCAAAAAAGCAAACCTCGTGCTTCTCAAATGTACCTTGGGCAGGAAGCTGACAGCAAAAATTTCCAAGCCCCCAAAATGTTCTAGCCATTGCAATGTGGACAGAGTGATACTTCTACCTCCGGACTGGCCCATAAAAATCTCCCGTACACGATCCTCCATTTTCTTTTCCTTTTCCATGCTGACTACAGGTCACATGCTGTGCGTAGTGGTGGCACCAGGCAACACCCATCTCAAATGTGGCCAAGGGGAAGAACAGACAACGCAGAGTGGAATCACAGAGAACAATGAATGAGAATTGTTCCCAGACAGCAGAAGCTGCTAGTGCTCTACATATCCTTTTATTTCCTCTCCTTCCTGAGATGGCTGAATTAATTTTGCCGACCTTGCAATGAGGTTGGTTTCTGGCTGATGTAATAAAGGAGGAAGTGAGGGAAGCCATTCATAAAATTGGCCCATGAAAATCTCCCATGTGTTACCCTCCATCCTTGGAAGGCAATGTTGGAGATGGTGGCATCACAAGATGGAAAGGTTCTGGGCTGATGCATGACTAATGGAATATAGCCCCTCCTGTCAGCCCCCTTCCCACAACCGTTCGGGACAGTGATCTACCTCAGCACACAATAACTCTGACTTCCTTATGCCACACACATTTTGGGGTTGTAACAGCAGGCAGCTTACCCTAATATCTTCTCTTTTGTAAAATCTCCCATTGCCTCTCATAAGACGCCTGAGATTACATTTAGGGCCAAGTGAATAACCCAGGATTCTCTCTCCATCTCATGATCCTCAACTGAATCACACCTGCCAAGTTCCTTTTGCTATACAAAGTAACATTCGCAGGAGTCTAGGCATTAAAACACTGATCATTTAGGGAGTTATTACTCAGCCTACCATACATGCATATTTATCTCTACCTCTGAGGATGTTTTTCCTTTTTCCTTAAGTACATATTTTAAAACTTCTTTTATTGTAGATCTTTTATTGGTAAAAGTCCTTGTTTTTACATATAAATGTTACTTTTTAAAACCTCATTTGAGACAGTTTTTCTGGAACACAAAAGAACCATTATTCTCAACATTTTGAAGATGTTTTTCCACTGGCTTCCAGCTTCTAGCTTCTATTGTTATTCAATTATCATTCCTTTATAGTGGGGGTTGGCAAACATATTAAAGGGACCAGACAGTAAATATTTTGTGGTTTGTGGGCCTTATGGCTTTTGTGGTCTGTCAAAACTTCTCAACTCTGCCACTGTAAGCCAAAGCAGCCATAGGCAATACCAAATGAATGGATATGGCTGTGTTCTAATACTTTCGTTACAAAAAGTTTGCCAAACCCTACTTGACAGTGATTTGTGCCTTCTTTTTGACTGCCTTTTAAGATCTCTGCCTTTGGTGTTTCACAGTGTTGCTACTACATGTCTAAGTGTGGATTTCCCTTTAGTCTGTTTATGCTTGAAGGATCTATCTTCTTTTTTAAAAATCAATTCTGGAAAAATATTAGCTATTATTTTTTACTGACTGTAATTTAACTTTGCGGTGATCAATGGTCTGGATACCTTTACTGTTAAAATTTTCTTGTTAATGTTGGTACCCCACACAGACAATACAAATCCTCTAACAGAGTGTAGCACAGACCACAAATCATTACCATTTTTCTTTCTATTCAAGGTCCAGATGAAGTTCATTTTTTTGCTGCTTTCTCTGGGCTAATGATGTAGTGTTACAGGCCCCCTTTTTAAGAACATTTAACAGCTCTTTTTAATGCCAACGGAGCTATAACTGCAGCTCTCCTCCTGAAGGCTCAGGGCCCCAGTCCTTACTGGTCACCAGCACCCACTTTTCACACCAGCATTCTTTCTCTTCTTTACAACAATGTAGGTACTTCCCTGTCTTTAGCTGCTGTGTTAGTTTGTTAGGGCTACCGTGACAAAATACCACAGGCTGGGTGGCTTAAACAACAGAAATTTTTCACAGTTCTGGAGGCTGGAAGTCCAAGGTCAAGGTGTTGGCCAGTTCAGGTTCTCAAGGCCTGTCTCTTTGGCTTGCAGATAACTTCCTGTCTCACCTGGTCTTTCTTCTGTGTGCGGCCAACCCTGGTGTGTCTCTATATGTACTAATCTCTCTGGATAAGGACATCAGTCAGCGTGGACTAGGGCCCACCCTAGTAAACTCATTTTAACTTCTCTCTTTAAAGGCCCTACCTCCAACTACCTCACATTCTGAGGTACTGGGAATTAGGGCTTCAGCATGTGACTCTGCGGGGGGTGGGGTGGGGGAGGGAGGGGCAGACACAATGCCTTTTATGTAGTATTCCTATGGTTTTAGTCTCTTAAGATAATAGAAGTCCTTTATACTAATTTTAAAGTGT
Source organism: Pteropus alecto (assembly GCF_000325575.1). Classification (NCBI taxonomy): domain Eukaryota; kingdom Metazoa; phylum Chordata; class Mammalia; order Chiroptera; family Pteropodidae; genus Pteropus; species Pteropus alecto. The sequence continues at coordinate 18,772,476 of NW_006433378.1, read as the reverse complement.
TTCAAACATTATCTGAAAAATATTCAAGACCCCATTCTCCAAAATTATGACTAAAAACCCACAATAACATTCTAAGAAGGCTTTTTTTCTATCTTTTTATTTTCTTCCTGGGATACGAGAGGTTACTTATAAGATTTCACAGGGCACTACTTCTGGGAAAGGGAATCCATTTACAGATATCAGATTCGAGTATATACTAACTTTAGCATTTTTGCTGCTGAAAGTGGCATAAGCAAATGGATAAAAAGTTTCTGAAGTCACAGCTGTGTCTCAAGGCTGCCATACTGGCTTTACCTCTATTACTGTGCTTCTCTGAACAAATTATTTAAGCTTTCTGAACATCAAAGAAGAAGGATACTTCCACTCTTTCTGTAGATTGTCCTAAGGATTAAATGACAATACTATTTAAAGCAATAGTTCTCAATTTTGGCAGGCTTGTCTTAAAGAATGCTGAAGTAAATTTTTAAAAATACAGATTTTTTATGGTGAAGTTTAGAGTTTATAATCTTAAAAAGCTTCCACAGGTGATTCTGATTCTCAGGTAGCCACATCAAAACTATAATCAAGATTCCTCTCACTCTGGCCCTATGCATGATGTGGAAGTTATAGAAAAAGAGATTTCTAAATTTAACAAAGGTAATTTGACATTTCTTGAAAGACATACATAAGCTTTTCAAAATGTGACTACCTTAAGAATACTGAGTTTATATACAATTCTTAATCTGAGAAAAAATGTACAGCAGTTTGCAATATATATATGCAAGAAGAAAACAAATATGTGATAAAGGATAAAAAGGTAGGAAAAATCTGACCAGGGAGGAGAATGGAGGCAGAAGGCATTCTAAATTATACAATGAAGACAATAAACAAGTAAAAGTAAAAAAAAAAAAAATTTAAATAAAAGCTTAAAAAAATTATATAAGTAATACATTATCACTGTGGACATGCTACCACAAAAGATGAAAGTTCCTCCATTCCCACGTGGTATCTTCTAAGATTTTCTCATACACACATACAAACCTACCCTCTCTGTTGGTTTTCAAAAATATACAACTTTCTATTTTTTTTCCACTCAAAAGTACATCATGAATCCCTTTTGGTTCAGTACATCCAGATCTGACTCATATTCATGAATATATTGTAATCTATTCTACCAATCCCTTTACTGATGGACCTTTTGGCAGATTTCCCTGTTTTGCTATTATAGGTAATGCTAAAATGAATATTCTTTCATATATAATATAAAAATATATATAAAATACAAACTATATATACACTGTATTTACTAGCATTTACGCAAATATTTCTGTAGGCTTGATTCCTGGGTAAAAGAGAATGCCTAATCCTTCCACCTTTTTCTATGTGACAAATTTCTGACAATTTTTACTTGTTCATCAAGAAATGACTTCAGTTTCAAAATATGGTGAATACATTCAGCTTCTGTAGAGAGATCAGACACTGTGTATTAGGACTTGGTGAACTTGAGGACCGAAAGGGTTTCCTGGCCTGCTTGCCTGCAGAGTACGGCAGTCCCCTGTAGACCTTTCATCTTCATTGTTTTCAAAATTTCTTCTAAAATGAAATGAAAACAAAAGGTAACATCCAATTACATCATTTGGTGAAGTGTGTATAATTGCTAAACAGTTTAATAAGTGATAGACTATTTACAAATTTTATTCATCTGAGAAAACAATGTATACCAAGTAAATTTCTATTAAAGTGAACTTGGATTTCAGACAGATGGGAGCACTCGGTATTTTAAAGGTGTTGCTGAGAGTTCTAATTAGACTGAATGGCCTGCTTTGCAGTGGTAGCCCACTTTGGACTCAATAGAAATGTCAATTATACTTGTTATTACAGCAATTAGCTTTTTAGTTGCTTGGCTCCAATCTTTGCCTTTTATCTTTCCTTGTGGATAAAAAATATCAATAAAGGTATGGGCAAACTGTATAGTAACATTGCACAGGAGAGTAAATAAAGTAGCTTATTTTTTTCAGGTATATTAAAAAAAAAGCAAAACCACCCCTTTTACAAATAAATAACACTAAAAAGACCGAACTAAGAAAATGGAGTTACCAAAAACAAACAAACAAACTCCCAAAACACCTAGTAAATCATGATGTGATTTAAGGGGCTAAGGTTATAAGGTATAAGACAAAAACCAAACCAAAGTGTACAGAAAAAGAGAAGAAAGATTATCCTCAATTTAGTTACAAAGTAATCTGAAAACTAAGATGTAAAAATCCATACCATGAGGTCGCTTTCATGATAAAACTTCAGATGAACTAAAGAGTATATAGCAGAATTGTCAAGAGCATTAAGACTAGAGATGGAGAGAAAATTCACAATATGGGGGGTGAGGTGTTAGAAGGAGAAATTACAGATTTGTATTTGTATATTAGTTTACGAATTAGAGGAAAACTACCCCCGAATTAGAGGAAAACTACCTCCCCAAAGACAACACGTTTTGAAAAACCCCAGATCTACCTCTTAAAAATCTCTCTCCTCTTTCAACATGTGTTGTATTAGCTGTCGACAGTGATTATACTCATAACGTTCCAGGTTACTTTATAAATTATCTCTTTCACATTATTAACTTCTGATTTCAGCAAAAGACATGGTTAAAAGATAAACTGGTCTGTATTACCTGGGTGGTTTTCTTTAATGGTAACTAAGTAGAATGACCCTCTTGGTGAAAGGAGATCTGGAGCCAGAGGAAAGAACCTGTCCATGACTTCGCGACCATTTCTGCCACCGGCCCAAGCGGCCTCTATTCCATGACTTCCTACCTGTGACCAGTTAGGAGGATTGTTATGTTTTAACACAAGTCACATTCCATTTAGAACCACACACTGAATCTTTCTGACAAGTAACATTCACCAAACAAGTACATATTTTGAATTTTTCTGCTGTCCAGGAGGCAGCAAAATTTAATCTGAGCCCCACCATTTCTTAGTCTTGTAACCTTGTTTAAATGTGTAATCTTTGTGAATTAGCTTTCTTCCTTAACTGTAAAATTAGAAAAACAATAGTTTCCCACTATAAGATTAGCAAAAAAGATAAAAAATTATTTTTTTTTTGGAAAAAATGAGGAAATATAAAATTCGAAGTGTCCTGTTCCCATTAAGGACTTAATAATAGTTGATATTATTAATACAATGCTTATAACAAGACAGAGGTAATTCTTGCATTTAACATAGAACGACTGGGAGAAACTAGAAGGGAAAGCTTATAATATAAGAGATTTACTTTGCAGAAACAGTTTCAAAATGCCCCACAGTATCTGGCTCTCTTCTAGATTATTTAACATATGAATCATATAGACTTTTTTTTTTAGGAACTCACTTGTCACATTTTTTCCTATAACGATCTAATACTATTGGAGAAGCAAAACCCTTGAGAGTTTATAAATGTATTAAAAATCTTTAGGTCCTTATCATTGTATATTGTTTTCATAAGTAAATATTTTGAAAAAAATCAAAAACTAGTTAAACCTTAATACAAGTATTTTCTATTTTTTCAAAGTTTTTGTCCCTATTTTAGTTTATTTTGGTATACAATTGTGACCTCTGCTTTTATTCATTTAACATGGCATATGTTTCCTCATTAAAAATAATTTTATAGCCATATAAAATTTCACAGATAGGAGAAATATGTTCATACACCTGCTTAAAAAAAACTGCACTTTTCCCTTCAGTTTTGCTTGTCTGCTCCTCTCCCATGTTCTACTCCGCAACACCCCCACACACATCCACACAGTTTTTCTTTCTGTCCATGTTTTACAAAGATAGGATTATATTCTACATTCTTACCTGTATTTTGCTTTTTTTCACACAATACCTTATGGAAATCTCATCATATGATCTAGTATAGTTCTAATTTTTTCTTTTAATGACTGCATAATATGGTGGAAAATTATCATCTTATGTAGCTATTGATGGGCATTCAATGTGTCCATCTGCTTAATTATTTTGCTTCTATGTAAGTTATTCTCATATCTATCATAAGCGTCTCAATATGTTCCACAAAATTAATCATATTTTTTTAAATAAGGAATTTATCAGTTCTGTTTTCGTCATGACTTTTTTCCAGGAGACTTTCCATTTCTGTTATTCCTATAATTCCTTCTTATTCCAGGGCTCATGTCTTCCTCTTCCTTGGTTTTCCCCCTTATTTTGGTGGAGCCCATTCTCTGGATGTTTCATTAGGTACAGTGGTCTGTGGACAGAGTGCCTAGGGATGGCAGCTTTTGCCAAGACTGTCTTTTGTCATTCTGTTCCAGTATGAACTAGGACCCCTTTGTGCTGGACCGTTTATATACCTCTTCAGCGATGCTCAGCCAGGTTTATCTGCTCTCACTAGAGATCACCTTCCAGGAAGATTGGCCAGTACCAATCACATTCTTACAGGCCACAGAAGGGAGGTGTCCATCCTCATGAGAGAGGAGTCATGTTTGGTTGACTGCTGTTTGCCTGCTACCTGGGCCTACTGCTGTACCAGCTCTTGATCCTTCAGAGATTACAGGCATGAACCAATAGCATCTAACCTCCTGTTTCTGGGTATACTAGTAAGTAGAGGCCACTACTTTTTACATGCATAAGCTCCTATTACTTGTATATTATGTCTCCTGGATCTAACCTCTAATTCTCTTTATCTCTTCCCTTCATAATTCCATCTTTTCCTCTTCATATGCTGTGCACTGAAATATTTCTTGCATTTGGTTTCAGACTACTAATTTAGGTCTTGACAGAGACCACATTTTCTTTTCATTAATTTCCTTATATTTTACTTTGTAAAACATGTTTTTATGCTCTAGGAGACCTTTGCTGTGCTGCATTTTGATCCTGTCCTCCAGCTAACTTCTCGTCCCACAGGAACTGTGACACTCTCTTTTGGGACTGTGACAGAGGCCAAGGAATTGCCTACCTTCAATGTTCTATATGCCCTGGAACCTGTAAGGCTCAAGAAACAAGCACATAGCTTCGTACGAGCGATGTGGGAGGAAAGAAGCCCATTCATGTTCCCACGTCCCCAGAACCTCCTCTTCATCCAGTAGTCTTCCCTGTAATTTGTAGATCTGATAGGCCACGATTTATTTAACTGTTTCTCTTCTGTTACATAGGTTCATATTATTTGCCATTTTTAATAAAGATGCAATAAGAATTTTTGTGAATTTCAATATTCTACTGTTGAATGAGTTCCTTAAATTAGATCTCAAGTACTGAGATTATTGGACTGCAACATTTTTACCACTTTTTATATTTATTCCCATAGTGTTTGCCTAGAGAATTGTATTAAGTTGCATTTCCCTCAACTGCTGTTTACATTATGACAATGACTTTCCTTTTCATGAGTTCACATGTCAGCACAGAAATAGCTTCTTAGTTGTGTAATTGCCATTAGGAGTAACAGCAGCTAAATAAGCCTTTCTCATCTTGGTAGAGAGGAATTTAATCTTATTAGCCTTTCCAGAGAACGATCACCAAAGAGTAAAACAGGCACAATGATTCAAACGAGAGCTAGCACCTAGTCCATTAGTAAACTCTGTCTGCCTTGACTATTCTCTCTTTACATTGGGAGATGGTTAATATGAGTTACCTCTTCATTATTAGATTTTTAAAATCATGCATTTCAAACAAATATTTTGTTTTGCAAATTTGTCATTCATGATAAAGGGTATGCACACATGTTGGTACGTATGTATGTACACACACACACATACACACACATGTATTTAAATACCATGGCCTGATCTAGAGGGGACTGTTAAGGATACATATGGGTCAGTTTGTAGTTCCTTTTGTTATAGGTTGCTTTCCTATGTCTACCAATAGTACCCAACCATTGACGATTAGGAATAAAATCAGAGCAGTCTGTGTTGATCAGCAGCTGACTAACGTCATATGATGAAATTATTTGATGTTAGAAAGAAAACAGAAAATAACAATTTTGTTATATGTCTTACCTCTTCAGGTGGAGTCACTACATAGGGAGGATTAAATACCAGAAGATCAACTTTTTCCTTCAATCTTGGTAGCAAGCCATTGACCTAAATGTTCAACAATAATCATACTTTTAAGCCAGAATATAAATTAAATCAATCTTTAAAAATATCTGTTTTTAGAAAAAGAATGTGTTAAAAGGCCACACCTATAAACAGAAATGGAGATAAATATTTTCACATTTTCATTCAGATAAAGATTATATGAATTTACCTAAAAATAGGGAAAATAAACTATCAGATTGAACATAAAATGTTCAAGAAAATCTCTGTTGTTCGATAGCTCATATGTTTACACTGAGTTCAAATAAAAAGATAAAATAAAAAGGCAAACTCAAATTTTGTAGCTTATGTTCTACACAGATCTGTATACAACTTGAAAGCTATAGCTGCTAACTTAAACATTTGTTTTCTATAACCAAGAGAAATGTTTCATGAGATGACAGAAAACATCAGAAGATGGATTTTTCTTTTTCTTTTTCTGCTTTCTATTTCTTTAACTAATTGCAAATGCATTGGCTGAAACAATTAGATATCAAAGAAAGAAATGAAAATATTCTGAATTCTATTTCTAAAGTTTTATTTTATCAAAAAACATAGTTCATACAAATTATGGATACATTAAAGAACCAAGTTAAGAAATTTAAAGAGCAAAATCACCATATTGATTTCACGTCAGTCATGTGAATAGCTTTCTCGATCTAGTTTTCAGCAGCAGTAACAACTTTTAGTAACATGTAAAAAATTTCTTATATCTTTGGCCTACTTTTGTTTTACGCTGCAAAACCATTTGTGAATTTTAAAAAGCAGAAAAGCTAAATAAATACCCTTATTAGTGTAAGAATGCAGGTCAAGGGGCACTGAAAGCATTTTATATTTCTTATGACAACTTGGTACATGCTATAAATTTTTGCTTAAAAAAAGGCACTTAATATTTATAACTAAAAAAATGTCAAAATTATCCAAGTTTCATTAATATAATCAAGTAAAATGATGATTCTGTAGTTGTCATTTGTTGCTGTCAATAGCCCAGGACCCATTCCTCCTTTCTTCTGATTACTTCTCCTTGACTTTCACTGAAGAAGTTCTCTCTTTCTCATTCGCAATCTAAGTGGTTTGGGTAGGGTTATCCCGGCCCAGCTGCGGGAGGGACTATGATGCAGGTCTAAGTCATTCATCTTCAATTACAACCTCCCTTGGCCAAAGTGGGAGACTGAGAGAGGGAAATGACCCACGATGATCCAAACTACCCATTCGGGGGCTTTTGCTAGATTAACTGAGTAAAAGGGTTTCTTTCCATGGGGGTTACTGAGAAATAAAATATAGATAATAAGATATAGCAAGTATCTTGTTACCCTGAAGGGAAAGACTGCCAGGGAACAGAGCCATTAGAAATTCAGACCTAAGACAAAGATGCCTGTAACATCGCTTGAGTTCCTACAGCCAGCTGTGCCTGAAGCCACCCTACTTTTTTCACCCCACTCTTTTTAAGCCAGTTTGAACTGGACTCTCTGTCACTTCTGACAGAAAGATGTTTGATCTACACGAGCCAGTAGAAATTCTCTGTGAATTGTGAACAAGGAAGATTACATTGGTTAAGAACTTACTTTATAAACTATGGGGTATACTCTTCAGTGAGTTAATAGCTAATTCATTACTCAAGTTTCTTTGACCTAAATCATTTAGATCTTAACTTATTTTAAAAGGAAATTAATTATTATTGGGCAAGGATTAACAGCTCACCAAATCTGTAATTATGGGTTGAATATGAACTTTGTTACAGCGTGCTGTCTCCAGGGTACAAACTGCTGCATTAGGGTTGATATCAGTGCACCTAAAATTAGAAAAGAAAAAAAAAAAACTACATCCTATGTCCACAACACAAATCTGTTACTGAAAAATTCAAGGAATGTTCCATTCCTTTTATGTAAAGCAATTTAGAAAAAAATGTGAATGCTTTAATAATGGGGAAAAAAAAGATTTGTTATATTGATGAAAAAGATATTATGTGCAAGAGAAGAATACACATATCTGCACACACATCTGAAGGAATTTAGTAAGTTATGAATCTACTGGAGGAATACTATGCAGTCATCAAAAATTAAATTTAAAAGGAATTATTGAAAGGAAATGCTCATGACACAATGTTAAATGAAAAACACAGAAAATGAAAAAAACAAGTTGGACTGTGTGGTGAAATCTACAGGCCATTTTTATCTTCTTTATACCTTCTATATTCTCAAATTTTCTAAAAAGAAATTTTAATAACATTTTTTTCTGATCAAATTATTTACCTAAAAAAAAATTTAGAGATGACTTAGAATCCTTACGCTGCTTCTATCATTAGTCAGTCTGACAACAGTTTTGAACATGCAGTTGTTAATTTTTAGGGAAACTAATTTGCAATCTGAGTCTTTACTATGCTTAAATAAACACTATCAGAAACATATTACCTACTTACAAAAATGATTTCATCCAAGCAATATTTATAGTACTTATAGTATCTCTTGGTGGAAGATGTGAATTTTATATTCTTACACTTACATGTACAAAACTTGAGGACCTATCATAGTGGCTAGGAATGCAGATACCACTCCAGACCCTGAACCTACTTCAAGGCATATTTCCACTCTAAAAAACAAAATAAAATGTTAGTGCAGTAGGATTAAAATATATATCACAGAAAATAACTCTCATGCTTTTAATACATATTTCTCCAGCAATATATCTCACCCACAAATATATGGAAATATAAGAAATTTATAAATAAGCTAATGTCTCAAAACTGTGTTCATTTAATACTGCATAATTCAAAATTGTTAAAATTTTGAGTGTTTAACTTAAGTCCATAAAATAGTAATCTAATAGATGGCTTTAGATTAATTTCTATAAAACATTACATAAAAACTATGGAAGAACATTAATTCAGGTTGGAAATTTTATATGAAAGACATTGGCCCTTTCCCCAAGAAGCTCCTAGTTTAGTATTTCCTAAAATGATAGGGTCACAATATTTATGAAAGACATTCCTCTATCATCTTAAAGTATAGAACGTTAATTCATCAGCATATCTGAGAGAAAAAAGTTCCTCCATTCTACAGATTATATATTTAGAGCATGAAAGAAATTTCACATTTGTACTGCTATACATTGAGTCGGGAAAGTACTGAAGTATCTAGACTTAGAATGTTAATAATAATCTTAAGAACGCTACCAAATAATTCTCCATTCCACTGTATTTTGTCTTTAAAATTTCCTTGCCTATAATCTTATATATACATCGAAAGGACCAACTATCTCTATTACAGAAATAGGTCTGATGGGATTTCGGAGTGTCACTAGCACCTAACTCCCCACACTACTACCCAACAACAAATTCTAGGGATTTCTAACTTTTGGGACCAGTCCATATATCTGACAAGCCTTTATTATGCTGTACCAAGGTCTGCTGAATCTTACTAGGCGGCTTCTATTTGAAAATAACTATCATGGTCTTATAAGTAATTAAAATTCCAAGACCAGAAATATCCAAAACTTTATAACAAAATCTGCTCCTTTTACAGCATTATTTTGCACGCCAATTTGTGCTTGTAAATCATTCTGGGATAGCTTGAGAATAAAATATAAGTTATAAAACAGTACTGTTCCAGTCTATATTCCAGTAAATCAAAAGTTCCATCGTTTACAATGAAAATCTAGTTTAATAAGAGTTGGGACATTTTATACATGGAAAAATCTGACCAAGTTAAGAGGGATAAAATACTAGATAGATCTTTGAAGCCCGACAGCTATGTTTCATACTGAGAAATCTCATTTCAAGTTTTGATCTTTAAATACATCTAATTACCCAATTCCTTTCATTAAAAATGTAAGTATTCATTCTTTTTGTTATGAATTTAAAATTTATAGCGAGCATTTCAACAAGTCGATCTTATATTTATAAGGTGCTAGGTAAAATTCTCTAGGCTACTTGCTGCATGTAACTATTAAATTTTTTACAACTGAATGAAAAATTGAGTTCTGTCGCACTAGCCACATTTCAAGTGCCTAGGTGGCTATTGGCAGTTGCTACAGACTTGGGTATGCTAAACAGTGGCTTTAAAAATACATCCTCACTCCATCTCACAACCTCATTATATTTTTGTGCCCTTCCATTGCTAGAAGGTGGTTTTATATACTGAGTACATTAAATAACACCACGCTGCTTTTAATATTTACTATTTTTATATTAATAAGAAATATTTTCGTAATATCATTTTTAAATGTTATAATATCGCTGCTCTTAGGGGCATGCGCATCATGGCATGGTAAGGAGGTATGAAGCTCCTGAGACCAAAACAAAATTTAGGCAAAATCAGATCACTGGCACACTCATTACATGTGTCTACAGGAAAATCATCAGTGACGGCGTTCTGGTGTCAATCTTTGCTATGTGAGTTGACACCTCCTTCTCTCGGGACGGAAGGCACCAGTCCTTTCCTTGGCCCAGCCACCGCCGCCGCCGCCGCTTCAGGACGCCCAAGCCCTGTCCCGCGAGGACCCTCGCTCTTCTCGCACCCCTTGAACTCCGTCACCGCCGCCTCGAGAGCGTCCAGCAGCAGAAACGTATCCTCCGCAGGCTCGTACACGTCGTTAAAGGCCCCGCGGCCCACGTGCCCGTGCAGCGGTGTGGGGAACCTGGGCGCCGCCATCTTTCTCTCCTCCGGCCCATGCGTGAAAACTGCGCATGCGCAATTGTGCGTGCGCAAGCGCGGCAATGGGAGCAGGGCGCCGGGGGCGGGAGGCGGGGGGTCATACCCCTGGCTGATTACTTCCAAATCGTTCCCCTGGCTGATTACTTCTAACAGTTGGTCAGTAGATGCTCTTGGAATGTCTAAGTAAACAACTAAATAATCTGCTAAAACTGACATTTGCTTTCCTCTTTAGAATATTTAAATTTATTTCAGTTTATGGGTCAGTACCTGGCAGAGTGTATCCTCATTTGTTTTTTGACTAGGGAATGTGTCTTTTTTGTACAGTTAGACGTTTTCTTTTATTCCTAGTTTGCAAAGAATTGAAAAAATATATAATGGCTACTAAATTTTACTTTTTATTTTTTAATCACTAAATTTTATACTTTGAAATTTAAGATTAAGAGTTTTTTTCCCCCTCGTTATCATGGATGCCACTCTTTGTACACCTCACTCAGGCAAAATGATATTTTTCTTCTAATACATTGCTGAATTTGGAATAATAGTAATCTAGTTTTCTTCTGTATCAGGATTATGCTGTCCTCACAGGATGAGTGAGGAATTCAGCCATAACACTGCTGGGCTTGGTGCTTTCGTTGGTGGTTCTCATGTTCTGGGGCATCGTCAGTACTCTATAGGTTATTAGACTTGCAGTATTTGCATTCTTTTTGAGTTAATTTTTGAAATTTTCCAATAAGACATTTTTACATTTAGTTTTTTTTAAAATTTGAGAACTAAAAAATACAGGAAAGTATGTGGATTACATTTTTTAAAGTCCTGGGTACCCATCATCTAGAATTGACAATTATTACTAGTTTCTCATGTTTCCTTAAAACAATTTTTGAATATAAGAACTAAAGTATTTACAAATGAAGTGCATGTTCATTCTGTACCCATGTCCAGGTCCATTTTGTAATTCTCACTCCAAGGTAACATCTCTCATCAATTCAGTGTGTATCCATCCAACCCATGTTTTAATGCTTTTACATTAAATATTCATGTGTTTATGTGTTTTCAAATTTGTATAACTGGTACTAGGTTGGACATATTGTTCTTCTAACTTTCTCACTCAGCATTATATGAAGTTTATGTTTATATATATATATATATATATATATGAAGTTAGTTTACTTCTTTTAATTGTCACGTATTTTATTCTTTAAAAATATAAAACATTTTTCTATCTGGAATGGATAAATATCAATTGATAAACATTTAGTTCTTTCCAGGTTTTCACTGTTATGTACAACACTATAATTAACTTTCTTAAATATATTTTTATCTGATCTTGTAGAATTTTTTTCTATGATTTAACCCAGAGTGGACTGGCAGGGTTTTTGTGCGTACACATTTTTAATTGTGCTTTTTAATTGCTAATTGAGGTTAACTGTGTGTTCATATATTCATCATCTGAGTTTTTTTGTGAATTGTCTGTTAATTTTTGGTTATATATTTTTTTATTTTGTTTTTGTTTTCATCGAAGTTGATAACTCGTAGTTTAATAGGCCAAACAGTTCTACATAAATAGTTTTGAAAAAACAGTCCACTCTAGCACCCAATTTCTTATATTTCATTCTCCAGAGGTGACCATTTTCAACTCTTAGGTGTTTCTTTGGCCATTTATTTCTATTATCTGTATACCAAGCTTATAACAGTGTTACTCGGTTTCTCAACTTGAACATTATCTGTTCAAGTTTCCATAGTAGAAGGTAAAGTTCTCATGAGAAAAGGCAACAGTTTAATTCTCCTGCCTTCAGTAAATAAGTGTAATTGCCAGTCCCTCTCTCCCCATCTTCTCAATGTTATTTTACATTATTCTGTCTATATAAATGCTATTCAACACTGATCTGTGTATTATACCAGTTGCACAACTTTTTGCTTTTCCTCGTAGTTAATTGTTATCTAGTGTATTAGTTTCTCAGGCCTGCCAAAACAAATGACCACAAACTGATTGGCTTAAAAAAACAGAAATTTATTCTCTCATAGTTTTGGAAGCTAGAAATCCAAGATCAAGGTGTCAGAAAGGCTCTGTTCCTTGTGAAGGCTCTAGGCAAGAAGCTTTCCTTGCCTCTTCTAGCATCCTATGGTTACCAGCAAGCCTTGGCCTTCCTTGGCATGCTGCAGCCTAACTCCTGTTTCTGCGCGAATCCTCATATGGCCTTCTTTCCTGGATGTCTTTGTAGCTCCAAATCTCTCTCCTTATAAGCACACCGTCATTGAATTTAGGGCCCAACCTAATTCAGTATGACCTCATTTTAACTTGATTACATCTGCAAAGACCCTATTTGCAAATAAGGCACATATATATGGTGGGGGAATACAATTCAACCCACAACACCTAGTAATAACCACTTTTTTTATTTGCATGGTTTTCTGTATATCACAATTTAGCCCTCACATCTCTTCTAATTGTTTCCCCTCTGCTCCTCCCCTCCCTGCTCAATACATTTAAAGACTTTGAGTATTATTATTATTTCTGTCTCATCTATTTAGGCAATGATATTATGTCTCTGGGGTTCATCCCTTGGTTTTACCTCTTCAGCTCCATCCTCAGGCTAGCCCTTCTACTGGTACCAAGATGGCTGTATCTTTATAGCCTCACACCACCAAATTCAGTGGAAGAGTCTTTTCTAGTTGCTTGAACTAAAGTCCTATCATTCATCCCTTTTTATTGGCTCCAAATGGATCATGTGCTCATGCTCGAATCCATCCTCTGGCCAAGTAGTAAAGTGATCTCCTTGGGGTCTGGGGTGGGGACTCAGCACAACCAGAGAGCCAGAATGGTACCTCCAGAGCAAAACTATGGTACTGATTAGTGTGCTGGGCAAAAAAAACCCAAAATGTCTACTACATGGAAATTTCTCATACATGGTTGGTAGTTATTTTCCTCCAGTTTGTTATTGCCTTTGCTTTTGTTCACAGTATTTTTTGCTATGCAGATATTTAAAAACTATAAAAATTTTTTTGGACTTCTTATTCATGTATTGTGCTTAAAATGTCTTTCCCAGTCTCTGCTCTTGAAAAGAAAGTTCATTTCTGATTTCAAAGTATAAAATTACTACCTTATTAATTAGGTCTTTACATCTTCTAGAATCTTATTTTATATCTACTTGATCTATTATGGCCTGAAGGAAGTAACGTTCATATTGAGGGGGAAAAATACATTTGACAAAATTTATTTTTGTTCTTCTGATGTTGCTGTTAATATTCTTGTACTAGAATGATCTCAATTAAAAGTATTGAAAAGAACCTCTCCAGTACTGAATGGCCAGTACAGTAAATGATAGGGTTACCTGCCAGCACAGCTATGTTTGTATCAGCCAGCTGAATTGTCAAGATGATTACTCATCCACTGGATAATTTCACAACCCTCTTCTTAAATTTTGTTACTTTGGACACATTCTATCCTGGAAACAAAATCTAGGCTCCATAATACATTTGGAAATAGTAGATTCATGTCTTTTTTTCCAGCTGGTACTGGTAGAGTTTACACACTTACTCCTGCACCATAGGAACAGCTGCTTGAAAAGCTGAAGTGTGCGTTTAGTTCCATTTCTTTGGCACAATAGAAAGTCACGTAAAAGAGAGAGACTCTCAGCCTGTCCGTAGTTGGAAAATTAATTCTTTTAAGTGCTTTTAAAAAATCTCTACAGGTGGTCAGATCTTATGAACTTAGGACCAGCAATGACCTCATCACCTTCAGCTGCTCTAAAAGTTATCTTTGGCTGCTGCATGCTTTATGAAATCTTGTTAATTATGATTGTTTTTCCTAGTTAAAAGTCCTTCTGGATAAATTTTTATAAAACATTTATTTTTATCACTTACATAACTACATAAAGTATTTTTATTGGTGTCAAAATGTCATGTTATTGCCAAACAGATTTCATTACAATTTCTAGAAATTATTGGAAAGTTAATATTCACAGTTTAATGGCACTCTTGCTGTAGTATTAAATCGTGCTTTATTGAAATTCACAACACAAGTCTTAATTACATTGTGTTTATATAGAATAAAACTCAGAATAGACAGCTTTTCCAGTTAATCTCTACGGCGAATGGCTACACTTGCCTTTTTTTTTTTTTAAACAGACAAATTGTGAATGAAATTCATTGTTTTTCTGAAACCGAGTTTTCACTAAAATGATTGTTAGACATACTCATTCAGGGGAGCTTGGGAATGACCAAAGGGCTGACTTTGGTCAGATCTGCCAGAGCATTTACTTTCTCTGGGGTTCTTCTTTGCTGGGATCTTGTGTATTCTTTCATATGGATTGAATTGTGTCCCACCCTCAGCAACCCCCAAATTTTTATGTTGAAGCCATAACCACCAACGTGATGGTATTTGGAGATGGGGCTTCAGGAGGTCATTAGGTTTAGATGAGGTCATGTGAGGGCAGGCCCTAATGATGGAATTAATGTTCTTACCAGTAGGGATAACAGAGAGCTGTCTGTCTGTCTGTCTGTCTGTCTGTCTCTGCCATATGAGCACACAGTGAGAAGGCTTCCATCTGCAGAACTCGACCATGCTGGCACCGTGATCTCAGACTTCTGGTCTCTAGAACAGTGTTGCTTAAGCCACTCAGACTATGACATTTTGTTACGACAGCCCAAGGTGACTAATACATCCCCCAAGGACAAGAAGGTTAGAGCCTGAGCACATTCAAAAGGTGCAGTGGGGGATTCATACGGTGGTCCGGGTGGTCCAGGAAGATGTTTTAAAATTTCAATTACTGCCTCATTACTCTCTTTTAGTGTATAAATAGAACCTCAGAAGAAGGTTAAGTCGAAGAGACAACAGTAAAAGAACGGCATTCCAGTGGAATCAATGAGTAATTTGTAAGTAAAATGACCATTTTGCCCATACTGATTTGCTAAGAAGGGAAATTTTAAAAATTGTTATTCTTCAGAAAGTTGAATTTATAGTTTAAGTTATAGAATGTTCTGAGCTGGGCACTATGCCTTTCTCATAATGTTCTCATTAAATATTTGTTGATTTGATTTAAAATGTTTTCTACTTTATGACATAAATTTAGTAGAGTAGGATTCCTGTTAAATCCTTTATTATTTGTGAGAAAGTATACCTTTATGCCTACTCATGATAGGTGTGGCACTAATTAGTTGGAACTGAGGGTGAAGGTTTGTTCTGGAAATTTGGAAAAGCAGCTTAAAAATAGATAATACATACCTGGAGAGTCTTTCTCTCCAGCCTCTACTCAGATACCTATTATTTTGTATTTCACTAAATCATCAGAACATATATTTAAATTCCTTTGTTCCAGTTTTATTGAGATATAATTGACATATAGACTGTATAAGTTGAAGGTAATTTGATATTACCATGAACTACAGTGAGTTAACATCTATCATCTTTCATGATCATAGGGTTTTTTTCTTTGTGATGAGACCTTTTAAGATCTACTCTTAGCAACTTTCAAATATACAATACAGTATTATTAATTATAGTCACCGTGTCGTACTTTACAGCCACAGGACTTATTTATCTTATAACTGGTAGTTTGTACCTTTTGACCTCATTGTACCTTTTGAATTGGGTAAAGGTTGAAAGGTACAAAATTCCAGTTTAAATTACTTTCAGAAACTGCCAAATCCTACTTACTAAAAACAATTGCCAAGGCAAGGAAACAAATTCTCTAGAACCTCCAGACAGAATGCAGCCCTGCCAGTGTATTTTAAACTTCTGATCTCGTGAATTGTAAAATAATAAATTTGTGTTGTTTTTAAGTCACTATGTTTGTGGTAGTTTTTTACAGCAGAAAAATACAACATCAATAACCACTGATTTATTTTCTTAGCATGTTACAACTAATACCAATGAAAAGTAATTTGAACTTTAGGTACTGGTTTTCAGTCTCTAAAGAAACAAGCATGGCAGATGTAAAAGACTGGCCAACTTAAACTTCTGACATGTACTGGCACATCTAAAGCTGAGAGAGCTGGTAGTGAGCATACAGTGCTTATCCAGTCCTTTAATGCCCACCCCTTTAGATCTGCGCTGTCTGCCTACCTGGAGCTACTAAACACTGGAAACACAGCCAGTATGAAATGAGATGTGCTGCAGATGTAAACAAAACACCATGAATTTTGTAAAGAAGAATGTAAAATATCTCAATAATTTTTTACTGTTGACCACATGTTGAAATGATACTATTTTGGATATATTGGGTTAAATAAAATATGTTATTAAATTTCAATTTTTTTTTACTTTTTGAATGTAAAATGAGAAAGTTTAAATTACATTTGTGGGTCGTATTATGTTTCAATTAGACAGTGTTGCTCTAAACCGATGAATTCTATGTAGTGATATAATTAACATAGTATAGATTATTTACCATGTCAATATGTTACTCAGTAATAAATATAGCAGTCCTGTTGAGAGAGTTAGTGGGCTTATTTTATGCATTTTAAAACTAATATCTCCATTTTTTATAGTCACATCCTCCTAGAGTCTGTTGTCCACAATCTCAAGTTAAATCGTGATGAGTTAAGTCAGACTTTGAAAAATGATCTGGTGAGATTGGAGGAAATACTGTTGGCAGCTTGATGGTGACATTTTTGTATGGGGAAAGGTAGAGTTTTCTGTGATAGATGAGAGTCACCTTTGCACTTTTTTTTTTTTTAATCAGGAAAAGAAAGGTAGTCTATAAATATGAAGACATTGTTACTTTGAAAATCTTGATTTTAGGTAATGTTTCTTTGTTAAATCAAAAACATATTTTTCCCCTGGTGTAGGAATACTCACAGGAAAGGCTTAGAAATAAAAAGAAGAGGCAGCTTGCCTGAATGAAATCATCCAATTGAAGCCATTAGGAAAAATCGAAAACTTCTGGATTCACTAACACAAATGTGTCTGGATAAGAACAGAACATACTATCAAATGAGTTATTAGCTTACAGCTGCCTAGACCTGCTGCACCTCTAGATGGTTAAGGAATATGGGCAGAACACGTGTGACAGCTTCAACATTTGGGACACACATGCTTTTTCACCTGCAGGCAGTAGGGATAGATTTAAATCACTCAGATCTTTTTGTCTTCTCACAAAGACCTTGTGGACATCACATCTTTCTTTTTCTGAAGAAATAGAATTTCTTTTGAAATCCAGTCAATGTTTCATGAAGGCATCTAGCCAGTGTAATTTCCTGGACCAGATTAATGTTTGTAAGATCAAGAAATCTTAGGAAACTAAACAGAATCTGTAAGCAATTATATTTTGGGTGGTGATTACCTTAGAGTTGAGTGCGGAAAAAACTATATGTGTGTTGTTAGGAATATATATATGTTTGTGTTTGTATAGATAGAATATCTATGTGTGTAGATTTACATATCGAATATACACATATAGAGTTATATGAATGCAAAAGCAAAGTGACAAATATTTGGTAAATGACAGATATTGCCTTCTGGTACTCCATGCCATTTTAGGCCAAACGTCATCTAGGACATGAAGTTCATAATTTGTCTTTAGGCACGAGCAAATCTATATATGAAAAATTTATACAAACTTTAAAATTTTAATAAATGAATAAATGTTATAAATGATTTTAGTGGAAGGAATTCCTCTTAAATTACTTGGATTATCATCTGCACCCCCATTTGTTCACTTTATTTTTTAGGGGTTGCCACTCCCGGCATCTCCTGTTCGGTGTACTGACCGTGTAGAGTGGTCTATAATAAAATGGTAACTTTTGAAAGGTTTACCCACTTCCCGATAATATCACTGTGTACATTTATCATCATGATGTATGTACAAGAAATTTATCAGGGAGTAGGGAAATCTTTTCAAGGAACATTTTGATTGGATGGAAGTCAGCTACCAGAGGCTAATATCCAACTGGACTTCCAGCAGCAAATGTCGTTTCTTTCCCAGTAGGCGGTGGAATATAACTTTCTTGGCTTGCCAAGACTATAAAAACATCCCATTCATTAAAATAACTTAGCTTTAATGATTTAAGTAAATAGTTCCCCTGATTTGTTAAATAAAATTCCAATTAGATATAAATGCACTTAGGCAGAATCTCGTGTAAGTGGTTAACCCCAATCCAGGACTGTTTTTATATTGCAGACCAGGTACTTCAAGCCTAAGTGCCCTTGGTTAAAGTTGTCAGGGCATGAGGCTGAGTGAGGACACAGCTTTACCTGCCTTGGGGCACTGCTGAGACTGGTTGGCACTCCTGGAGCCATAAAACCTTTTATTATTTTTCTGCATATATTATGCCATGGAATCGTGTGGCCTTCTGGGGCTTTACTGCTTGTAAAATGGCACAACATTTTTGTTGGCTGAAGTGCAAGGTGAGAATTGCTCATCACCCTTGCAGAGCAACTGGAGACCTCTTTCAGGGTTCATTGGTTAATCTGCACTGGAAGGTAGTTAATGAGCCCATGGAGAAATGCTAACATTAAATTAAAATATGTGAACGAGGATTCCTACTAGCATCTGATGAGCTAGATGTATTGAGAATCAGAATTCAGGGAAGGATCCAAGTGTTGTGTTCTTTTGTGAGGCATGCAGAACTCATTTTTATTGATGAAAATTAAGTCCACAGGGCTGAGTGCCACGAATAAGTCAGAGGTTGGAACCCTTTGGCTTAACTTTATTGGCCAAAGAGTTTCTCTACAGAGATGCTTGCTTGCCCTCCTGTAAGAACATTCATTACTTTCATACATAATCGATATACATATTTTTGGATATAGTTTCACGTCATTTAAAAAAAATCCAGCTTCTTAATGATATAGAATTTATGGATGGAATAAAATCAAATGCTTAAAATTTATTCCCATGCAATACGGAATTGGTCTTGGGGAAAAAAGTGATCTTTAGGCTGATAGGTAAGTCATGGTACTAAATATCTCTTTTTGGCAGGTCCTACTGAATTCTTAAGATTCTCAATGCTTATAATTGAGCCAGTTGGAGTAGCCAAAAGAGTAAAAGGCAGTATAATGTAGCAATTATAAATAAAGCTCTGGAATCAGCAGATCAGACGCCAAATCCCTATTAATTTAATAGTGTATAGTATAACAAAATAGTTTATTATTCTACTAATTAGAATTTATTCTACCAAATAGAAGTATATTCTACTAAATAGAATTTAGTAGTATGTAATATAGCAAAATAATTGTGCAGATTTTTATTCCGCTCTTTTGGTTGTAAAGACTAGATAGTCACCTATTCCAATAATTAAGAAGAAATAAATGCAGCAGTATACACACATTGTTTAACAAGAAAGTCTCAGAAACCCAAGAGCAGAGTTCATAGCAGAACAAACCCTGTGATACGTGGAACAGGAACTGGTAAATGATTTGGAATCCAAAACAAGTCTGGGATCCTCAGGAGTAGGAGTCTATTCATTTCACTCTGGGTGCCCAACTTTAATATGAAGACACAATGCATCTAGTGTCTTCTCTATTCTTTCCTGGATACTAAATGGCCTGCTTCCTCCCCCTCCTCCCGCATCGCCCGCCGTATTTCTCTATTCAGATTCCTGAAGTAGGCATTCTGGTCTGTTTGGGTAAGCACTTATTGGCCAGGCAACATCTTAGTCCAGTGAACAGTCTGTAGATTGGCTGGCCATGGGACGAGTCTTTGCCCTTAACCCAAACAGGGAAGGGGAGGAGTTGGGGTTATTAAGGAACCTACTCCTTCAGCAGGGAGAATGGGTGGACAGCTTACTTTTGTTGGGTTGTAGGTATGACTGACAGTCTTTGACAGTTGGTTATGGCTGGGTTTGATCTGCTTATGATCTTATTTTCTGATATATTTCTCTACAACCATTGGGGTACAGATAGAAAGAAGACAAAGACTTCCTTTATTTGAGAGCACATCTTCCAAATGTCAGTGAATGGCAATGAAAATCAGATACATTTCCTAAGTAAGACCCAACCTTTTTTTTTTTTTTAGGCCAGGCAATCCTTGGTTGACCTCACAGATTGCAAGGACCTTGTCAGCTTCAGTCCTTGTATTTTTTCTTAGGCGAGGCAACCCTCGGTTGACCTCACAAATTGCCAGGATCTTGTCAGCTTACAATCTTTAATTTTATTTTATTTTATTTTTTATGCCTACAGCACCTGGTCTTCCCAGGTGGTCTCCCATCCAAGTACTAACCAGGCCCGACCCTGCTTAGCTTCCGAGATTAGATGGGATTGGGCTTGTTCAGGGTGGCATGGCCATAGACAAGATCCAGTCTTTTAAACTATTCACCACATACATGTAAAACAGAGGATTTCCTATAGATAAGTGATTGAACAGAATTAATTATAGGCAAAGAGTCAACTAGGTAATGAGGTTTTGTTGTCAGGGTCATTTCTCAAACCCAGAGCCATCTTACATCCTAGTAAATTAAAGACTTTGTAGTTTGGAAAGAAGAGGATGTGACTTAGAGTCAGGAGATACCCGTAAGTCCCACTTTTGCCCCATATCCTATAGGTTTGGTTAAACGAATGAGCTTATCTGACCCTTAACTTTCTCATCATAAAATGTAACTGTCATACAAGGTCGTTTTAATACTATATGAAATAGATAGGCATATGATACATGTTACTTAATAAATAATCTAAAAAAATCAGAGGTAGAAGGTTACAGATGTGGAAACTGAGGTCCAGAGATGCTGTTACACTTGTTTAAATTCAACCGACTATTTAATTGCAGTCAAAACTAGAATCCAGGTCTCATGACTTCCCAGGTCAGTGGTCTTGCAAGCTTCTCAGTTTCTCTGTAATTTTCAAAACTTGCTCTTCAGAAAGATTGTGCATACATATGTAAAGTTATAGCTTCCAGTTTTTTTTTAATGAACAAAACATATTTTTGTAATTAGACTAAAAATCCCTGATGTTCGTTTTCAAAAAACAAAAAAAGAAAGAAAAAAATATTAATTCTTATTTACTGTGAAGAGTAAGTAAAAATTAAACAGTCTAAATTACTAACTATCCTTGAGGAACATGTGTTTTAATAGTAATTCAAGTCTTGAAGGAGTGAAACTAGGTAGGCACCCCTGGGCCGCCCTGGCCCCTTGCAGTCATTCTGGCCACATGATTACCTCCTGTAGCTCTAAAGCTGAGAGGAGTGCCAAGCCTTCTAAATGGCAGTCAGATGATCCAGACTGAACAGCCATGAAACCCAAGGTGATCTGGGCTTACCTGGCTAAAATCGCAATCTGGAATTGTGCTCCATGCCATGCATTCCTCTGCCTCATGAGCAAAACATGGCATGGCGCAGTGGAAACTTCATGTAATCCATTATATTTTCAATTACCAAGGCACTGACTTTTGAGAAATGTTAGAGGATGCGATTCTGGATCTTTTTAGCAGAATACAATTGGTTTGTCCACATAATTGTTATTTTCTTTGCCTGGGAGTGCAAGACTTGATTTTCTTCCTTCTTAATATTTTTTATTTTTCAATTATAGTTGGCATACAATACTAAATTGTTTTCAGGTGTATAACATAATGATTAGACATTTATACAACTTATGAAATGATCACCCCGATAAATCTAGTATCCATCTGACCCCGTACATAGTTATTACAATATTATTGACTGTATTCCTTATTCTATACTTTACATCTCCATGACTATTTTGTAACTACCAAAATTGTACTTCTTAATCCCTTCCTCCTTTTAACCCACTCCCTCAACCCCGCTCCCATCTGGTAATCCTCAAAATGTTCTCTGTATCTATGAGTTTGTTTCAGTTATATTTGTTTATTTTGTTCTTTGGATACCACATGTAAGTGAAATCATATGTGTTTGTCTTTCTCTATCTGACTTACTCCACCCAGCACAGTACCCTCTAGGTCCATCTATATTGTTGCAGATGTAAAGATTTCATGTCATTCATTCATTCATTCATTCATTCATTTATTTTTATAGCTGAGTAATAGTCCATTGTATATATGTACCACCTCTTTGTATGCTCATCCATTGATGGACACCCAGATTGCCTTCATATCTTGGTTCTTGTAAATAATGCTGCAATGAACATATGGATGCACATGTCCCTTCACAGTAGTATTTTGGTTTCTTCATGTAATACCCATAAGTGGGATTACTCAGTCCTTCTTTGTCACTTGTTGTTGCCTTTGTTTTAAAGTCTACTTTGTTTGGTATAAATATTGCTACCCTAGATTTTTTTTTTTAATTTCCATTTTCATGAAGTATCTTTTTCCATCCCTTTACTTTCAGTCTGTGTCTGTCTTTTGATTTGAAGTGAGTCTCTTGTAGGCAGCACATGTAAGGATCTGTTTTCTTATCCATTCAGCCACCCTATCTTTTGCTTGCAGCATTTAATTCTTTTCATTTGAAGTACTTGTTGACAGACATGTAGTTATTGCCATTTTATTATTTATATTTTTGATAAATTTTTTTCTTCTTCTAAAGAAGTCTCTCCAACATTCCCTTTAATACTGGCTTGGTGGTAATGAACTCTTTTAGCCTTTTCTTGTCTGGGAAGCTCTTATCTATCCTTTGATTCGAAATGATAGCTTTGCCGGGTAGAGTCATCTTGGTTGTAGGTCTTTGCTTTTCATCAGTTTGAATATTTCGTGCCAATCCCTGCTGGCCTGCAAAGTTTTTGTTGAGAAATCGCTGACAGTCTCATGGGAGCTCCCTTTTAAGATTCTCTCTTTAAGATTCTGCTTTTAAGATTCTCTCTTTGTCTTTAACCTTTGGTATTTTTTTTTAAATATGCAACAAGTAAGAGCCATTGTGGTCTCTGTTAGACTTAAGCTCTGTTGCATTTCTTTTTTTTCTTTTTCTTTTTAAACTCCTATAGCACCTGGTATTCCTAGGTGGTCTCCCATCCAAGTACTAACCAGGCCCAACCCTGCTTAGCTTCCGAGATCAGACAAAATCAGGCTTGTTCAGGGTAGCATGGCCGTAGACAACCTTTGGCATTTTAATTATGATGTGTCTTGGTGTGGACGTCTTTGGGTTCATCTTTTTTGGGACTCTCTGAGCTTCTTGGGGTTTTATGTCTATTTCCTTCACCAGGTTAGGGAAATTTTCCATCATTATTTCTTCAAATAGGTTTTCAGTTTCTCGTTTTCTTTCTTCTCTGGTATCCCTATGATGTGAATGTTGGTGTGCTTGATGTTGTCTCAGAGGCCCCTTAAACTGCCATCATTTTTGTATTCTTTTTTCTTGTTGTTCTGGTTGGGTGTCCTCTACTACCCCATTCTCTAAATTGCTGATTTGATCCTCTGTTTCATCCAAGCTGTTGATTCCCTCTAATGTACTCTTCATCTCAGATATTGTTTCCTTCATTTCTGATGGTTATCTATGTTTTTTTCTTTGTTTATGTTTTCCATTTCCATTTTTATGTTTTCTAGCTCTTTGTTAAAGTTCTCACCAAATTCACCTACTCCTCCCCTAAGTTAATTGGGCATCCTTAAAACCAGCATTTTGAACTCTGCATCTGGTAAATTGCTTGTCTCCATTTTGTTTAGTTCTTTTTCTGGAGCTTTGTTCTGTTCTTTCATGTGGGACATGTTTCTTTGTTTCCCCATTTTGGCTGCCTCCCTGTGTTTGTTTCTATATATTAGGTAGGGCTCCTAAGTCTCCTGGTCTTAGTACAGTAGCTTTGTGTAGTAGGTATCCTGTGGGGCCCAGTGGCACAGTTTTCCCTGGTCACCTGAGCCAGGTGCTCGAGATGTGTCATGAGATGTGTGGGTTGTGTGTGCCCTCTTGTTGTAGTTGAGCCTTGGTTGCTATTTGCACATTAGTGGGAGGGATTGACCCTTGGGCTGATTGGTTGGGAGGATTGGCCACTGAGGGGCTGACCCTGTGGAGCAGGATTTACTTTCGCAGGGCTTTGGTACATGACCAGTCTGCCCTTCAGGTGTGTCCTCCTCAGAAGCAGCCCTGGATAGTGCTCCAGCACTGGGTGAAGCAGGCCACTGGGTGTGCTGGCCCATGGACCTCCTGGCAGGAGCCCAGCTGCAAGCCAAGTTCAGCTGCAGTCTGTGAACTTCTGAGGCCACCTGGTAGGAGTCACCAAGCAATCCTCAGATGCCACTCGTGCTGGGCTTATAGGTGCCTTGAAAGGCCAAGCCAGGAATTGAGGCCCGCTGCTGGTAGTGCTGGTCTTGGGGCTGCTCAGCAAGAGGTACAAGCCATACCAAGGTCAGGTGCTACTTCTTTGGATTTTGTGAGCCTTTAAGAGAGATTTTAGGAAAGTCCGTAGCATGAGCCAAGACAGGCCATTCGTGTAGAAAAGCCACTGGCAGGGGCTTGAGTGGGCCCAGAAGTTGGGAGAGGTGGGGTCTCAGGGAATCATCTGGGTGGAGTGACCTGTGTTAATCAGGTTGATGGAGCTCAGATATGGCCCTTGCTTTTGTCTGCGTGCCCAGAGTGGGGAGGGCCCAACAAACAAACAATGGATTCTGCCAGCAATTCTATCCAGGGTAGAAAAGCTGCCCCTCCAGCCCTCGCCCTGAGGCCAGACAACTCAGTTCCTCCCAGTGTGTCCTTGGTGCCTTTTGAGCTGCTCTCCACCGCTGGAGCTCAGAGCAAGTGAGATCACCAGCAAGTAAGTATGCGTATGTGCTCTTTAGAAGTAATGTCTGTGACTACCGTAGCCCTCTTTCTCACTTAGCCACAGTCTCCGTTGGTTTTCACAGCCGGAGGTTGTGGGGACTTCTCTTCCTGGCACTGGAATCCTGGGCTGGGGAGCTCAGTGTGGAACCAGGATCCCTCATCTCTTGGGGTGGGGGCATTCTGCAGCTAAGATAACACTCCTGTTTCTTGATCACCATATGTGGTTGTGGGACCAACAGGCTCCACCCATTCTATTAGTCTTGAGCTGACTGTTTATGTATGTCCTCAGTTGTAGAACTTCTGTTCAGCCAGACCTCAGGTGACTTCCAGTGGTGATGGTTCTATAGTTTGATTGTAACTTTGATGTGGTTGTGAAAGGAGGCAAGCACTGTGTCTAACTTCTACACCTTGACTGGAAGGGGAGTGTAAGATTTTTGAAGCATGTCTTCCTTCTTCCACTTACTATAATCCCCTCACAAACATTTATTGTCTATTTTTGCAAAGCACCATGGGACACACAAAATGGTATTTTATGTTCTCTTTCCTAATGGAGTCCATTTTCTTGTTGATGAGAATGAAGGCTCCATGAGTTCTAGGACCTTGTCTATCTCATTTGCTGTTGGGGTTCAGTGTCTAGAACAGTATCTGGCACACAGTAGGCATTTAGGAAATACTTGTGGAATACATAATGTATGTACCTACATCAGACATTAAGATCCTCACAGCTCTATGAGTCAGGAACTATTAACATTCCTATTTTGAAGATGGGGAAACTGAGATTTAGAGAGATTAAGTACTTTCCCAGCTATGATCCTTGGGCTTCATACCAAAGTCATCTGGCTTTTAGCCACTATGTCCACAAAGTCCTCACTCTTAGCCACTATGCTTTGTTGCTCCTTGGGGCAAAGACACTCTCTCTATGTTTTTGAAACTCAAATTGAGGGGTCTTTATAGTGGAATCACATTTGTGGTATAAACAGCGAGCAAGCTAGAAAGTTTTGAGGAGTCTGAAACAGGCGGGACCAAAACTGCCCTTGATATAGGAAAGATTTAAAAGGCTAGAAGTAGAGTTCATCTCTTCTTGACTTATAGTAGAAGATAACCTTGAAAATCCTCTTTATAATTATGATTATGCTATAATCTTATATACCATTATAATATTATCTTTCATCTTTAATCTAGTTTCATCACCTTAAATAGTTTGTATGAGCTAGAATCCAGTTTAGTTCATATTTCTAGCATGGCATCTTCACATTGATTTGAAAGGAATTGAATTATCAGGATGGTAAGCTCGATAGACTGGAGAAAGCTTACTACACTGAAATATCTTTACCAAATTTTTAGTTCTGATAAGCTTGCCTTTTTCACTCATTCTTTGTCTCCTCCCCTTCTTTTAAAGAAGTTCTAAAGAAAAAGAAAAAAAACAACTATTCATGTGAAATCATTTTTGACATCTTCAGAGATTTCTCTAGGTTCTGTCCTAAGCCTGACTGTTGTTTTCTTCTACCTACATTCTTCCTACACTTGAGGGATTTCAAAAAATGTGCTTCATTATTTAGACTTGTTTTAATTTTCTTTTAACATTTACTTTCTCTTGAGGTTAAGAACATTTTGTAAATTTGCAAATACCAAAAGTATTTTGCACACAACAAAATAGATTTAAGAAAACAGCCAGATCAGATTCAGAATATTTCCCCAAGGAGAGGAAGTGCACAAAATAGTCAAATGATTAATTGAAAAACAAAGCAAGAGAACTAAAATATTCCTGTGAACTAGCTCCTAAGGTATGCTCTTTTTCCATTAAGAAACACTGTCAAGTCTGCACTGTTTGTTTTTTGAAGTGAAACTTTGATGGAAAAATTAATAACTGAATATACTGTGTATTTCGCACTAACATTAACATTCTTTTTCTTGTCAAACATTTTGCTACCAGCTTAGGCATTTACCCTCAATGTGTTTTTCATCCTGTTCAGGTGTTCATTTTTCTTGTTCCCAACAAATGTACCAAAGTTTTCAAGTCAAGCTTCTTGAAAGGTAGAACAGGTCACCATATCTTTGTAGAGACTGATAATAAAAGCATATTTTCTTTTGTTCATCCATAATAAATAAAACAACTATTGGTTTGCATTTCACTCTATTAAGTAAGGTCTCCATACTCTGAGGATCTTATGTTGGTAAACAAGTCAGTTTTGGAGATGCCTGGTATCTGAAGAAAAGTGGCAAACCATGTATGATCTGATTCATAGGTTGATAAAGTGGTTGAAATCGCTAAATTTGACAAAATGACCAAAGTTGATAAATTGATACATATTTCCTGGGCACCGACTATACACAAAGCCAACTTCAAATTGAGATTCGAATTCTAGTAAACAGAGCAGAGGATGTAGGGGCTTGAGTACAGACCAAGTTTGGGATGTACTTTCTTTATACCCTGCCAGCAAATCATGAACAAGAATTAACACTTTCCAGCTTTTTGTTCTTTCTAACTTAAATGTAACTGAGCAAGAATTTGACTTTCACACCTAAATCAGTCAGTCTTTATAACTGACACTTTCTAATGCACTCCGCTTCATAACAGTGCCACAGTATAATACTACTTCTAGCCTACTTTGAAGTTAACACAAACTTTTCTGAGTCTCTTGTTAAGAAATACTCCCTACACCTGCAAGATCTGATTATATCTATTTGCATATTTCAAACTCAACAAGGTTGATAGACTTATTATGAGTCCTTTATGTCAGGGACTCAGAAGACACTAAAGAAATATGAATAATATTAGTAGAAGCAGCAGTAACAATAGCAGTAAAAGTAGATAAGAATGGTAAAAGCCATAATTAATGTTTGGTGAATGCCTTCTACCCAGGCATCCTGCTGAGTACTTTGTGTGCAGTAACATCTTCCTTCACGAAAGAAAGCAAAGCTCAGAGAAGTGGAGTAACCTGCCCTAGGCCTCACACAGTCCCAGTGGTGGAGCTGGGAAATGCATTTCTCTTTAAAGTTTAGCAGAACTCACCATTTGAGTGTCTTTTTAATTTTTTTTAAAGGAGAAGTTTTTGACTATCATTTCAATTTCTCACTTTTATTGGATAGATTGAGTTTTCTTCTCTAGATTTAAAAGCTGTACATGCTACATTTATTCTTAGGGTAGTTCATCCTTGCTTAAGCCCATTGTCATATTTATTTTCTTCTACTGAGTGCTGAAACTTTTCAATGTCCGTATTTCCCCGGAACCAGACAAGTGATTTAGTATGCTCTCGTGTTACTTTGTTCTCTTCTCCAACCATGACCCCACATCTTATGTTGTTATTTTCTAGAATGATTCAGGGTCACTAAGGCATGTATTATCTTTTTCTTTGCTTTAGTCTCAGCCTTTTAAAAACAACTTTCATGTTATTTAAGTCTTCTGTGCCCTTGCTGGTTTGTTTTGTCTGCTCGTTCCATCAGCTACAGAAAGTGGTGTATAAAAATATCCCATTTTGATTGTGAATATTCTATTTTTTCTTTCAGATTTTTCGATTTCTGCATTATAGATTTAGAACCTATGTTAATATTGGCCCATATTAGAATAATTATTCTAATAAGTATGTAAGACCAATAATAATTATTCTTGGGGAATTGAATCTTTACTACTATGAAATGTTCCTTCTAATCATTAGTAAAGCTTCTTACCTGAAAGTCTGTTTTGTGTGATATTAGAAGAGCTATAGTAGGCTTTGTTTAATTGGGGTTTAGCACATTTTAGTTTTATATTTTTGTATTTTTTTAAGTTAAGGTGTATGTTATGGACTGAATGTTTTCATTCCACTCAAATATATATACTGAAGTTTTAACCTCCAATATATTTGGAGATGAGACCTCTAAGGAAGTAGTTAAGGTTAAATGAGGTCATTAGGGTGGAGTCATAATACAAAAGGATTAGTGTCTTTATAAGAAGAGACATCAGATTGTTGTCTCTTTCTTTCTGCACTCACCTAGAGAAAGGGCCATGTGAGGACATAGCAAGAAGGGGACTACCTACAAGCCAGGAGGAGAGCTATGACCAGGAACTTTGATCTTGAACTTCCCAGCCTTCAGAACTGTGAGAAAATAAATTTCTGTTGTTTGAGCCACCCAGACTGTTATGGCAGATGAAGTTGCCTAATTCAGACTTTGATAGTGAGATGTGGGGTACTGCTGTAGCAGTACTTAAACATATAGAAGTGGCTTTCGAACTGGGTAATAAGTAGAGGCTAGAAGAGTTTTGAGGTGCATATTAGAAAATTCCTTGAAGGCCTTGAAGGGAGCATTGATAGAAATGTGGACTTTCAAGGCAATGTTTGTGAGGTCTCAGACGGAAATGAGGAACAAATTGTTAGAAACTGGAGGCAAGACAGTTCTTCTTATAAAACGGCAAAGAACTTGGCTAAATTATATTCCAGTGTTTTGTGGTAGGTAGAACTTGTGAGTAATGAAATCGGATATTTCACTGGCGTTTCTAAGCAACCGTTGAAGGAACAGCTTTTATTTCTCCTACTTTTGTAAAAATTGAGAGGAGGGAGATAAATTGAAGGAATTGTTAAGTAAAAAAGAACCAGAACTTGAAGATTTGGAAAGTTCTCAGCCTATCCATATCGCAAAAAATGAGGAACTGTGTTCTGAAAAGAACTGTAAGAATATGACTGAACGACCATTCGGTAAAGAGATCATGGCCTGCTCATGGATTTAATCAACTATCTCAGCAGAAGCCAGGAATAGAGATGGGTTTAAATCAGCAGAAACACTGCCAGTTTAACAGAGGAAGTGGTATGGAATAAAGGAAGACAGTAGCACTTCCAGGATTCTAAAGGAGTGGATGATAGAGCTATTCAGCTGAAAACATGGTTTATTCTCCAAAAAAGGAAAGTATAACCCTGAAGATGATTCACAGACCGTCAGGGCTGCCACTTCCACCACAGGGCCAGGGGCTAAGGTTGCTCACTTCTTGGTTTCAGAGGATTGAGACCCTTCTCAGTTTCAACAGGCCAGACATATGGGCCTTTAATTTAATAACAAGTGTCCTTACAAGCGTGAGGCAGCAGAAGATTACACACAGACACCAGAAGAGAAGGCAAAGGGTCCACAGCAGCAGAGATTAGAGTGATGCTGCCACAAGCCAAGGAATGTTTGGACCCAACAGAAGCTGAAAGAGGCAAGGAACAGATTATCCCCTAGAGACCTCAGAGGGAGAGTGGCCAAGCTGACACCTTGATTTCAGACTTTTGGCCTCTAGAACTATGAGAGAATAAATTTCTGTTTTTGGCAATGTGTTAGAGCACAACAGGAAACTAACATAACCCTTTCCAACGCGATTCTCTCCTTTTCTCCCAAGCATTTGTAATTCCACTGTCTTGTTTAACCTCACTTCTGTGGCCTTAACTTTTCTCAATTATAGAATGAGGTGGATGACCTAGATATATTATAATAAAGTGCCTATTAAAAGGCACGAGTCTGAACAAATGAACCCTTTGAACTCTATTTTATCAGAGTATTCTATCCCCAAATTAAATTTACAAATAGCCCATTAATTTTATGTTAGATACATATTAATTTATTAAAATTTGTTTTTAACTTTAGACCAAGATAAATGGGAGCAAGCAATACTTTTCACAAGAGAAAAAAGTAATATAGCAGAGAAAACAGTTCTGTTTTCCCAGATTTTGTTTCTGGTCTCCAATTTCTGGCTCAAGGACCATCAGCCTCTGAAGGGTCACTTTTGAGGAGATTTTTGGTATTGCCGGATGCTCCTGGCAAGTTTATTGCACAGACAAGGATAATGGAAGAAAAGCTGGGAAAATGGCAATCGATTAAGGGGAAGAATAATAGATAAAAGAGATCAAGGAGAGAGAAAAATAAAGGAAGGCGGTATGGTGAGGAGAAAGAGACTGGAAAGTAGCATTTTTGTGGAAAGAAGCATTTTGTGATCCCTCCATCTCGTGTGCAGAGTACTCCATTAAAAACAGCACCATCATGTTAAATTAAGTTATGTGGCATTTCAAGAATATTAGGTTGTTGAATTATGAGAGGTACACATGGTTTAACTCCGAAGGGCACAGAATTCACGTATTCCTGGCTTAACTTTAAACTCAGGTTTTTTTTTAATCCATGAATAATTTATTGTCATAATAGTAGCCTCCTCATAAGGTAGTTCTGGGATTAAATAAAATATTTATAGTTAAAATCCTATCATGTTGTAAGTACTTTCAGTATTATCATTATTGTCATGACTATTATTTTTGTCATACTAGGTCTGTAATAGAAATTTATAAACCACATATTTAATTCAGTCCTATCTAGAAATTATAACTCAATCCAGTAGCTACAAGGTTCAGAAGTTTAATGAACTAGTTGTCATTAAATTTAAATTATATCTATTTGTATCTAGTTTCTTTTTATAGTAAAATGGAGTTTTTTTTCCTTCTTAAATCTGTTTGTTAAGAAAGGAAAGGAGATTTTCTGTAATAGAAAGAAGTTTGGTTTAATAATTTTAAAGACCATTGATTTCTAACTTTGAGACCTTCCAACATTAAAATGTGGTTGTAGAATGTAACTTGTTTGCTTACCATTATTGTTCATTATGCAAAGTTGCCTTGGCTTATTATATGTTGGTTAAAGTAAATTATATTTGTTAGAATATGTTTGTTGTAGGAATTAGATTTACCACCAAAACTTATAATGTATACACCAGTACTATAAGTCTTAGCTCACAATCCATAATTTCTGACTTGAATCTATGACTTCATTAGAATATCAGTGACCTTTGTCTCTACAGGCATATTTGTAATAAACGAAATTATTTTAATCGATTTAATTGATAAAGCATACACAGTATTTTCCAAAAATAGCATTATGTGTTTACAAGGTGTCTTCCAAGGAAGACAAATCTATAAAATTCTTTACGTTGTCAGTTTATACTATTATTCTGGAGTGGGAGGTCATTATTCCTGTTTTGCCAGAGAGTACAAGGGAATCAGTGGCTTTATTAACACCAATAACTGCTCTCTGGTGTGATCAAAACCACAACCCAAATCATATATTACAAATTCTCTTTCCAGTCTATAACATTGGTGTACAAAATTAAAATGCTTATGTGACACCGAAAAAAAAAAAAAAAAAGTCCTAAATTACATAGGCTCTGGATATGAGAGTTACTCAGAAACTAATAAAGATTATTTGTCCTATTGGATGGATGTTAAGAAACTATTTTGGTTCGATTGTGAAATTTTATTAAAATCTGTATGTGAACAGCAATAAAAGAGCACTTCCTATTAAAAGTTACCTATTTGCTTATTTTTCTCACCATTTTCAGATATGAGCTTTGGCATTTCAACAAAATTAGTGACCAACTTATTTTCGGCCACCAGTTCTGAGCAGTCGATTATTATTCCCCAGGAATTTTCCTAGGCCAAGTCTTACAGCCAAAACAATTTTTTAACAGAAGGTAATAACTGTGAATCGGTAGAATAACTCCATAAAGTCATGTGAAATAGATGGAGGAGCTGCCAGTATCCAACAAATGAAGATGATAAATGAATGGTTTATATGTAAAGGAGTAAGTGAATGTCGGTAGAAAGTAGTACACTCACACTTTCATCTGCCAGAAATATCACCTTTGGTAGTTGTAGGTAATGTCGATGATTGAAATAATTAAGCGAATATGGAGAAATCTGGAGACTAAAATATTGAATGACCAATCAGCGTGCTAACACCTATTCTGTGTATGACATTTCCATGGATTATGTGGGTGATAAAGACTTGTGTAAGGCACAGCTACTATTTCCAAAGACTTCATCATTTGATTTGTAAAGCTATATTTGATACAGAAATAACAGAGTGTGAAATGAATAGAGAAACTTTTATAACAAGAAGAGGCCTTATGGGTCACCTAGCCTAATTTTCATGATTAAAACACTAACTTAGTGAGAACTTAAAATGAATTGGCTCCTTATCATTGTAACTGACATGATTTTTGTATTTTTTATTTTCTCCCTTTATCCTGAGTGCTGAGGTCCCAGTTGACCATATAAATTGAGTTATAAATTTAATTTATAATTCATTGCGTTTGAGTTATGAATATGAATTGTTTTCAGTTCATGTGGTGAAATCCTAACCCCCAAGGTGAAAATATCAGGAGATGATTAGGTCCTGAAGAGGAAGTCCTCATGAATGAGATGAGTGCTGTATAACAGAGATCTCCCAGAGCTCCCTTGCCTTCTTTAATTGTCTACCAAAGGTGGCCTTCACCATGGAAGGAGAAAATGTCTAGCTTTGTTCAGTTTCTCACCAATGTCCGTTATCCCCCAGATAAATAAGAACCACTTATTTCCTTAAACCCTGGCAGTACAGTAGCACAAAGTGGAAATGCAGTATATCTTATTTCAAAAGATAAAGCTCAGTTTATTAATTCATTAAAAACAAACATCGAGGAAAAAGATGGCTATCGGTTGGGCTTTTGGAACATGGTTACCTGAATTGGGTTCCTTCTCTCTACAGGGAGAGTCTGTGGGGATTAACTGCCTAAGGTTTTCATACTCAGGCTGAGAGGGACAGAAGCTACTTCTTCCAGATGCCATGAGAATCTAGCCATTCAGAATTTCCCACCCTATGACTGGGGTCCTGGTGAGTTGTAAAAGATAAATAACAAATCTAAGGCTCTCATTTGTGGCTGAAGTAATATCCCTTTGTGTGTGTGTGTGTGTGTGTGTGTGTGTGTGTGTGTGTGTGTGTGTGTGTGTGTGTGTAAATAAAATACATCTTCTTTAACCAATTGTTTATCGATGGACATTTAGGCTGCTTCTATATCTTGAAGAGCCTGTGTTCTTATGTAAATATGTGTGTATATGTCCTCTTTCCATAAGTTAAGAGAACAAAATTTAAAGTTAGAAACAACCTCGTCATGTTAGATATTTTAAAATAGGGGCGCCAAGAAAGAGGTATACTCTACTTCATGCTTGTTTAATTGGGAAATTTTTTTTTTTTTGGTTAAAGTTCTAGGGTGCACCTCGTAAATTATTCTCAGTCTTGCACATGTTGTAAGAATCACCTAGAAAAACCTTGAAATTATGTAACTGCCATTGCTGGACTATGTTACATCGGTCTATTTGTGTCTCTGCTGTAAAGTTATCAGAAGTCGCCTGTAAGCACGGTGCTCCCAAGAACTGAAAAGATTTTATGTTGCATGCCATGTCTGGGGCTTGTGTTTGCTTGACCTGGTGCGACTAACCTGTCAGCCCGCAGGCAAAGCTGACTTGAACTGTACATGGTTTCATTTCTTCCTGATCAAACTGTAGGTGGTTTTGTTTCTTCCTAATCAGACACTTTTACATACAGCAGGGAAGTTAAGGCACAAACATAAGACAGAAAATATTACTAATTGGAAAGAGCCAGGGGACTTGGGGCCAAAAGACAGTTTTAAAGCTTGGCTAATTTTATAACTTTGGACAAGTCACTTAATGTTTGAGTCTCACTTTCCTTTCTGTGAAATAAAAATGCTAATGCCGACTACAGAGGTTGTTATGAAGATCAAATGAAATAACATGTTAAAGTTAAGTAGCTCAATTCTTAGCGCGTGAGAGGCGCCTACACAAGTTAGTGTTCAGCTCAATGCCTAGTGCATGGTTACTCAAAATACAGCAGCTGAATCTGAAGTCGAGTTCCGTGAGAGTAGGCACTCGATTCACAGTTGTTGCTTGAATATATGAATCAGTGAATGAATGATTATGATTAACATAGTCTCCTGTATGTAGTGCAACACCTATATGTTGAATCTTCTAATGATGGATAAGTGAGCCAGGCTAAACACCCAGAATGTGAATATATGTCACTCAGGTGTGAGAATGGGAGTGTTAATGGTTCTTAGAGGAGCATGATGTTTTGAGAGAGTTTTAACTCAGAGTATAGTGTGTAATTTAGAACAGTCTTTTCAATTAATATAGTACAGGTTCATTGGTGCAATAGAATCTGCCTTCGATTCAGTGATCATTACCCTAATGCTATTATATTTATGTTCAAAAGAGCTCAAGTGCCCCAAAGCTTTTGTTTTTGGCTCTTATTACTAATTATTTACATCAGTGGAAACTGAGACTCCTGGGGAGGAGTCTAGAGAGGGAAAGGCCCAGGACGGCTCTAGGTGGCGGGGGTGCACTCAGGACCAGTCCTAATCGTCATTTCCTGTCTCAGCCCAGCCTTGTGATCATATCACCTTTGGCTGAGACCACCTCCTGAAACATGATTGTGCCTCTTGGTAGTGGCTCCAGAATGTTTGTCCCACAATGTGAGATTTTGTGCCTCTTCCAAGGAAGGATACTTAAGTTCAGCCCCGATGATAAGGTAAAATGACTCCAAGGAGAGAGATGCCCAATGTCTGTGTCCTGCCATGTTGGGTTTATGTTGAAAACTGAAAATTAAAAGCCTAAAGCACAATAATTGTGCTTTTATAGTCTGGAAGCATCACATAAATATATGAACCTTCTTAAGCACTTCATAAGTATATGAAACAAGGAATAGTTTAGTCAGTAAAGTCCTTTTAGCAATTTGCTAATAAATTAAGCTCTGTTCCCCTGCATTTTTTAAAAGTAAACAATCACTATACACATTGCATGTTTTTTGAAAGAGTCTGAACTAAACAGTGTTTTTGTTTTCCTCTAACTTGTGCACAGATAGTGAAAATAACAGAATACAGACACCTGTGGGACATGAGTCTGACAGTACTTGGCAAATGGATGTCAGGGACCAATCACTGAAAGGTGATACAGTTATTTTTTTGTAACTTGAAATTATCAAGCTGCTGCTGTTTGTGTAACCATGACATGTTGTGTCCCTCCTGCCCCCACAAACTGATTTCTACTCATTACTGATCACCAGTGCTCATTGGCTCATAGACCCATAAAGTTGAGTCCAAAAGAAATCAGAATGGAAGACAATACACAATTTTAAAAGTTTTTTTTTGCCATCAATGGAGGAAAAATAGTTTTCTCCTTCATTTCTGCTTTCCTCTCTCACCCTTTTCTTTCTTCTACCCACACATCTGTTTAAAAAAAAAAATATTTTGAAGCTATTTCCTGTTGTAAATATATGGATGTACCATACCCAAGATTCTTGGTTTTATTTTTTCCTTTTTTTTTTAATTAAAATTATTGGGGAGGATTCTTAGTTTTAAATAACAGGATTCCACTCTGGTTGGATCTGTATGGGATAATTCACAGCCCGGAGGATCTCGGTGCAGGAAAGACCCCCTCCCCGACCAGGAGCTGGCAGATCTCCTGCCTCTTAGGCTTCCATATTGGGAAGTGGGACCTCTGCCTGCCACCCTTCTGAGAATTTTCAAATGAACAGAACATTTCATGCCAGTTGACCCTAATAAAACATATCTATAACAGTGGGTATCAAATGAAACTTTTGCTTTGATGGGAACCACATCTTTGGTTTCTAAAGTTCTAGGGGCAAGTTGAGAGCACAGGTTTTGTAGGTTACTTGGTCCAAGGAAAACAGCTCCTCAAGAGGATACACATAACTCTCCCTGTCCAGACGGCTTAGCATCTGTGGAACTTTGTATTTTAAAAGGAATTGCTGCAGTTGAGAATGAGATACCAAGGGGCAAATCAAAACTAACAAGAATTGGGTAATGGAAGAGAGCTTACTGTGTAATTAGAAATTTCACTCGTTCTAAAGAAGGATATCTCAAGAGGCAGCCACAGACTACCTTCATCAAAATCATTGTTAAAAATGAAGACTCTTGAGGATCGCTCCAGGTTTACAGAATTAGAAACTGGGAGTAGCTCTAGAAATTGGCAGTTTTTTTACAAACCCCTAGATGAACTTCGAGCCCACAAAAGTTTGAGAAATGCTAGGAATGTAAATGAATGTAGGTCCATTAAAGTATTATTAAAGTTCTTGATAAGGTTACTATTTTCAGCCTCTCTTCTCCCCATTTATGCTTAACACTGTATTTTTTTAATTAAATATTATATTTTACTTTTTATAGAAAAATGCTATTCTAAGTCTTAATGGGTTTTAAAAAACCAAAACAGAGTTTTGCTGCTATTTATAGAAAGGTGGATATTTATAAAGCACTAGCCAACTATTTAGGGAAAAGGTCAATGAGCCCAATGGAAACTCTTAGAAGGTGAGCAGGTATGGAGTTTCTGGAAGGAAAGGAATCATTTTCTGCCAGTGGTGGGTCAATGGTGAACTTTTCTCCACTGCTTCTGAGTTATAGAGGATTGAAAGTCCAAGGGCTCCATAAACTCAGTGGCTTAGAGTCAGTCTGTATTCCCTTTTATCTGCTTAGTGTCTAGTAGCTTCTAAATTTAGAAAAAAATCCTGAAGCTTCAATTCTTAACTCCCCCAAATGTGCTGTCCAGAACCGACACTGCTATTGTGAGCGTTCACCTAGTAGTGTTAGAACCTAGTAGATGTTAGAGCCACTTACACTCTCTGCTTCTCAGTGGTACCTCAAGCAAAAAAATGGCAGGTTCAGTGTCTGGTGAGGGCCCTCTTCCTGGTTTGCAGATGGTTGCCTTCCTGCTGTGTCCTCACATGGTGAAGAGAGAGAACACGCTCTCCCGTTTCTTCTTGTCATGGCACTAATCCCATTGTAAGGGCTCCACCCTCAAGACCTAATTACCTCCTAAAAGCCCCATCTCCAAATACCATCATGTTGGGCTGGGGGCTTCAATATGTGAATTCTGGGGAGACACAAACACGAACATCCATGGGGTCTGATCTGGCCTATCGTCAGCCCTTAATAACTATTTGTTGAATGAATGATCACCTGAGTGAACAAGCTCATGTTTCTCCCGGCATCCTCTCCCCGAATTTCTGGGAGATTTTCAGTCTTACTGTGCTCAACCCTCCCTTAGCCTCCCAGAAGGCATCTTTGTTGGATTCTTCTGTTTCAGCTTATCGGATGATTTGGCTCGTTCAGAAAGGATGTATGTGCATTTAGAAGACCCCGCTTAGGCTGAATTCTTCTCAGTCCTGAAGACTGAGCACATTGGAGAACTCTTCTTTCCAACCCAAGTAGGTGGGTGTTCATCACCAGAGCGACTGTTTTGGGTGCGGGTGAGGAGATTTTGCGTGCATGTAAGCAGCACGTCACAGATGTACTTAGTTGCTGTGAGGATGGGTTAGTTCATTGTTTGCCTGCAGATTACTTATGCCAGTCTGGGTGATGATCCTGTTACTGTTGGAAAGTTTTCTGTTAAGAATTTATTTTTATACAGTATATGATGACCTTCATGAAGAACATCTTGAACAGTTATCATTATTCATAGGATGTTCTCCATTCTGGCAGAATGTTAATTAATATTTGGTCATGGAAAAGGTTTGAATGGCTTTGGCGTACTAGCTGATGGCACTCAGAATCTTATGCGGAATCCACGTTCCAACTGGAGAGATTCTCTAGATTTAAAGGTTCTTTACTGTTTAAATCATCTAGATCTGTGTGCTTATTTCACTTAGCTTATTTTTTTATGGGGGAACCCACATAACATTGGCTACTTTGCCAACATTTATAAAACATTTTTTCCTATCAGGGTGTGTGCGTGTACATATCAGGCCCTCTTAAGGCTACAGTTACAATGGGATCTTAAGTGCGTGTGATGTCAGGAGGCAGTGAGGGTGACTTCCATCTACGGGGTGTCTGGATTGCTCTGTTTGTCTTGAACTTTTCCACTTTCATGAGTTTAGAAAAACTGCAGGCCGGTGGAGTCATTTAACGTGTTTTGACCATTTAAAGCAAATGCTTTTCAGCATTAATAGAGGACTTTTCTGGGTGCCTTTTTCTCCTCTCTTGAAGGCTCTAGGCTGAAATGACAACTCTGGCTCTGTGGCATCACTCCAGCTGGCTCCTCCTCTTCCCACCTGTGCCTGCCTCTCTTACAGCTGCAGCCACCTAACCAGGAGATGCAGGTGCATCTAGGCTCTAGTTTCCTGAAGTCACTTTTACATGACTGTCTTAGGAATGAGGAGTTTCTCAGGCTCTAAAATCAGGAAAGCTGGCAAACCAGGACGATTGGTCACCCTACCTTTATTCTTTTCAGGGGATCTTTAAGAATTCTTAATTCTTAATTCTCCAGTGACTGAACGTTAAGTCTGTGACCTCACATCATTGCCCAGCACTTAATTTTACTTCGATCTAAGATTGAGCCCACCTCACACCTACATCTAATAGAAAGGTCTGGTTATACTTCTTTACAATGGGGGTGCTGTTCTGATTATCTGTTGGTACTCTAGTTCCTTGTAACCTGGGTCCTGCCATATTAGCTCAGACCTGTTCAGAGCCCAGAGCTTGGTCTCCAGCTGATGTCTCTGCTTGTAGCTCTTTGGTGCCAAGACACTACGTGCACCACCCGTTACCTGTGCTCTTTGGTGCCAAGACACTACCTGCACCACCCGTTACCTGTGCTCAACTGGAAATCTACCTAGCACTTACTGTAGTGGTTCTCAAAGTGTGATTCTGGGTCCACATGCATCAACATCACATGGGACTATGTTAGATATACAAATTCTCAGGCCCCCACCTTGGACCTACTGAATCAGGAACTGGGGGTAGAGTCCAGTGATCTGTGTTTTAACTGGCCCTCCAGGTGATTCTAATGCACACTGAAATTTGAGAGCTACTGCCCAAGATTGTGCACTGTGCCTTGGCAGCTCGACCTTTGAAGCCTAAAGCCAACTCTACCCACCTTGGTGAATATTTACTGTCTCAATCCCTGCCCGTCGCTGGCGTGGCCTATCTCCTTTCTGACTTGCCTCAAGCTCCCATTCCTACATAGATCCTTAAAGTTTAGTTTCACTTCTGGTAGAGATTGTCCAGATTTGCCCAGGACTGAGGAGTTTTTTGGGCACGGGACTTTCAGTACTAAAACCGGGAAAGTTCTGGGCAGACTGTACAGGTGAAAACCCTAACTGAGCAAGCTCATTAATATCTTTTAATGTTTGTTGACTTATGGAGACAGTAGAAACAAGGAAATAGAAGGAGGATTATTGACCCTTCAGGATATCCCCTCAGTTACAGCCCAAAGTATGAAAAGCCAAAATGAAGACAGTCTATTCTGGGGTGTGTGTGTGCTAATTATATATTTGAACACTTTTTAGAATTGAATAGTTTACATTTCAGCCAAGACTGTTTAAAGAATCTTTTTTTCTTTCCTTTCTGGGAAGCAAATCCAGCAGTCAGGTTTTTAGAATGAACTTGCTGCATGATCTCAGGCAAAGTACTGATCTGCTTTATCTGTAATTGGGACAGTAATAAATTTTTCTTCAAAGTACATTACAGGGAATGAGGATAAATGAGATTAAGTGGCGTCTATAAAAATACTCTATTTTTTTGGATGGACGCTTTATAAACATGTCATTTTATTAACAATAATAAACCCATACACAGACACTTTCCAAAGAGAACAAAACATCTTTTGCAAGATATGAGAAACTTAAGGTAGCATCTGATCTTTCTAGACGGGAGTTATTTCTCCTTCTTGCAGTTTCCTGTAGAGCTTGTTGTCCAGGCTGGTTTTCGACCTTCAGTACACATGAGAATCTTCTAGAGATGTCTTAAAAAACAAAAATAAAAACAAAAATAAACTGATGCCAAGGCTTCTTAATCTCCCAATTTAATTGATTTGCTGTAGTACTGGGTTATTAGTGGTTTTAATTTTACCAGATGATTCACATGTACAGCCAGGTTTGAAAGTCACGGGTCTAGAATAGTTCTTAATCATTAGTCATAAGAATCACTGTTGAGAATATTAGAAATATAAAATTAGTTTCCCATCAGTCCGGTTAAGTAGATCTGGGGTGGGATTCAGCCATCTGCTTAGTACACAGGCTTACCTGAGGATTCTGATGCAGCTGGTTGGCAATGTGGTGACTTTGAGAAATCTTCAACTCTGACATTTAAGTTTTTTTGCCCAGTATGTAGCACATGGTTAGCACAGGGCCTAACATATGGCAGGCATTTAATAAATATGTAATGAATAAGGCTTGCTGATTTGTGTTCACCAAGTGACAGTGATTTGGCTCTTAGATTGTAGGGTACCAGGCTTTAGGATTCGGGGGCTACTTTCAAAAGTACCTGTGTCTCAGTTAAGCTGACACAGATGAAGTAACATATGCGCTTAACATGTACCTCCACCGTGTTTAGAACCTTCCCAGTGGGAAAACGCCAACAGGGAGATACATTTTTCTTCATTTTATTACTGCAGCCCCATACTGCAGTTTAGTTTGTGTTTCAGTTTCTGAGATGGTTCGGTGGAAACAGAGATCCGAAGCAAACTTTAAAAAAGGACCAGCCAAAAGAAGTTTGTAGAGAGCACCATGATATCCAAATCCGTGACTGTATTTGACTATTTCTTTGTCTTAGAACTCAGCTTCTAAGCTTGGATTCAGCAAACAATGATCCATGGAGTTTGCTGAGTGTTATCATGGCCTCAGAAACGAAAGCCCCCAGAACCTTTTGAACTTTCCTGCTAGAAAATCACAACAGAAAAGCAGAGCCTTCAGATATAAAATTGTCAAAAACCTTTGGATATAAAATTGTCGACTTGGCGGGTTAACAAGGCCCACCCTGTATGCAACACGGCTGAACGTCCAAGACAAGCAAAGGCCTATAGCAATCGCTTAACAGAATTAGCCTGCTGCCCTGTTCACATCACATTGCATTTGTCAAGCTTGATAGCGATCTCTCTCTTCCTGGAGGAACCCACTTTTTTTTTTTTTTTTTTGTTGATTTTTGTATTTTGAGAAATGCCAACATTCCAGCCTCAT
>NW_006433378.1:18720644-18730369 GCF_000325575.1 Pteropus alecto | reverse complement strand
TTTTTTTTTAGTTGACTTTTGTATTCTGAGCCATGCCAACATTCCAGCCTCATGAGAAAGCCTGAACAGATTTAAACTCCAAATTCAAAGTACTGTTTGTACTACAAACATGTTACAGTTGTCAGTGAGCAGTACACAAACACATTAGGAGGGGGGAATGGAAATTGAATGCACATTAATTTCTGGGGTTAGCTGCCAGGTGGAATGCTATATTTCAGAAATCCAAACTGTAATAGCCTTCCCAAAAGTCTGTTTCAAGTCATTATGGGACAATGCTTTGTTGGTGCTAATTACAGAAGCTCAGCTAGATAATGAACTCAAATCTTCAGTAACAACTGGGGAAAGGAAAGACTCCAGCTGGAGTTTTTCAGCTGTTTCATAGCAAAGCTAATCTAACAACCCAACAATTAACAGGGCCCAGGGACATTTATATATATAAAAGTGTGTTGTAACCACCATTTTTATGGTGTGGCTCATTTTAAAGAAATCAACTAGAGAAATTCCTCACATATTTTATTCCACAAATGTTCTATAAAACTTTTGCTGCAATCAGTTCCTTATAATATCTTTTTAGAACGTGGGCCAAGATATCCAGCATTTTTAAATAAATTACTATTTCATGTGATTTGTGATTTAAATTGTGGGTATCTTAATGTTGTTAATAGGACTTCAAACACAAGTTGCCAAATGTTTAAAATAATTTTACTCGCTTTCTTGCTTTATTTGGACTGATACCATTTGGTAAATTTGTAACTGCTAAGGAAATGAAAAAGTACTTTATTTTCTTTGTCCCAGATGGTGTATAAGGTACCTACCCAAGTGCTTCTAAACCCTTTGGTTCCACTATAATGTCAAGTAGGAAAATGACTTTTCAGACTGGGGCTAAACTTGTAATTGGAATTCTGCAGGGTGAAATGTCCATAAAAAGGGAACAGAGAATGTGATATTCTACAGGATAGAATAACTCCCCTGTTTTCAGTTGTTTGTCCAAATTTTCTTGTTCAGTCACCCTAAAATTTGAGTTTATGTCACTTTTTGTTCCTCCAGGATATATTACTAGAGTAATCTTCCAATATCTAGTTCCAAAGAAGCGAACAGTGAAAATAACCAGAATAAACTACTGATAAATGTTCCCGTTAGCAAAGAGAGATGGGGCAAGGTCTTGAAATACCTTCTGACTTGTAAACAAAATACTAAATTATGCTTTAATTTGAATACATTTGATTATGTTAAAATTTTGTTGAAGATTGAGCCACCACTATATTCCAATAGCAAACAAAT
Organism: Pteropus alecto; assembly: GCF_000325575.1. Taxonomy (NCBI): domain Eukaryota; kingdom Metazoa; phylum Chordata; class Mammalia; order Chiroptera; family Pteropodidae; genus Pteropus; species Pteropus alecto. The sequence continues at coordinate 18,729,088 of NW_006433378.1, read as the reverse complement.
GTCAAATCTGTTGGTCTTATCATTAGCAACTGGAGAAGGGGCAGTGGAAATTCTCGGTAAGGGTCTTCTGGGACTATGGAAACTTGGCAGAGGATATTAGAGATTCTTTTCAGACATTTTAACCTCTTTTCTTTGGTACTCTGCCCTTGAATTTTTAGTTAGATTGTTAAGATAAAGACTCCTGATGGTCAAGTGATAGGAGTTTATAGACACAAATGTTGCTGTTCTTCCTTTGAAATTCCTCAAACCAGGAAAGAAAAGCTAGTGTTTCTGGAGCATCCATTAGGGGCCAGTTTTTTCACACAGGTCATGTCATTCAATCATTTCAGGATGACTCACTTTGTGCTCATCTCCACTTTTGCAGGTGAGAAAATGGGCTCAGAGAAATTAAAAATCTCGCATGGTATCACACTACTGCTTCGTGGGGCAGTAGGGACTCAAACTGAGTTTGCTGATTCTAGAGCCCCCACCCTTCCTCACTGCAGAGCACTGTGACGCTAGATGTTCAAACAGGCTTCAGATAGTGTCAGTGAAATAAATAGGTGGGGGTGGAATAAGGATCCTGAAGGAAAAGAGGACAATTAAACGAGTCCCATCAGACCAAAGCTATATTTCACCTACTGTGCTTTACTCTGCCCATATCTTCTTTAAGAGTTATTGCCTTTTAAATTATAGGAAATGAAAACATTTGGTTTGTGCAAAGCTGAAAAGAGGAAACACTTGGTGGGAGTGGGGAGTGTTAAGGCAACTGGGTTACTTTTGGAATTTAGCTTCTGTTGTAGGTGTTTGAGGAGAAGCCACTGGAGTTGAGTACCTTATGAATGAGGCCAATGAAAAGCACACAGGGTTGCTTTGCTTTCCTTGCATTTTAATTTCCCACATTTCTATTAGACAAAGAAAACATTCAAAAAATAAGTGTCAGAAATATAGAAATCAAAAGCTACATGCTTTAAAGCATTTGAACACCATGATGAAATCTGGAAATTTTCTGTACGCTTAACTTTTTTATGAAAAGGATGTAAATTGCCAATGCACATTTTTAAAGATATACAAATGTCATCACTTTTGATGAGCATACTATCAGCCTAACTTCTCATATTTTATCCCTCAATTCGTGTCACTTAGAATAAATGGAAAAACGTAATGACATTTCTGAGGCATTTTAACTTAAGAAATCATTGGTGAAAAAAATCATGCACCTTAAGTGTGATGTACCTGTTGAGTAAGGGACTTGGGATGATTTTTTTAAAAAAAGAAATCATTAAAAAATGAAAGTAGAATGCTAGAGGACTATGTGGAAAATTCTCCACTAACTAGAAATTCAATAAGCCAAAACATTGCCCAAGTAATTTCATGTATTTCAGTTAGTTGATTTTTCAGTTGACTTTTACCTATGCTTAAATCAAAAAAGTTAAAATATAAAGTATATAAAAATATTTATAAACACAAGAATAGCATATATTTAAATGGCCAGTTTTTTTTTTTTCTTAAGTAATAAATTATATGGCTGTTATTTGGTTTTGAAGGCATGTTTTGACTCTACAACACAAAAGATTTTGTGTATTCTTATGTCATGGATACCCAAAAATACCAGACTAGTTTTACTTGAGGTTTTTCTATACACTATTATTTGCTGGATTTTTCCTTGAGGAACTACCAGAGCTTCAAGAATTCTCATTTTCTTCAGGTATTCACTGACTGAGGGTAACTAAAAAGTTAATGATGGATGAGAGAAAACTAATAGTTCTTAGGCTTGGAAATGGTAAAGAGGAACATTTAGAACAAAACAACATGTATAGGTGATAGTACAACATTCTAAAAAGCAACTTTTAAATCAGCAAGAACGTACCCCTCTTCTATTACTTTTGGCATTAAGAAAATGAATCCTAATGCCTTTCTCGGTGGTCCTATCCACTTCTATCATAATTTGAGGGGAATATGAAAACAATAGTTCTTTGTCTCAATACGGTGTTGATCTGTGGCAAAGCTAAGTTGATGCTGCCAGAGCTTTACAGCAAGGGCTGTGATTGGGGTTCTGTGAAGTTCTGGAGAAGACACAATGGGGTCCAGCTGCAGCAAGGCCACTATGACAGTTTCTCTCCACAACTGTCCCAGTTGGATTGGCCAAAAATTCCTAAGAGGAGTGTGAGAAAAGAAGAGAAAGAGAAAAGCAGAAGGCGATTTGGAGAAGGGAGGATCTCAGGCTCTGTCTAGACAACCCTCTGTAATTCCTGTCCATAAGCGCAATGGTTGGTCACTAGGAGAGTCTTACCGTATTTTATCTATCTGCACAGCAATTTTTCAAGGTGGCATTAATTCCACTTTAATGATGGATAAACTGTAACTCCGAGAAGGTTAAGTATGGTGACTAAGGACACACAACAAGTAAATGGGGAGCATGGACATAAGCCCCAGACTATGCTTTTTGTCACTTTAGTGTCTATCTCCCAGCATAAATGGTTAAGGATGGAAGGGGCACTTGAAAAAGGTAATTGCTTTCTGCTACTTTTATAGGCCATTTTCTTCACTCCATCAGGCATCTATTAGTAGCCACTTGGTATAATTACTAATCTTAATAAGATCCCTCATTTCTCTCTTTACTGATTCCTGGAAGGTATGTATTTCTCAAAAGTGAATACTTATGAAATGAACCACTTTAAGTTCATATTTTTCAATAGAAATAGCAAATTAATAAGTATCTAAACATTACTTCCAAACAAGAGAAATAAGCTTTCACTTTACTTAATCCCATAACTGCCATGTTGAAGATATTTGTGATTTATGTTATAAATGGTTATGAAATTAAGAAAATACATCAATAATTTTGAAGAAGCTACTGTTTTCTTTTTTCACAATTTATTATATTCCATATCTTCCTCTTTCTTGTTTTTATTTAAAAATTTGTTTCAAAGTGTGTCTCTTGAGAAATTATTTCAGAAAGTGTGAACAAATAAGTTTTGAGTCATTCCATATCTAAAAATGTATTTATTTTGTGTTTTAATTTGAAATTTGGCTTGGCATAGGTTTCTAATTTCAATGCTATTTTTTTCTTAGAAATTTAAATATTACTCCAACATCCTCTCACACCGAGTGTTGCCGTTGAAATGACAGATAGTAATCTAATTCTCATTCCTTAGTCAATAATCTTTTCCTCCTCTCTGGAAGCGTTTAGGGTTTTCTTTTTATCATTGAATTTTTGTAGTCTCATGTGGATGTGATTTGCTATGGTTCTTTTACTCATTCTGCTTTGCACTTGAATGGTCTATTTGAATAAAAAGATTCATGTGTTTCTTCAGCTCTGGGATAGTTTCTTCAACAACTTCTGTGTTATCTCCTCTTTTCTACTGTCTCTGTTTTCACTCTGGGCTACCTGTCAGAGGGCTGCTAAAACTCCTGGATCTATCCTCCCTGTTGTCTGTGTCTTTCTTTATGCTTTCCATCCCATTTTTCTTTTGCTCAGCAATTTGGGAGAATCGCTTAGCTTGGTCTTCCAGCTCACCAATTCATTCTTCAATTATGTCCATTCTATGTAGATAACTTAAAAAATTCAACAATAAAATTTGAAATTTCTGAATTCTTTAGTTTGTTTTTCTTTGTGGCAATATCCTCCTGATTTCTCTCTGAAAATATCACTTATGTGTTAGTTTACTAGGGTTGCCAAAACAAAACCACAGACTGGGTGGCTTAAACAACAGAAATGTATTTTCTCAGAGTTCTGGAAGCTGGAAGTCCAAGATCAAGGTGCCAGTAAGGTTGGTCTCCTCTGAGGCCTCTCTCCTTGGCTGGCAGATTACATAGCCTTTCCTCTGTGCATGCACATGTCTGCCGTCCCTTTTGTGTTCGGTCTTATTTTCTTATATAAGAACACCAGTCAGATTAGATTAGGGCCCATCCTTATGACCTCATTTTAACTTAATTACCCCCCTAAAGACCATGTCTCCAAATACAATTATGTTCTGAGGTGCTGGGGGTTCGTGCTTCAACATATAAATTTTGGAGGATACAATTCAGTTCATAATAACCATATATAAATTTTACTTAAAGACTTTTCCCAGCAATTGTTCTGTTAATTCTGTTTTCTCAGATGTCAGTTATTGAAGGTGGAATTGATACCACCTTGTGGAATTAATATTACAAATTACCAGATTGTCTTGGTAACTTGTGGTTGTTTTCTCATCTTTGTCATTTGTGTGAGCATGTTGATTGTAGTAACTGTAGCTCATCTCTAGTAATTGTGTGGGAGAGTTAGGATGTGTGATGTGCCTCTTAAAGAGGTTTCCTGTTCCTCCTTGAGCCATTTCTACCTGGATACCACCTGGGGCTTGGACACTGGAACCGACATCAGTGCTTTCTTTATCCCAGTTGCCATCTCTACTGGTATCTGTTTAGCAGGATGTGGGAGGGACTAACCAGCTTTACTTTTTCAAAGATGCCTTTAGACCCTTCCCTATTATTTTATGTACTGACTCTGGAACTTTTTGAATGGCATGTTTCACACTAAGGCTTTTTCCAGTTTTATGACTCTGGAGATGTGATTCTGTCTGATTACCACTTTTTAGAGATTTTTCGAAGTGTCCCCACATGGTCCATTCTCTCTTATTCTAACATGGTGGTGAATTTATCTTTTTATGTCTTTTTTTTTTTCTTTTTATATAATTTGAGGTAGGAGTGATTATATATATGTATTCTAAAATTTTATATCATTGTGAAATAAAATTGGAAATGCCATGATATTATCATTCAATAACAGTAAGTATTCAAATACTTTAAAAATGCCATCAGTACTTCTTGCTAGATCCCAAGTAGTTGTTGCCTACTGCTCAACAATCTTCATTTCTATCTTCCTAGACAATTTTTACTTTTACCATTTTTGTTCCCACATCTCTTTCTAAATGTCTTCAGTAGCCATGTGGGTCCATAGACATCTTGATCTTAGGACTTATCTACCTTTTTGAGGAACAGCATCATTAAACATCACTACTGAGAAGAGAAAGATTTAAGGAGCAGGTGAATTTTATTTTGGATATGTTGTGTGTGAAGTGACTAAGTGATATTTACATAGGAACATTGAAGAGTCAGTTGGAGAGATACAGTAGAAAACTTTTCAAACCTCATCCTACTGTTTTATGATTTATTTATGAAAATCTTACTATATTATTGGTATTATATTACGTACTAGAGATACGAAGATTAACAAAGCATGATATTTGCCCTCAGGTAATTCTCAACCTAGTGAGAGAGTCTGATGCATGAGAGAGACACATGTAGAATAGGTAAAAAAAAGAAGGTATGTGCAAAGGGCCTGGTGGATGAGTAGAATAGTGATGAGCCACTCCTAAATCTCTGCCTACTCTGTGGATTCTCTTTGGGTTGGAATGTGCCAAAGTAAAGTACTGTTCACACTTCTGGGATTTTCGTACGTGCTTGGCTGGCTATCTAGAGCACTGTTCAACGGGTATTGCACAACCTGTCATTTTTCATGTTAGAGGCTGATTCTTGGGTTTAGTGACAGTCTCCCCAGACTAGTCTTCTTCCACCTCTCCGCCCACAGTAACCTACATACTATTATTGGTACTCTGGAAATGTGGCTCTTTGGAAGATGACGTGTGGTTTCCAGGGGAAGGGCGGGGGCCAGATATGATTACAAGAAGGACACGCAGAACACAGAATGGGGAAAGAACAATGAACTGAATCTGGGGAGAAATAACAATGAGAATACTGTGGAGGAATGCATCTTGGCTTCCCGGATGTGGTTTTGGCTGCGGGTTGTGAAGGGAAGAAAGGTGTGCTGGATATCACCGATATGTCATAAACAATATCCTTGCCCTTTTAAGATCCACCCTGCACTGTAGGCTGGAATGTTAAAAATTACATTTCCCGGTTTACCTTGTCAGTAGGTTCCAGTCTAGATCCCTCCAGTGTGAGGAATGTGTGTGAATTTGAGAAGACAGAGAAGAAGGAGCCATTGATCTTTAGTTGCCGTGGCAGGCAAGTGACTGAGCATCAGCAGATAAGAGAAGTGAGATTTTGCAGATGACTATTGGGCGTCCTTCCAAGAATTGCTCCCTCTCATGCTAGTGGAGGCTTATTGGGATTCCGACCCTTTCTGATTTATTGAATGTAAGTGGAGACTTTTATGGCTGTTGTCCCCAGTTCTTTCAACAGTGTTGTAAGACTCTGAGTCTCTTTATTAAATTATTTCTTGATTGAAATACCTGGAGTTGCTTCTGTTGTCCTGACCAAAACTTGACTGACCCAAGGGAAGTGACTGTTGCTTGAATTAGCACGAATGGTGTGTGTACCACTTGTGGGGCCTAATTTAGTGTTCTTTCTAAAGATGATTTCCTTGAGAACCAGAGGCATGGATGCCACCAAACAGAGAAGAGTGTGTTTCTGGCAGGGTGAGGCACTAGCACTGGCCTGAGAGGATCTCTCTATGCACCATGGCCACAGTCGCTCCAGGCATTCAGACTTATTGGGCTTTATCATGTACCATTTTAGTAGCCTTCTGGACCATGAGACTATGTGTGAGATCAAAGCAGTGAGAGAATGCAAGGGAATTTATACCCAGATATTGATAATCCTATAAGGTTTGCATCAACTGCTAATTATTCCTTGAATCATTTTCTTGAATATTTCAAACTTTTTTTTGTATTTCAAAGATGAAATTCCTTTTAGATGATACTCAACGTAGCTCTGACTTCCTATGAATTCTGTCTAATAGCTTTGTAATAAGTTTTCAGTATGCTACATCAAAGCATTTTAAGAAAAATGTTGGAACAAAGTCTTTTTTCCTGGGCAATTTTATCTACATAGCAGAAAGTGTTTTCCATTTCAGAATATTAAATGTGTATTAGTGTTATTTTGAGTCATTCTTACAATATGGGATCTGACTTGGAAACTTCCAGCTGTGGCATTTTAAATAAAGTTATCATGATGTCATCAGGAACGTTATTTATTTGGCTTTGCAGAAACACAGGCACAGGAAAATTTATGTGGACTGTCAGCTACAGTGGTATTTATATCCATATTCTCTTCTCGGAGCTCAGGCTTTATCTGACGATGGCCTAGTTGGAAGATTTCCTCTTGTCATACTTCCCTGCTTAAATACTTTAAGTAAATAGAATGTGAAATTAGAACCCAGTGGCCTGTCACTTGAGACCTTCTGTCATTACGCATTAGTGTTCCTCATCATAATTTGATTTGGTCTCTACCTTTGGAATATGTTTTGCATATCTCTTCCTCTGTACCTTTGTTTATGCTATTCCTATATCTTTCCTACCATTATTCTGAATACTGCCCTTTCTTCAAAGGTTAGTTCTCCAAAAACATTCTTCAGTTCAAACTGCTGATCAGCAGTCCCTCCCACTTTTTGAAGTCATAACTTATATTATCGCCTCTGTAGTGGGCCTGTGAATTCCTCTAGGACAATAAATCTAAGACAGAATCTTATTCTGCTTTATTATCACACTAGAGAGAGAGTACATGAAAATTTCTGAATTCGATGACAGATTGAATCTGTTTTTCTTGAGTGCTTTAAAAATGACATCATGGTGAACAATATTATCATTCTCTTAATTAAAACTATTAAATTTGAATTAGTTAAAAGGTCTTTTAGGTAAATGACAGATCAGAAGGAAAAAGTAGAATGATCTCTATTTGCAAATGATAGGATTGTTTATATAGAAAACCTTAAGGAATTTACAAAATAACCTTAAAGTACATAAGTGAATTTAGCAAATTCACAGGATACAAGATTAATATTAAAAAATCAATTGCATTTAATTTAATAGCAGCAAACTATGGGAAAATGAAATAAAAACAATGCTATTTACAATAACATCAAAAAGCACAACATATTGAACAACTAATTATATGCCAACAAATTGGATACCTAGGCAATGAAAAAATTCTAGGAAACACAAAACTTAGAAGAGTGAATAATGAAGAAATAGAAAACCTGAATAGATCTATGCCTAGTAAGGATATTGAAATAGTAATCTAAAACCTCCCAGCAAAGAAACGCCCTGGATTTGATTCACTGGTGAATTCTACAATTTAAAAAAAGAATTAGCATCAGTCTTTCTCAAACTCTTAAAAAAAAAAATTTGAAGAGGAGGGAACACTCTAACTCATATTATGAGGGCGGCATTACTCTGTAACCAAAGCCAAAAAAAGACACTACAAGAAAAGAAAGCTACCGAATAATATTATTTATGAACACCGATGCGAAAATTCTCAACACAATACTAGGAAACCAAATTTAATAGCGTATTGAAAAGATCTCACGTCATGACCAAGTGAGATTTATTTCTGAAATATAAAGATAGTTCAACATATGAAAACTGATCAATGTAATATACCACATTAACAAAATGAAGAAAAAAACTACACTATCATTTCAATTGAAGCAGAAAAAGCATTTGACAAACCTCAACACTCTT
>NW_006433378.1:18688012-18720629 GCF_000325575.1 Pteropus alecto | reverse complement strand
TCAATAAAATAGGAATTGGAGGAAACTACCTCAATATGATACAGGCCATATATGAAAAATCCACAATGAACATTATACTCAATGGTAAAAGACAAAGTTTTCCTTCAAGATCAGGAATGAGGCAAGGATATTTGTTTTCACCACTTCAATTTAACATAATACTGGAAGTCCTAGCCAGAGCAATTATGCAAGAAAAAGAAATAAAAAGTATCTTGCAAGAAAAAGAAATAAAAAGTATCTAAACCAGAAAAGAAGTAAAATTCTCTTTGCAGATGATATGACCTTATATATAGAAAACCCTAAAGAGTCCACCAAAAGACTGTCATAATTAATTATAGAATTCAGTAAATCTGCAAGATACAAAATCGAAAATCAGTTGTGTTTTTATACACTAATAATGAACAATCCAAAGAAGGAAATTAGGAAAACAGTGTCATTTACAACAGCATCAAATAATAAAGTATTTAGGAATAAACTTACCCAGGAGGTAAAAAAACGTATACCCTAAAAACTACAAACATTGCTGAAATTAAAGAAGATACAAATAAATGTAAATATGTCCTGTGCTTATTGATTAGAAGACCAAATATTGTTAAGATGTTCATACTACCCAAAGCAATCTACACACTCAAATTTTCAGTGGCATCTCTGAATTCTTTTATTATAAATCTCCATCTCAGAGTGTGTTTCTCAGGGAGCTGAGCTGGGACATTTTTGGGGGGTAGAACTTAGAAGACACACAGATGAATTGCATATGGTAGTAGGAAAGAAGGAAGAAGATTCTTGGGTTTTAATTTGAATAGCTTAATAGATGGTGATTTCATTTCCTTAGATGTAGTAGATTAGGGAAGTTTGGGTGGGCATTGAATTCAGCGTTCTGTTTTGGTCATGCTAATTTGAGATGCCATTAGACATTCAAGAGAAGTCATCCAGGGAGAAGTTGAGATTAGACTCTGGAGCTTACAGGAGGTCGTGAGTGTAGATAATACCTTTGGAAGTATGAAATGTCCTGCGCTGGATAAGTTTACTTAAGAAGGGACCTCAGTTTAGTTCCGACTCCCTCTGACATTTTCCAGCAGTCACAGCTACAAATACCAGCAAGGGCCCTGAATCAGTTTCTGAGAGCTGCCATAATCAAGTACCACACACTGGATTGCTTAGAAAAACAGAAATTTATTGTGTCACATTGCTGGAGGCTAGGAGTCCCAAATCCAGATATTGGCAGGGCCATGCTTTCTCTGAAGCATGTAGGGGTGGATCCTTCCTTGTCTCTTCTTAACTTCTGGCGGCCTCAGGCATTCTCTGGCTTGTGGCAACATAACTTCAGTCTCTATTTCTATCCTCACATGGTCGTCTTATCCTTGTGTGTCTCTTCACATAATCTTCCTTATGTGCATGTCTGTGTCTGTGTCTAATTTTCCCCTTTTTATAAGTACACCAGTCATACTGGAGTAGAGATCTACCTTACTCTAGTATGACCTCCTCGTAACTAATTACATCTTCAGTGACCCTACTTCTAAGTGAAATAGTATTTATTCTGAGTAACTGAGGGTTAAGACTCCAACATACTTTCTTGAGGGAACACAGTTCAATCTATAACAGGCTCTTAAAAGCATTTTTTTAAATCAAGTTCACAGAGTTAAAGAGATATTACGTTTAAGTCATGCTACGTACAGTATATGACATTTTACATTAACCAGAATATTAAATGTATTAAAACCGTGGCACTGTACACACGTTCTGAATAAATAAGAGCCTACAATCATCTTTCTTGACAACTTTCCCTTAGAAAGTAAATGTAAAACACTTCAGAAACATCGCATGCCGATCAAGACAGTCAGTTTAGAGGCACGGAGTTATAATTCCTGGAAAACACACCAGATTCCATGAATACAGTACATTACCAAATTTGTAGATAATAGTCAAACAGCTGACTCATGTTTCTAGAGTTGTGGAAAACAGACACTCTGCCACAGTACATACTGATGTGTGTACTCAAAAACAAACAAGGAAAGAGAACTCACAAAACTGCTGGAGGTTTGGAGTAGGCAGAAACACTATGTACTGGCTGAGTTCTCGAACAACCTCCATTTCAACTTTCTGTCAAAGGCTTTGCTTGTTTCCGCGTCACATCATTTTTCACGGTTGTATGCTTTTAAAACATGTAGCTCCTATAATTACACTAGTTTTAGAGACAAAGAAGCAGAACTTTTAAATAAAACAATGTAAAAGTCATGCAGAAGTGTCTGTGAAGACATTAGCCAGCTGAAAGTTCCAGGGACTGGAGAATGTTTTGTCTGAGAAGCAGTTCAACTGACAGAAGCCTCCAAACTCCTGACAAGTTGTATCGATTTGAAGTGGCTGGTTGTCGTTCCAAAATGTTTTGGTTTTAACCAACATTTTTTCCTTCGTAGAGGTATGGTTAGAGACAATTAGAAAATATGGTATGATGATCAGTCATTTGTCTTTTTGTTCAAGCTACTAAGCAAAATTCTATTATAATAACCTATTAGTCATTCCTCCTTATCCAGCTGGAATATGTTCCAAGACCCCCAGTGCATGCTTGAAACCATTGATAGTACCAAACTCTATTTATACTTTGTTTTTTCCTATATATACCTACCTATGATAAAGTTTAATTTATAAATTAAGAACAGTAGGAGATTAATAACAATAGTAAAATAAAACAATTATAACAATACGATATGATAAAAATTATGTGAATGTAGACTCTCTGTCTCTCTTTCTCTTTCTCAAAATACCTTATTATACCGTACTCAACTTTTCACTTTAAGGAAGTACTTTACAGTTTATATTTGGCATATCCGAATCGCCAGTATCACTATGCTTGTGCTTTGGGGCCATTACTAAGTAAAGTAGGATTACTTGAACACAAGCACTGTGATACCAGGACAGTTGATCTGATTACCAAGACAGCTACTCAGTGACTAAACAGGCAGGGAGCATCTACAGCATAGAGATGCTGGACAAAGGGGTGATTTACTTACCCGGGTGGGATGAACAGGAGGGTGAGAATAGTGAGCAATTTAAAACTTACGAATTGTTTATTTTTAAAATATTCCATTTAATATTTTCAGACTGTGGTGCATCACTGGGCTCTGAAACTATAGAAAGTAAAACCACGTATAAAGGGAGACCACTGTGATAGACGCTTCAAGAGCCTATGTGATACTGGGTACTAGGGGCAGGTAATGGGAAGGAAACATGGCAGCAGGGAGCCAGAGCTGCTGTGGACCTGCCACTGAAGCTGCTATCGCAGGCACAGAGCGCAAGCAGAGATTCACTGGCCTGTGGCATGGCCGAGCAATAAAGTTGGCTTTGGAGCTAACTTCCTTGAGACTGAATGCACAGCTCTACCTCGTGTCATTTGGATGTCCTGATAAATTGTTTAATTTCGTGGTACTTCACTTCTCTTGCTTTTGCAGGATAGGAACACTGAAAATCATTTTACAGCGTTACAATCAAGAGGAAATTTTATTAAAAACACATCTTCTTAGGCCCCGACCCCAGCCCAACTGAAACAATTTCCAGGGGCATAACCTGGGAATCTGTATATTTAATGACACTGCTGGTTTCTGTATATTAACAAACTCAGAGTAGTTTGAGAAACATGAATTAATACAGTGTGTAAAGTATCTAGAATAGGGCATGCCACATAATAGGCGCTCAGTAAGTGCTGGTTTTCTTATCGCCCCCTTGCATTTTTTTTTGCCAATCTGATAGTGAGATTTTAATTTGTATCGTTCTTGTTATAAGCGAGATTGAACATCCTTTTGTATGTTTAGTAGATATTACTTAGAACCGTATGAAATTACCGAGTTTTGAACATTTTTAGCATACTGAACTGCAATTTCATGTAATTTAACCTAATTTTATACTATTTTTTCTAAACTCTGTTCGTGTCTTTTGCCTATTTTTCTATTGTGTTGATCTTTTCCTTATTGATTTCCAGGTGAACTTTCTATATCAAGGAACTTAACCTTTTTGATATGCTTTAAATATTTTTTTCCAAAATTGCCTTTTGACTTGCTTTTTGATATTTTTATCCATGCAGAAGTGTTATGTCATCAGTATCACTTTTTTCTTTTCTTTAATTTTAAATTATAATTAGAAAGATTGTTCCTAGTCCAGAATAAGGTAATTTCTTTATAACTCCAAGGTTTTAAAGAAGTTATCTTTTTAAAAAGAACACTTCTAGTTTTACTTTTTACTATAGAGATATTTGATCCATTTATAATATTTCCCAGTATAAGATGTGAAGTATAGATCCAATTTTATTGTATTTTATTCTTTCTAGTTAGCTACCTAGTTGTCTCAACACTTTATGGAATAGGACCTTTCTCCTCATTGGCTTCATACGCCACCTTCATTATATGTTAAATCCCCGTAAATATTTGAGTTTTATTGAGACTTTCTAGTCTCGTCTATTGGTGTGTCCATGTGCTAGCACCTTATTGTTTTAATTATTGAGGGTAGCTCCATGACTCATAGCGACATCTAACAAGAGAGAAAAATCTGTCCCAATTAAGACAATTTGTCATCTTAATGTTCTGATAGCTTCAGTTAAGGACATAAAAATGTTGTGTAAGCAGCTTTGTATCAACGATTTTGCTGGTAGAAACTGATTTAGAACAGTAGAAAGTAAAAAAGAGAATGAGCGTGATTGTTAGTGCTACGTGTCAGATTAGCTAGGCAATGGTCCCCAGGATGTCTGGTCAAACAACAACCAAGATGTTACTGTGAAGATATTTTTTAGATGTGATTAACATTTACAGTCAGCAGGCTTTGAATAAAGCAGAGTACTCTACATAACATGGGTGGGCCTCATCTAATCAGTTGAAGGCTTTAAGAGAAAATATTGAGGTTTCTTGGAAAAGAAGCAATTCTACTTCAAGAGTGCAAACTCCTGTCTGAGTTTCCAGCTTGTTTGGCTTGCCCTGTGGATTTTGGACTCAAGACAACAATACCTACTCTTACCTGAATTTCTAGCCTGCTATCTTAACCTATATCAGACTTTTTAACCTCCACGATCACATGAATCAATTCCTTAAAATGAATTTTGTGCGCTCTCTCTCTTCTCTCTCTCTCTCTTTCTCTCTCTCACTCTCTCACTCACTCTGTGTGTGTGTGGTGTGTGTGGTGTGTGGTGTGTGTGGTGTGTGTGTGTGTGTGTGTGTGTGTGTGTGTGTGTGTGTATCTCCAACTTATTTTGTTTCTGTGGAAATTCTTACTGATACACTGAGAGAACTGGATAAAAACTGTGATCATATTTTTTTTGAAACCTAATATTTTTATTAGTAGTACCATACTGCTCCATGCAGTTGATTAATGGATTTCAGAGTATACCCCATGTACTCATAACACTTTTGTCAAGAGCGAGTTTTAGACATAAATGTGTAGCTGGTCTCCTTTTTTCTTCCATAGCATGTTTCTTCTTTCTTCTTTCCTGGTAAGTGTCCCCACTCTGATACCCTGTCCTGCGCCACAGCCATCTGTCTCTGTATCTTTTCTAACATTCTTACTAGGTTGCTTTATTTTTATTGAGGAGAGGGACTGTGTGAGATGAGTAGAAAGATCTTTAGTCAATGAAGGGTCCACAGATCATCTGATTTAGGAGATAATTTATTCTGCTATTCTTTTGGATACTTTTGATGACTGAAATTGTTATATAATAACACATACTCTCTGAAATCTTTGAAAATTGGCCTCTTCTAAAAGATTATTTACCCAGGAATTGACATTATCACTTTATATATTGAAAAATAACCTTTGTTAAAATACAGAGATTAGCACTTTTTTAATCTTTAGAGGTCTCCCAATCCTCCACTACAAAGTTATATATCTACTTATGATTACAGTTTTGCTATAAAGGGCACAGATCAGGACTAGGCAAATGAAGAGACACATAGGGCAAGGTCTGGGTGGGTTCCGAACACAGAGCTTCTGTGTCCTCTTCCTGCCTCCACTAAATCCGAAAGAAAAAGATTACATTACGGCTTTGTTTTAACTGGAATTTTTAATGGTTGGGTTGGTTTTTCTGTCACAACATTAAGCAATCCAAGATTATGGAGTTTGAGAGTTTCACGTACATGTAAGCGTAAGACGAATGTCTGGTGTTTATGTTAAGTGCCACTGCTTTAAAACAAAGGGGCCGCTTGGAAGCAAGAGGCAAATAATTCATACATGGTGATGGTGCTTTGATTTCCCAACCAGTTGTAGATCTGGACCAATGAATACAACCATAAGGAGTTTTCTGTCTTGGAAAATCCTTAGGCACATAAACTGCATCATCACATGCATAAAATAGGGTTGGCAAAGCTATAATGAGAGTCTCAGAGTGTATACTGTGAAGCTCCAGTGTTCTTGCAAAATGCTATTACTTAAAGAAATGAAAAATGAATATCTGGCTATTTGATTGAAGCTGGGCTTTCTCATCACTGAACCACACACACACACACAAAAGGAAATTCATAAAAGAATATTTAAAATTTAGACATGCCCAACTTTGTACCCGATCAAAATCAAGCTGTAAGGATAGTTTTGTATAAATAAAGGAGCAGACTTAGGAATGAGAACAAATAAAATATGATGCTTCGTACTCACATAAGAAACATGTTTGAAAATCTCATAGCGTTTTTCAAACCTTCGGAAATTAAATGCTGATTTGGTTATCAAAATACTGCATAGAGTTTAGCATTGTCCTTTTACATAAGGAAACAAAGTTTAGTGCAGTGGTTTCACAGTTTTTTTTTTTGAAATTGGCGAGTCTTTTGTCTAAAACATTTTATGAATGAGGTCAAAAGGTGTGGGAGGTCAACGCAGAAAACAGATCAAAGTGGAAGTACTCAGGCGAAGGAATGTTTGGGTCTTGGCGCCCAGGTTCTTGGCCATACCACCTGCCCCACCATTTCTAGGCAGGTGCCGTGGAGTTTGGAATTCTTGGTGCTGTGCATAACGCAGTTTGAAAACCACCAGGTCAGTGTTTATTTACAGTCTAAAGACAGTACTCAACTTAGGGTTCAAGCAGGTAGACGGAGCACCTTGAAAGATCCTCAGGAAAGTACAGGCATCTCAGCACATTGGGTGAGAGACAAGGTAGCCTTTCTCTGGAGGAGATGCGATGCATCTCCAGGACCAGCTGCATCTTTAGCTATAAAAAGTAGTGGTGATGAGGGATACAATGGAGATCTGTGTCCTTGGCACAGCCCCTGGCACAGAGCCGTGCACAGAAGATCAGCTGTTACTATTACTACAGGTTCTACTGCAGATGGCGTGACCCCTACTGCGGGCACCACCACTCTTGGCATTAGTCTCTACGGATTGATGATCTGCCACTGCCATTTTTTTTCCTGCCAAGCCCCCAGTGAGTAGAAACTTGAGATTTAACAAAAAAAAAAATAAATAAAAAAGAGTGGCTATTGATCCCTTATTTTAGTTTTTATTTACATTCTAGGGATCCAACTCCATTGCTGAGAAATCGAGTAATGAAAGTAAATAAATCAAAATTGATCTCATTTATTCAGTTATTAGCATAAAGTCTAGCTATGAAGTAAGTGCTGAACATATGATATCTCATTTATTTTTTATGGCAACTCTGTGGGATGAATATTTTTATTATCTCCATTTTACAGATAAGGAAACTGAGGCCTAGTGAGGCCAATTAAATTGCCCATGGTCACAGAGCTACTATATGAAAAAAGTAGGACTAACAGTTCTTTTATATTATGATTGTTTTGGGATTTCATCTAGAAAGAGTCAACAGGCATTGAGGCAGTGATTTTAAGCACCCAACTCGAACTCCATACTGAGGTTCACTCGCTCAGAGTCTCTGTGTACTGGGGCAATGGCAGTGGGTAGCTGCTGCTTGTAAGTAAAGGAGAGGCAGCTTCAGGCGGAGGGAACAGAGAATACTTTTGGAATGCTCAAGTGACCCAGCAAAACAGGGTCACTTCTTTGGCGAGTGGTCCTCTGGACTGGCTGTTGGTAGGAACTAAGCTTAAGAAGAGGCAAGGTTCATTGTGCTCCAGCCAGAAATAAATGATTGGGAACTTATGAAAGATGGAATGGGGGGAGGTGATTGGTGGGTGTCAATCAACTCAGTCATGCAGATAGAAATCAACAGAAATCTTCATTGTCTGTATCTGTTACAAATATTCCTTTCAGTCTTTCAGTAGCTTCTTGCACACTCACACATCACAGAATCTGTCATTTTTACCTTGATTACCAGGCAATACCATTTTACCTCCTATTTTACACTAGGCAATTTCTTCACTGTTACAAAATTGGGTTTTATTTTCTTGCATCTGTTTATTTCAAGCTTTGACATTCAGAATTAGATTCTTAAGTCTCTAAGTTCCTCTTTAAAAAAAACTTATGTTGAAAACCTCTTTCTAAGTGACTCCCTTACCTGATGCCATTGGTCACCTCTTATCTTTCCTGTGCCCCTTTGAGATAGGGGCACCATGTGCATTTAACAATGAGGATGGCATTGGTCTTGGTAAAGAGTTGGTGTCTAGAGATTGTTGATGATTTCTTCAAGGAGTGACTAAAATAAGAATGTCCTGACTTCCAAAGCAGTTTACCAACTCCTCAGCTCTACTGGAAGAAAGACATACTTTTCATCCTTGAAACTTCAGAAAGACCAACTAATGGTCTAGAGAATACTTAAGGGTCATCAAAAAACACAACAAAATGCAACAAAACAAAACCAAAAACCTTAGGGACCCTAGAATAAAACTTAAATCACTTAAAACTTAAAACTTTATCTAAAGTTTATATGTGCCTTTAATATTAGCTTTCACATCCGAGGGAACCAACCACCAACAGACCATTAAACAAACTGTTAATCACTTCTTGACTCAGATTTGTTATATTTCTATCAATCACATTTGGACCCAAACTTCAACATCACTTTAGGGTAATTTATATTGGGCACATTAAAAATTCCTGAATCAAATTTTCTTCTTGATAAGCTTCTAAGCTCCCAAAAGTATGTCCCAAATTCATACGGCCAATAGTTTCCATTTACTGGACATTGGGCTACTTTTAATGTACTTTATGACTCAACATAATCGGAATGTTTATATATGATTGATACTTACATATGGAAATGGCAAATACTTCTGACATGTATACTATTCTTCCTCAAACCCTCCCCCTTTTTTTCTGTGCCTTTTGTCTTTTCATTCAGCAAACACTTACTGAGTACCTTATGAGTATTTACTGAGTACTCTCTTGCTCTTTTTCTTCTTTCTCAGTGTTATCTAAAACAACTTTGGACACAACATAGATGAAAAACAACAGAATGAATTTAACAAAGACAGCACGTTCCAATCCTAAGGGCAGTATTTGTTCTCTTTCAAAGGGCTCATTGGATTCTATAAGGTAATATTAAATTTTCTGTAGGGTTATGTTTGGATATACTTATTAAGAAAAGTGGCAGAGCCTAACCCTTTGACACACTGAAGTGCTACAGAAACAGGTGTGGACTTCAATGGCACTCATGTGTCAACTCTTGGGCTCCAGAATTCTATCAGCGCATTTAATGGAATCATCGCGTGAGCATACCACAGAATCCACACTACTTACTTGAGTCTCATATTACATAGAACATCTCATCCCCTAGAGAAGAAACAGCCTTCACCAAGCCAGACATCAAACAGAGGCTTCTGGGGACCAATCCCATGGTTCTCCATGGTTACTTGTCAACTCTGTAATCAGTGAATAATTTAAAACAGACATCTTCATGCATTATTCAGTAAAACCAAATCTATGATACAATGTGCTGATACCACATTTCCTGAAAGGAATTTGCTGACTTTGATTATTTTTACATTTCCTTTCTCCAAATTCCCAAATATTCAGTTACAAGATTACCTGTTGATCCAAATGACAGTTTTATTGATGTCCCCATTCATTTGTATTGACATCGTTGTTTTCAGGGTTCACATATCTTCCAAATACCTCACATGGTGGGCAATTTATGAACATTCCTGTTAAATTTACAATGTTGTCTCAATGTGACATTTGAATTATTCTGATTACACATGTCCATATTTAGGCAAAACTCTTGTTCCTTTACTTTCTCCATTAAAAAGGAGAATTTTAGCTGACTAATCTTTTAGCTCTAGTATTTTTAGTGAAAAACTTCTGAAATGAAATTTTGATATCCAAAATATTTTTGGAAATAATGGCTAGGCAGTGAAGTGTTTATGCTATTGATTAGATAACATTCTATAATATTGTAAACTAATGAATTTGCTCGTATCATATTTAAAAAAAAACCCAAAACTTTAGGTACCTACATCATTACAAACAGGTTCTAGGGGTTAGGATGTGGACGTATTTTTTCAGGGGCCACCACTGAACCAATGCCATAAACTAACATTTTATCATTAGCCATTTTACTTTGGGTGTATATAAACTATTTCATGACAACCACTTAGTTTCATCCTATCAGCCACATAACCTCTGAATTCACTAAAACAAACTTATTTGACAGAATCAAGAAGTTGGTTTTCCTTACTAAGTTCAATTCAATAAATTATCTTGGAGATATTTGAACACATAGCTTGAAATTGGCAAAGCTACTTTTATAAAATAGGCGTGTTTTGTTTTAGGCAGGTAAGTTGTTGGAATTAATCAGGCACTTCTCCAAGAGGTTTATTAAATGTTGAGAAACCTTGCATTTGCAATTCAGAGGTAGTCACCAGTAGATGGCAGTCTTGGCCCATTAGAAAGCTCCAATCTCTTGATCGTGTTAAGACCACCACTTCTTCAGGCAGGTTTTTGCTTCCCTTATAATACAACAATGCAGTTAAAATACTAAAATACATATTAATACATTTATACTCTGTAAAAAGAGAAACACTGAGATAAAAAAAAAAGGCCAGGAGAACAGAATTTCTAGGCACTTCAAGACATCTTCGAGTTTTCTTCGTTTGGGGCTAACATCATAATTATAAATTCAGTTTGCTTTACCCTCTTCCCCCGTTCTTTGGTGCAGTGGTTTTCCACCTTGGCCGCACTTTGGAATCCTTTGGGAAGCTTTGAAAGATACTGATGTCTGGGTGCCACAAGAGAGATTCTAATTTACTTGGGCATTGGGAGCAAAAGCTTGAAAAGATGCAGAGAGAGACAAAAAGCAGCAAGGTTCCTGGGAAGCTGTACTCTTGAGCAAAGAGACCTAACGTGGAAGAGAACAGATGAAGTTTAGAGGGGAAGAGGGCTGAGAAGGTAGAAGCCAACGCAGGGAAAATTGCCATGTCTCGCTAGTAGCAGAGGTTCAGTAACAGCTCTTGTTGCGTGGAACCATGTTGTGATTTGGAATCACATTTATCTTATTGCACCAAGCGTCCAACTAGTAAGTCCCTATGACTTGAGATAGCCTGTGGGACTCTGTTTCTTGCAACCGTAACAGCAGGGATCAGGGAGCCTTCCGCTGGATAAGATGTGGACCCCATGAGTTTTTCCCTATTTTATCTCATCCCTTGTGCCTGTGGAGACTCTGGAGATGTGGGCACAGTGGATTTGGCTAATCCTCCTCTGGCTGTGTAAAGCCACCAGGTGACTGACTCACGGTCAATGCAGGCACCAATAAATCTAGAAACAGAAGATACTAGAGCAGTGGTTCCTGACTTCGACACTGCCTGACGCAAAATTCTATTTTTGTTAGAGATTTCTTAAAAGTACTGTATGTTTCTTTTAAACATTAACTTTTATATGTTTTTGTCAAATAGAGTACCATAAGAGGAATTTCGCCAGAAGAGGAAACTTAGAATGTTCCACTTCCCCTAGCACCCTCCTTCCATTCCTTTTTTTTTTTTTTTCTGGAATTACATCATTTTTGTGACCGTCAGTTGAGACCATAACACAGAAAACATGAATGGTTCTCAGCCAAAGAGGGACAATGCCCCAACGTCTCAGAAATGGAGAATGGCTTGTGACCCCTCCTCTGTCTAGAATAGAGTTATATGCACAATTTTCTTGGACAAAGAGAAGAATCAGAGTCTATAGCAGTCATTCTCAATCCTGGTTCCATTATAAAATCCCTTCTTTAAAATACCGATGCCTGTGTTCTATCCCTATTTTGATTTCATGAGTGTGGCCTGGGTATTGGGATTTTGAAAAAGCATCTGAGATAATAGTCACGTGCAGCCAAGACTGAGAACCCTTAGGCTACACACTCTCTCTAATCCATGCAGGTACAGCCATCATCTTCTACCTAACAACCGACTCCACAGTTGGAACCCTTTCCAGACAGAGGCATATCCTTTACCTTATTCCTAAAATATTCTTTAGAAATGACAAAATGCATTTAGAGTGTATACATGTACAATGCCACTTAGATATTTCCAACATACATTTAGAGTTTGTTTTTTTCCTTCATTAATTATCTTCCTAACATTAGAGGGAAGATAGACACATATTTATCGATTCAATGAGTATCGATTGATCATTCCATATATGCCCAGTAGTGTTCTAGCAGATACTCACATTGTGGTTTTTTTTTCACACTGGCCATGGAATAATCTCATGTGCTATCACTCACAGCTAATGACACCTGGGAACTGCTCTGCTCAGAACAGTCACACAATGTCCAAAACAAAGAATCAGCAGAAAGCCTGAACTTTGGTACACCCCGTGGCCATCCGCAATATGCTTGACAAGTGTGGGTTCACTGATTTAAGTTCTCTCTGAATAATACAAAACATTTTAACAAGAGCAATAAAACCACCCAAACCTAACCAAACAGCACTTTGATGTTCAACGGAACTAAGTGAGTGGTTTAGAAAAATGTTCTTAGTTTATTCCAGGTGTTTATCATCAAAATGGAATCACATTTCCAAGTTTTTCTTCTGAAAGCTGGCATTCAAAAAGATTTCAGAGATGTTTTATGGTGTAGTTCATTGCTTCAAGTTACCAAGATTTTTTTTCATTTCTATAAATGTATTAATATTATAAAGTGATTAGTCACAAAGTGTTTATAAAATGGCCAAGCTTGTTAAGTCATTAAAAAAGGAAACAGCCGATTAAAAACTTAGTTAATTTAGGTACCTAAGTTAGTTAAAGTTAACTCACAAGGCATTGGGTTAACAGTGATATGTTGGTGTATAACCTTTATAGTATTAGGCCAATGTTTAATAATAACAAAAGAAAATCTTTGAGTAGATACTGTTGTAGTTTTCCATGAGAAGGATGTCATTGAAGTCCTTGTCCATTAGTGGTTAAGTTAGTGATTTTAGTCTAATGTGAGTCCAAACCCTCTTTTTTCCTTTGCTCAGGAGCTGTCATCCATTAGCCCGAAGCAGACTTTACTTAGGTTCACATTTATTTAGGCTGGTTTGCAGACTTGCTGGTCTAGAGGCCGAAACAAATATATACGGACTTCCCGTAGCTTAAAGACTCCTTCAAATTATTCATGTAATCCATATGTTGGCTTTTTTGTGCCAGATTTTAAGTAGAACTTGGCTTCTTTTAGTGGCAAGAAAGAATTTACCCTGGAAAGACTCCGCTTACTCCCACTCCAGTGCACTAGTGAGCGATGTCGATTTTATCGATGCCTTTGTAGAGGATAAGGAGGATGATTTTACAACACAGGAAAATCGTGTAACATTTCATAAAGTTCCCCTCCTTGTCGTCCCTTCTCCCATCCCCCTCAGACCTCTGCCAAGTGTTTTGTCTCCTTTTCTTCTTCGCCAGCACTAAACTTCCCAGCTTTTTCGTGGGTATCCATGTCTCTTTCATGTGAAGAGCAATTTAGTCTCAGCATCTCCCAGCCAAACTTGCATACTCAAATCTTTATAAAGCAAGAGGGCATTAAAAAAAGAGTTTCCTATCATTAGGATCGCCGGATCGAGCAAATAAAAATACTGCCAATGTTGCATGGGATATATTCACACTAAAATTTATTTGATGTTTGTCTGAAATTCAAAGTCATTATTTTATTTTATAATTCATCTTCCAATTATATTAGTTTCAGGTGTACAACATAGTGATTAGACATATATTCTACAATGAAATTCAAACGTAACTGAACATTTTGTGTTTTACCTGGTGCCTTCAAAAACCCTTCTGATCTTCTACCATTCAGTATTCTGGAGTTAAAAAATGACGATTACCATAAAAATTCACCCTGAGCTACGGTTTTGCTTTTTAATAGTTTCATGTTTAGAACATATGAGTTACAGTTTTACTTTTTTGCCCTTTGTGCGAACTGTCAGTGTGCAGCCTGGCCTGGCTCTTTTAAGAAGGGAGAAAACGTTGCAAGGAACGTCCCCCATACAGGGACTGAGGCTCAGCTCTGCTGAGCTACTCAAACCAAATGTTGTTCATCTTTTGCTCTGCTTGATCCCATCCCTCCTACTGCCTGGATGTATTTGAACGCACCTGATGATAACAAACTATCAATTGTAAAATTCATTTGGAAAACCCTGGGTGTTTTATTGACATATAAGATGTGGATATTAGACATCAATTTTGAATTCTTTTTTTTTTTTCTTCAGGTTTTAGAATTGGATATTTGAGAGAATGTAGAGAAAAATTCCAAACGCATGTTGTGGGGCCACGTGTGCTTCTGGAATTATCTGTGGAAATGGAAAATGTAATCATTAGACATGGCAACTTATATTTCAGACTCATTTTCAGACTTTTGGCAAGGCAGCAAGGGAAAGCTTGAGTATAAGATTTTCATAAGCTTTTCTTGCGAAACAGGATTTTTGGTCTAGATCTGATTCTCTAAAGTTCTTATGAAGAATTAACATAAACATTCAGAATTACTAAATTAAATTATGTTATCAATTACTTTTCCTTCAGGTGTTCATAGGAAAAGCACAAAATTGCAATCAGAGCATGCTCTGCATTTCTGCAAGGGTCCTATTGACTGGGTTTTGGAATCTAAGAAATTTATGTTGATTAACTAGAAAGTCAATTTCGGTTACAGGATGTGATATTTGGCCAACATGTAAAATACCAGCAACCAGTAGATATTTAGGTTCTTGACAAAAATGAATCAATGAATTTTCTTTCACAAGATAAGCACAAGGAATCCTTTTGTCTTTATGCTGATAAACTGATTAATCATAAAAGAAAATTAAAACATGCTTTCACAGCCATGCAGCAGAACTGTAATACAGTGTTGTTTCTGGGAGTAAAAGGTGGTAGGATGTGTCCTGATGAGGTGGCATTTTCTTAGTAGATGTCATGTTCGGTATGGCCTTCTGTCTTGTAGGCTCTTAGACTGGATTTTGGCGGAGCACTAGAGTAGATCCATCTCTTAAGAGCAGACTCGTTGGATCAGCTCACGAAGCCGAGGACTGAAATCAGAATGTTTCCGTCCACCTCTCGAGCTATGACTCCACGCCTCTTCCCCACTGTTTCTTCTGCTCCAGGCACGACTTTCTTTTAGTTCTCGAATGTTCCATGCTCTTTATTTACTATCGATGTATGTGTACGTTGTTCCCTTTTCCAACGATGTTGATTTCTGCTATCAATGCCACCCCCAAACCCCATCTCCCTTTTTCTCTCTCTTACACACACACACACATGCACACACACACGCACACACACGCACACATGCACGGGCTGAGGGAAGCCTTTATGGATGCATTACCCCCTCCTCCCCGGCTCTAGATTATGTTAGGCCCCCCATGCTCCATACCTTTCCTCATGCATGGTGTTTTATCATTACTATATTTATTTATTCAATGTTTACCTTTCTTGCTAGATTGTAACCTCTGTGAGAGCAGATACAATCTAACACTGAATGACTGCATTATGGCTATGAAATGAATTGTGATGCTCTTACTCCAGAATCTTCTTTGCCCTTTGACAGGTTTGGGAACTCAGATCTGCCCTATGAGATAAATTTGCTAGCTAATAGTAGACATCTCTCTTGATAATTGTCGAAAAAAGGTTGACAGTTTTCTTCTTGTTTGGATGTGCCTATGTAATGATTTCTGCCCATGTCCAAGCAGATAAAGGAAGCAGCAAATAGTATTAGGGCTTAGTTTCATGAACATCTGTCTAAGCCATTGACTTTGGACATAAATGTAATGCTGGAGACCCTCTGTCCTGGGCTCGCTCAGGTCTGTGCAGCTTGACACATGCTAGCTAAAATGATTGGGTATTATACCACAAACCAACTGCCCATCTGACTAAATTATTAGAAAATAAAATTCATAGGGGACTTTTAGAATAACTTCTCTTTAATGCCTTTATTTTTTAATGACTTCTTTTTAATGTCTTCTTTCCAGGATGTGAAACTTTTCTTTTTTTCCCCCAGATCAAGTTAATGTCTGAGATTTTGTTTCAGTGAGAATGGAGTCAGATAAAGGGAGTTGGACTATCTGATAGATTTTGTTCTGGCCTTGTTGGGACACGGAAGGAGCTCTGGACTGGGATTTGAAGCTAGACACACTTTCTCCAGTTTATTCTCATTTGAGTGTTTAAATTGAAAGAGCATGGGCTACTTAGGAGTCCAAGTTCTTAAAATCCTAGCTCCCTGTTAAGGCATGTGTGATCATAGGCAAGTGACCTAAATGTTCTGAGCCTCAGGTTCCACTTCCGTAAAATGGCATTACACTGTCACTCACTTGATAGAGTCGTTGTGAGGCTTAAATGACATAATCCATGAGAAGCCTTTAGCGTAGTTCTTGGCGCACGAGAAACACTCATTACATCATTACCCATATTTAAAAAACAAGATCAGGAATGTCTACTACCGGGGCTGTGGTGAGGATCAGGTATGCAAGCAGATACAGAGGCAAAGCTTTATGTCTGGCCATGTACCTGTCTCAGGAAAGTAAGTTCTCTCCTTCTTTTTACTTCCACATCAGATCATGGTGTATCTTTCTGAAAACTAGAACAGGCTTTCTTCTTGCTCAGGCAGTTCCGAGAACACATTTTTTTTCCTTTTTAAAATTATTTCTTTTCCTTCCAACTAAACTGGTAAGTGATCATTATTGTACTAATGCTATAATGACCAACCTGTAACTCATACCCTGTGATTTTACACCATTTCTTCATTCTTTCCATTATCATATATTCCTTGTAGTGATCATGGTCTTGGGTGATTCTGAGTTCTTTTCTTTTTGTGGGTCTCATCTATGTTATTTAGATCTTTGCAATCCCTAAGACAATGATGGCTGCTCTGATTTTTGCCTGTCTCTTCTATCACCTAATTATGTAGGCACTTCTCAATTTTTAAACATGCTACACTCTCAGATTTCTTTTGGATTGCTTTTATAAAAAATGACAAACCATTTGGTTTTTGATTTTCTTTAAGCAGAACAAATTTAAATTCTGAGCCCCCTATTGAAATTCCAGATCAAATTTCTTTTTTATGTTTCATTATTTAGAAAGTCAAGAGCTTTATAGCAAAAAAAAGGTTATTTATGTGTCTTTTATGTAGCACAAGTACTGACATTATTTACATTTTTATTTGCGACAGCAAAAATGTTGCTTGCACTTTTTTTCCCCTTACTCCAGTTATATTTGTTTTGACTGAATGTTCTTTCTCCTAATAAGTTTTGGTCACTATATTCCATTACCGAAAGCCTTTGCCAGTTTTATGGTTTAGTTTCCAAGAGAGGCTTTGTTTTCCCTTTTTTATAGGATTTACTGGAGTATTTTATTTTCTACAGGAAAGTTATAAAGAGTATCCCTCCCCTTCTCCCCCATTTGTTGTTGCGTTCATTCCTCTCTGTAAAGACGTTTGAGGTCTTGACACTGGTCTCCAGGAATTCCATGAAGACTGACTGTGGTCTCATATGGGGTCATTTGCTGGTTCTGTCACTATGCTCCCTTCACTTAGAGCAACTTTTTATTGCAAATAGAAAGACATCGTTTTTTTCCAACAAGGTTGTAGTTGCTGGCTCTCCGAGTAGTTACTCTCTTCTTCTTTGCTTGTATAACTCTGTATCCATGCTTGCTCTTCTGTGAAGTTCAGTTCTTCTCAACTGCCTCAGGACAGTTTTTAAAAGATTAGGTTATTGGCTTTTTCAAATTCCATCTGGGAAAGAATTCTTTTTCTTCTAATTTTGTGTCACATCCCATCCTAAATTCGGTGGAGCATCATCGAAAGAAGTCTAAACAAAAGAAATACCTACTTTATTTTCATTTTATATGTCTTTCTTTAAGTTATTTAAGCTTCTTCTATCAATAATTTAAAGTTTTATGAGACTTTGTCTTTCACCTTTATTGAAGCGTAATTGACAAAATTGCAAGATATTTAAAATGTACGAGATGGTTTGATATACATATATGCTGTGCATGGAGTCTCCCATCACACTGATAAAGAGATCAGTCACCTCACGTATTTACCTATTTTCTTTTTTTTGTGTGTGAGAATATTTAAGTTCTTTTTCTTAACAAATTTAGGTATACAGTGCAGTGCTATCAACTATAGTCACCATGTTTTACATTAAATTCTCAGAACTTATTCATCTTCCAGCCAAAAGTTCATACCCTTTTGCCAACCTTTCCCTATTTCCTCCCCGCTCCTGAGAACCACCCTTCTATTCTCTGTTTTCTATAAGTTAGACTTTAAAATAAATTCCACATGTAAATGTTACTGTGCAGTTTTTATCGTCCTCTTTCTGGCTTATTTCACTTAGCATAATGTTCTCACGTTCCGTCTATGTTGTTACAAATGGCAAGATTTCCTTCTTTTTAAAGGCTGAATAATATTCCATATATAATGCCACATATTCTTCTTTCATCTATCAAAAAACTTAGGTGGTTTCCATACCTTGGCTATTGTAAATAATGCTGCTCTTTTTTTTTTTTTTTAATTTTAAATCACCATTATCTGCATAGAAACATTTTGAAAATTGATATAAAAATATTATCTGTCTTATGTCAAAGTAATATATCTGGCAACAGAGAGCATCAGTATTTCTAGAGAATTATGATTACATAATGGGATATTAGATTATTTTTTTCTTTTATGTATTTTAAGACTTTTTTTTAAAAGAGTAGCTTAAGTTTAAAGCAAAATTGAGTGGAAGGTACAAAGGTTTCCTATATTCTCCCTGCCCCTACACATGCATGGCCTCCCCCATATCAACATCCCCCATCAGAGTGGCACATTTGTTACAATTGATGAACCTACACTGACACATCAGTTACTCAAAGTCCATTGTTTACCTTAGGGTTCGCTCTTGGTGTCGTGCATTCTGTGGGTTTGGACAAATATATAATGATATAGATCCGTCATTATAATATCATACAGAGTAGTTCCACTGCCCTAAAAAGCCTCTGTACTCTGCCCATTTATCCCTTTCTTCTCCCTAACCTCTAGCAACCACTTATCTTTTTACTGTCTCCATTGTTCTGTTGTGTTCAAAATATCACATAGTTGGGTTTGGATTAAATTTTAAGGAAGATACGCAGTTTGATCTATGGGCGAAGTGTTAATGGTAATCATGATTTTACACTTTACAAAGCACTTAAATAAACATTAGCTATGGTCTTTCCAACAACTTTGTGAAGCTGAGAGAGAAGATGATATTATACCCATTTTACAGATGAGAAGACCGAAACTTAGAGGTATGATTTCTCTGAATGATGAAGCTAGAAGTAGAGCTCATATTCCATATTATTACTGAATAGTATTCCATTATATATACACACCGCATCTCCTGGGCTCTGTAATTGTCAATTCTGTCAATTATATAACAAACATTTAATGAGAATCTAATCCCTGGGCTAAGCACTGGGAACCAAAGACAAAGCAAAGTTCTTGCCCGTGAGGAGTTCATAGTGCAGCATTAGAAAGGCCTAATAAGCATATAAGACCACAGAAAAGTGTGATCAAGAAGTACAAACAAAGGTAGATATTTTCAGTGTTATTAGTACTAACTAGGTTACATAATTTTCCCAAGAAATGTGTAATAAAATTAAAAGAAATTTATAATGGTACTAGGATCTGAAATAATGTCAAGAATGTAAGAAAAATACTTTACCTTTTTTTTTTTTGATTATTCACCACTTGTAACCCATCATAAACAAATGATTTAGGTATGTTCTCATTAAGCATAATGACAAAACAATAGAAAAAAAGATTTAATGACTATTGAAATAAAAGAAAAAACTGTATATGTTTAGCTTATGAAATTACTAAATTGAAAAAATCTGATATTTACATAAAGTGCTCTTGGCCAAGGATATGAAAATAGAGGAAAGATGGCAAGGGCATACAATGATGAACAAGCCATTATTTCCCTCAGCAATGATTAGGCTAAATTTATGCCTATTCAACTCAACGTTGATTTAATTCGCCACAATGTTGCTTTTGTGACCCAAAGGTTGAATACAAAAGAAAAAGTATAAACAGATATCTTAAAGGTGAGAGCTTATTCTGGATCAAATAAGGCATGAGTATGAGTTGCCAGATGAAACTGTGAACAGGCGTTTCAGGTAGGACTAAAACGTGCAAAGAGAAAAGGGGCATGATGTTTATGGGAGATGGTCGTGAATCTTGGGTCGGTAATTTAGGTGGACTCAGAAGGGGGTTCGGGTCTCACCTGGGCTTGCTTACCTGTCTAGGAAATGATCGGCTCTTAGCTGGGCCAATGAGATGATTCGACTTGCTCTATACCCTTCTTATTTCATCCAGCAGGCTCGTCTGGGCATGTACCCACGGTGATGACAGAGGTGTAAGAATGGAAGCACAAATATGCACTTTTTAAATCTCCTTCTTGTGTAATATTGCTAATATATCATAGCATTAAGCAGTTACCTGGCTGAGGCAAAAATCAGAGTGAGAAATACTCAAGAATATATGACCAATGCTATGAGTTTAGGGAGAGATGAAGAATTGAGGATATATTTACGGTCTATCATGAGATAAATGCTAGAAATAAAACTATCGTGTTAAAGGACATGCCGAAGTTTAAAGTTTAGTACATAAATTCTTTCAGGAAAGTACCATTTTGCATTATTTTCAGGGTTGTTTGTAAGTGTCCATTACTTACTCTATACTATTATCAGCGCTTGAAAAAATACCATTTTACATATAAGCCAGCTATTAATTTACACTTAATTTATGGAAGGGTTGTACTTTTTAAAATATGATAGCAGCTGTATTGAGATATAATCAGTCATTTAAAGTGTACAAGTCAATGGCTTTTAGTGTATTCAGAGTTATGCAGCCATTCCCACATTTAGAACATGTTTTAGCCCCTCCCTTCCTGCAAAAAGCCCATACTCATTAGCAACATTCTCTGTTTATTGCCATGGATGTTTTAAAATTTAAAAACTTCAACAGTTTTTTCATTACAAGTTTTTTATAAATTAAAAATATTAAGCTTTTTCTTATCAATCTATTATAATTATTACCTAAGTTTTAAAAAACTATTCATTTCTTCTTTTATGACATGCAGAAGTTTAACATTTTATTTAAAGTCTCCATATTTTCCTTCTGAATAGGTGTAATTCAATGTGGATTAATGAAAGCGAAAAGTAATGCATTTATGGATAACTTATTTTTTAAAAGTTTAAGTATAATTGGCACATAATATTATATTAGTTATATTAGTTTCAGGTGTACAACGTAATGATTCGACATTTGTATACCTTACAATGTGATCACTCCACTAATTCTAGTAATTAGCCATCACTGTGCAAACTTATCACTATATTATTGACTATATTCCCCTTCCCCTTTTACATCCATCTCCCCTGCCCTGCCCAGCAGCCATCTTTTTGGTCTCTGTTTCTGTGTGTTTTTGTTTTGTTTTGTTTGTTTCTTTGTTTTGTTTTAGATTCCGTATTATTACTGAATAATATTCCATTATGTATACACACCACATATTTTTTATTCATGTCTCCATCAGAGGACACCTAGGTTGCTTCCATATCCTGGCTGTTTTAAATAATGGTGCAGTGAACATAAAGATTCGTATGTCTTTTGAATTAGTATTTTGGATAAATACCCGGAAGTAGAATTGCTGGCTTGTATGGTAGATCTATTTTTAATTTTTGAGGAAACTTCATACTGTTTTGATAGTGGCTGCACTAATTTGTAGTCCCACCAATAGTGCATAAAGGTTCTTTTTTCTCCACATTCTCACCAACACTTGTCATTTGTTGATTTTTTGATAATAGCCATTCTGACTGGTATGAGGTGGTATCTCATTGTAATTTTTATTTGCATTTCCCCAGTAATGAGTGATGTTGAGCATCTTTTCGCATGTCTGTTGGCCATCCATTTGTCCTACTTGGAGAAATGTCTATTCATGTCTTCCACCCATTATTTGATCAGATTGTTAACCTTTTTGTTATTGAGTTGTATTAGTTCCTTATATATTTTGGATATCAACCCCTTGTTGGATATATTATTTATGAATATATTCTCTTATTCAGTAGGTTGTCTTTTTCTTTCATTGATGGTTTCCTTTGCTGTGCAGAAGCATTTTAGTTTGTTGAAGTTTTGTTTATTTATTTTTGCTTTTGTTTCTTTTGCTTGAGAGGACATAGGCAAAAAGATATTACTCAGGCTGGTGTCATACAGTTTATTACCTCTGTTTTGTCCTAGGAGTTTTATAGTTTCAGGCATCCCATTTAAGTCTTTCATCCATTGCGAACCTATTTTTGTATACAGTGTAAGAGAGCGTGGGCCAGTTTTGTTTTTTCTCTCAAGTATTTGTCCAATGTTCCCAGCACAACTTGTTAAAGAAACTGTTGTTTCTTCATTGTATATTCTTGCCTCCTTTGTCATTGATTAGTTAACCATATAAGCGAGGGTTTATTTCTGGGCTCTCTTTTCTGTCCCATTGATCTATGATAACAGATGGCTTCAAGAGATCATCTTCCAAAGAGTCCTTAGGCTTGACCCTAAAACATGATGTATAAAAGGAACAATTGATAAATTGGACTTCATCAAAATTAAAAACTTTTTCTCTGTGAAAAACCATGTGAAGAGAATGAAAAGAAAAACTATAGGCTGAGAGAAAATATTTGTGAACCACATATTCAGCAAAGATTTATATCTAGAATATATAAAAAATCCTCGAAATTCAAGTAAATTCAAGTGAAAATATCCAATTAGAACATGAGAAAAAACATAAACAAAGATTTTAGTGAAGACGTACAGATGGCAACTAAGCACATGAAAATATATTCAACATTATAAGCCATCGGGAAATGCAAATTAAAACCATGATGAGATACTACTAAAAACCTATAAGAATGGATAACATGTAAGAACAATAGCAAATGTTGATGAGAATGCAGAGAAACTGAACCACTTATATGTTGTTGGTGGGAATATAAAATTGTTTAGCCACTTTGGAGAAGTTTAGCAGTTTTTTATAAAACAAAACCTGCAATTACCATATGACCTAGCAATTGAACTTTTCAGCATTTTTGCAGCGAAATGAAACTCTATGTTCATATGAAGACCTGTAAATGAGAGTTTATAGCTGTTTTATTTGTAATAACCCCAAACTGGAATCAGTCCATTTGTTCTTCAATAGATGAAGGGTTAAACAAAGTGTGATATACATCCATACCATGGATTACTACTTAGCAATAAAAAGGGATGGACTATCGATACACTCAGCAACTTGGACATATCTCCATGAAATTATGCTGAGTGAAAAGAGCCAATCCTGAAAGGTTATATACTGTATGATTCCACTTATAGAATATTTTAAAATGACAGAATTTCAGAAATAGAGGTCTTGTTCACAAGTAAAGTTGTTATTCAGATATGGGAACTTTACTTTGGAATTTTAATGGTGTCTCTTAGATCCAAAATCCTCATTTCCTTGGCTGAATAAATAAATGATTTTACTAGCTAGGCTTTGGAAAATCTCTTCAAAATCAAGCACTGTTTGGTGACTTTATCTTCATCTTTGGGAGGTGAAGCCTGGTTTATACTCTAATATCAAAGGCCTTCATTCGTGACCAGTCTCCTTCCCTGCTAAATGTGCTTTTTAATTCTGTTGTGACAGTTGTTTGTCACTCTAAGTTATCCACTCTCTTTTTCCTTGAGGGCAGAGGCTTGATTTTGTCCTGCTGTCATCTTCCCAAGAGCGCAGGGTAAAGTACAACATCTGTGGAGTTCTATGGACAACATCCCAATGAGTGAATTAAGATTGGTCTAAGGCAGTCATGATGGACTCAGTCCTTTTGAAGCATTGATTTAAGAATAGGCACGTGACTAAATCTAGCCAACAGGACCTGACGAGAAGTCATTTGGGGAGTTTCTGGAAATTTTTGGCTAAAAGCAATTGAGATACAGGAGGAAATGCCCCTCTTCTTCACTGGATATTGCTGTGTCTAGAGCTGTCAGCTGTTGCTGCTGCTGCCATATATTAACTATGAGGAGTGTCACGTGACATACTAAGACTGACAGAACTGACATATAGACAGTACCAGGGGCTTTGATGATATTGTTTGTCCCTTGAATTAAAGAACCCCGCCTTGCCCTGCCACAAGGTTTCTCATTGTTCGAGCTACCTCAAATTGGATAGTCTGTGACTTGCATCAAAAACATTCAAACAGATAAACTTGATGCATAACAGAAAACCAGAGGAATACATTTTACTAAAAACCATTCAATAACAGAGTAATCACGGTTCACGGTTCTTCCCCTACTTTTTCCACACTTATGTGAGTTTCTTCTGGAATAGGGTTATACACGGCAACCCCGTGTAGAGTGGAGTGATTATTCTTTGAGTTGCATCTCATTCTGTCCCTACCGTGAGGTGAAGTGATGCGGCTGAACACAGACCGATGAGCCTCTGGTCCTGTGGCACCCACTCCTGTTAAAAAAAACATGCAACTGTTGCCTTAGGCCAGGCTGCCTATACAAAGCATAGAAAATTCTGCTCGTGTTTTCTTCCTGTCTCGAGTTTTGAAAAGAAATCCCGACTCCAGTCTTGCTCTCCCTGCTCCATGCTTGAGGGGTCACCGTCGAAAGCCCCAGAGGTCTACAAATTCTTGTGCACATTGCCCGTTTTTGCTGTGCTGCCCTCCTACTTTCCCTCACCTCTTCAATCTCTCCCTCTCTGCCAGATCTTTTTCAACGGTTTCTCCTATCTCAATAAGATCCTCCCTCCACCTTGCTTTCTTGACCTCTAGCCATGCCCAGTTGCTCTTGTCATCTTCAATAACAAATTGAAAGAGTTGTGTACGCTTAATCTCCATTTCCTTCCCTTCCACTCATGAGTCAGTATTTTATAGCTTGGCTTCCATACTCATTGTTGTACTGAAACTACTCATGGTGATGTCGACCAAAGACCTTTTATGTCACTAAATTCAAACAATCTTCACTGATTTCTTTTTTTGGTGGTTGTTGCCCTTCTCAGATGAATTTGATACTGTTGGGAGACAAATACCCCAAACAGTATCATTCCTTGACTATATTCCATGGAACCTCATTTTCTCAATCTTTAGGTTTTCCTTCTGACTCTTGGGTTGTTCATGTTCTCTCTCCTTTGCATTCTTGTTATCAATCTCTCATCTATGGTTATGGCTAAAGTATATATATGTATATGTATATGTGTGTGTGTGTGTGTGTGTGTGTGTGTGTGTGTGTGTGTGTGTGTACTTAGGAGAATATATATTTCCTCCTGTCTCAAGTTTTCTGTCTCCTGAGCACTAGACCTGTGTTTTCTGAACAACTCTACCATTCATCTGTTTTCTGAACAACTCTACTACTATCTTCTGCAGCTCCCAATTTGAGTTATAACTAGCAATACTAGTTAGCCAGTTGCCCAAGTTATAAGCCATGGCTTCAATTTCCTAATCTCTAAAGTAAAAGGGTGCATTAGGTTATCTCTAATGTTAGTTCTAGCTTCTACAAGTTTGTTAGATATTAAACTATAAAAATTAAGTGAATCAAAAGGATTCGAAGTGAGTTTTGCCTGAAGGTCATCTTCCACTATTACCTAAATTTTCTCATTACTAAAGCAAGGCTCTTTTTTTCTGGGCTATGTCAGTTTCCATTTGTAAGATTCTTTTCTGCCACGTTTTCCTTATGGTATCCTTTTTAAAAAAGAAGACAGGTACAAGTATAGATGCGACTTGCAAATAAGTTGAAGTGATATTCTTGTGAAAATTAAATATGAAGATGCTCATTTTTTTCACTGCTATACACCACTCAGGAATACTTAATTTAGGATCTAAGGAAATAATACTATTTCTTCAAAAATAGTCCTGAAGTATGAAAATATTTTTACTCATAGTGACCTTGATAGTATCCATATGAGATCATCACATCACTAGAGAGAAGGAAGCAACAATTAAGACAATTTCAAGAGAAGCCTGAATGGCGTGTATATGAATACTTCTTAGCATTGGCAGCAATTTTTTTTTTTAGTAGGTTAGCTTGATTCTCCAGATATCTTGATAGAATTTTCCAGGAAGAATCTGAGGCCACCTGAACTTAAAAACCAAGGAAGTCATAGATAGTGATAATCTTGTTGACCTCTATTATTTTGAAGATAAGAAAACTGGGTGTGAGAAGGTAGGTGATTTACCCATGTTTACACAACTTGTCAAAAACATCTTTGGGTTTCTAGCCGGAACTGCAGGAATAAAAATGCAAATGATAAGGAACTCGTGGGAATCTACTCCTAAATTGTGATTGATTTCCTTCTCTACAAAATTAACCTCATAGCACCTGAAAGAGCTGTACTATTCTTGATATTTGTAAGCAAAGTCCCAGCCACAAATTGCAGCCTGGAAGTAGTTTTCCTGCTATAGGACATCAGGTTTCAGGTCATAGGAAAACAAAAACAAACCAGATTGGTGGGGTCTTGACTTTCTGGTGGGAGGTGCAGTGGAAAGCCTAGTGCAGGGCATCAGTACAGCGTCGCAGCTGGGATTTTCCCAGAGATGGCCCCTGTCTTGGACTTGTCTTTGCAGATTCTCTCCATGTGTGGCCGGTGACCTATGTCTGTATTATTGTTGCAGTCTCAACAGCACATTGTGTATATTTGAAATGAAATTACTAGAATCATTCCTATCTTTCTTTGGGATACTTCTTGCCCTCCCAAAGCATATTTTGGGTAAATATTTTTTGTTAAAATCATCTTTTAGATATTTGGATATTAAAAGGTAGAATCATCCATTGCTATATTCTTACATTTCTTTACAGGAGGTCAGTTCTTTGTTCTTACTGAGCTCTGTATTTCTAGTTGTTACAGGTGTCTAGTGGCCTATTAGGTGTTCAGACACCACTTTTTCATAATAAATGAGGGAGTTACCAAGTGAAGGAACAAGTAGGGAAGTTTAAAATAAATCATTTATGGAAGAGCCTACCCTAATGAATCATTAGCTAACTTGCTGCAAGCATGTAAAATCAGGCCAAATATCCAGTGCATTATTCACCCACTTAGACTGTGGTATCCGGTGTGGCCCCAGTCCGAGACGCCATATGCATCAGAAAATGTTTTTCTCATCTTTTGGCATCTCCTGGAACTCAAAATAAAGACTAGAGGAGAGAAGGCATCAGAACTATTTGTCCTAACTGATTGAGGTTTGTGTCTCAGTTATTGAAATGAGCAAACTACCTCAAACAAACCAAGAGAACAAACTGAGAAACAATTTCTATCTGATCAAACCTGTATAATTTCATGTAACTTAATCATTACTGGAGGCTTACTAATTCCAGGCACTCTGTTCCTGAGATGCAAAATGAATAAGATGCTGTCTGTCCCACTGAAGGTATTTTAGCTCAAAAAGACAGACACAGTCAAGTAACTATAGTGTAAAGCAAAATAATCATCATAAATGCTTAGTGAAGGCAGAAGTAACGTAATGGAGAATTAGGGACAGTTTCATGAGGGAAAGTGATATTCAAGTTAGGCCTTTAATGATGAGAGAATTTGGGGAGACAAAGAAGGGGATAAAAAGACATCCCAGGCTCAAAGAATTATATGAATGAAATTTCCCTGAGCATTATAATTTAAAGAGATATTAAATAATGTAATAATTATAACTCATTCCAGATTTTTCTTTTGATATGAAATAGTAAAAACAATTCTAAGGTAAGAAAAAAAACAAAAACAAAAAACAACTTCACCCAGAATTGGATACAATCTGGAATGTTTTTAAAAAAATACTAACAGGCTGATTAATAATTCTTATGGCATTAAGACGGTGTAATGAGCTGTCATAACCAGAGACCAGTCAGGCAACATTTTAAACAAGCCGAGTTTGCCCATAAGAACATTTTAAAGACCAATTAAAATATTTTCTTCAGTTCATAGTGTGCTTTCAGAGATTACATGCAAATCCTGTAATGTAAACAAAGATGTTCTGGACCGAAGTTGCCTGATTGTCTGTCATTTTTTGTCTTTTAGGGCTTGCTTAACATAGACATGGTTGGGACATAGGTTTTCTTACCGAAGCCTCTTGAATTGGTCATCTGACTAATTGGGCTTTGATTTCAGAACCACAAAACAGTGCATTTTCTCCACGTTGTCTCTCCCATTCCTGCAAACCCCAGAGAACAAGCCGTTTGATTGTGATGGAAATTATTTTACTTTCTCTTGATTTATGATCCGCGGAGAATCTTTAAGGCTGGCATTAGATTACAGGTTTATTATTTTTTAT
Source organism: Pteropus alecto (assembly GCF_000325575.1). NCBI lineage: Eukaryota > Metazoa > Chordata > Mammalia > Chiroptera > Pteropodidae > Pteropus > Pteropus alecto. Next base: position 18,692,039 of record NW_006433378.1, on the reverse strand, counting down.
TCGTTTTTTTTTTTCTTTCCGTGATTTCTCATTGTAACGGCATGTCCCAGGGTAAGCAGTCTTCCCACCCCTAGCCCTTTCCTGGGACAAGATGCCAGGAAACACCAGTCCTGAAAGTGATGGGTGTGGAAATGACAGACAGTTGGCCTGCTAGGTCGCTGTTCCCAAAATAGTGCCCTCAGAGCATTTTTGTCCCAAGTAAGGTGCTGTTTGTCCCTTTAGGAGATTCTTGCAAGTAGTTTATTTGTCCTCTATTTAACAGCCTCCTTCTATCCTAAAAGGACTCTAGGTGACTCATAGTAAAAGATTATTAAAATGGACATAGAGAATAAAAATCCAGAAAGAAGAATGGGGTGGAGTGTGGGAAGTACGCCCACCAGACCCAAACCCTGGAGCTGGTGTCTTGGCCTCAGCACAGCTGACATCCTGGGCTGGGTCATTTGTCACTGTGGGAAGCTGTGCTGTTCATGGTAGGATGTTTAGCGGCATCTCTGGCCTCCACCCAGTAGATGCCAGTAGCAGTGCCTAGTAGTGACAACCAAAAGTGCCTCTAGACAAGGCCAAAAGTTCCTCTGCCCCCAAGGTGGTAAATCAGCTCAGACTGAGAACAATTGCCCTAGAGACTAATAACAAAATATCTGACTTTATACTTCCAATTCATCTCTCTCTGAATCGGAACTCCAGACAGTGTACGTTTCAATATTGTGATATAGCCCTCAACTGTCACGAGTCCTGTTCGCAGACCCTTGTGGTGGCCACAGATTTGAATTTGGGCTCACCACTCACTAGTTCTGTGGTTGCTATGTCTCGATATCTTTATCTATAAAATGAAAATCATGGGATTATTTGTGAGGATGAACTGACATTATGTTTCTAAAGCACTTATCACAGTGTCTGGCGTGTAGTAAGTACTCTATCAATTCTAGTAAGAAAGATGTGGGTCTTTTAAAAAAAAAACCAAAAACCTTCTTTCTCTACCTTGTGTCATGACTAGGGTAAGAGAAGAGAGGTGGCACTGGGTACTGACCGAGGTGGAGGAAGAGACAGATTTGTAGCATAATTACATGCAGGAGATATCTCAAGAGTGCTCGGAAAGATCTGTGTCTTCTAGATATCTGACTCATTGTTGAAAAGCCTCATTCTCCATCCTCTTCCCTTCGCTTAGAAACAGGTAGAACTGAACAGGTGAGGCAAACCCAAGGGGAAGATCCAGAAGGGAAAGGAATAAGGAGCTTCAGGAGACTGAGCAGCCATGGGATGTAGAGAAGAGGGAAAAATCCCAAAGGAAAAGGTTTGGTCCTACCAATTGTGATCCCAGTGCCCTGTCGAGGAGTAGGATGCGAGGGACTGTTTGTGGGATACACAAGAGTGGAGGAGCTGTCCCCAAACTCTGCCTCTTCGTGGAATGTTTTGTGAGCGGGACGCGCCTTCTTCAGCAACGAAAAGCCTTGCTGCAGAGACTGCAAATAAAAATCACTCCTTTGTGGTGCACTCCAAAGATAACCCAAGCCTCAGACAGTGGCTACTTTTGCCTTACAAGTACTGCCCCATGGTGCCCAGAGTGCTAGCTGATGACTCGATGCATCCAAATTTAATTATGACGCAACTCATTAACCCAAAGCCAGGGGATGTTTAGTTAAAATGTGACCCTTGTGTGCAATTCGTTCAGCGAAAACCATTGCTCACACAGGAAGTCTATTTAGAACTGATTCGGAATAGGAAACTTTTACAGTTTCAGGTTCTGAATTTTTGACTTTGGAACTGGGTGGCTAAAACTTCAGCAAGATCATTCGAGCATGTGCAGGCTTTTTCCACATAGGAGAAGGGAGCCTTCATTTCATGGATTTTGTGGAGAAATTTTTCAGTTTCCTGGTCTCCTGTTTGAATTATTATGACCAAGAAGGAGAGATTGAGGAATTGTTCCAGTGGGAAGCATTTAAATGAGGAGGGATTAAAAAAGATACCTACAGTTATTTTGTATCATCTCCAAGGGAACCCACAATCTCACTTTAATAAGGAAATTTATTAACACTAGGAAATTTCTGTCTGGAATAGAAAGGACGACTCATTCCGAACACGGGTGTCTTCGTGCACACAGATGGTGCCCTTGGGAGCCAGACCTCTGGCTTTGTTCTGCTTTGCTGAAAGTTCTAGATCTTGACCTTCATTCTTGGGGAAAAAAAACAGGATCTTTGATACATTACTGGGTTGAAATGTAAGTCCACATATTATGTTAGCTAACTCACAGCCCAGAATAAGACGTTTGCAACTTTTTACTTTTTCCTAAATACTTACACGCCACCCAGGGAGCAATGTCAGAAGCTTCAGGTCCAAAGTTTGGTCTTGTTTTGGAGCCTGGGTGTCCCACATGGGCCTAAGATAATTAACTTCTGGAGGCACCTCTTATCTGCTAGTGGGGTGGTCAGGATTTTTGCCAGTGTATGGTATGCAACTGGATCCTAGAACAGTAGTGCTCGACCCATCAGGAAATTGGTGCCAGCTTTGGTACCTGTGAGATGCTACATCGATTGTGCTCTAGATGAGACTGAGGAGGAGCTGCATCTCCCCTTTGCCCTCCTATCTAGGAGTGGGTGGAAGGCTGGATGCAAGGAGAAGGATACTTCTCCGTTGGAAGTCGGGGAAGGGGAGAGCAAGGCCCACGGACCTCTGAGCTGGGATGGGCAGTGTGGGATGGCTGGGTTCTGAAGTAGAAAGGAAGTGGTATGTCCACAGAGGGAATACTTGGAAGACCTACCTGTTTTTGCTGGCATATGAAGTAAGGTGATATGAACGGAGCAGATGCTGTCCGGGGGCCGGGACGCTGCCCACCATGTGCCTGTGCAGGGAGAGACCTCTCTCGTTCCCAGGGGTCTGTGGCTGTGGTGGAGAAGAAGAGACATTTATCCTTTGGGCAGACTCAGAGAGCTAGTTTAAGAAGAAAGTGTAATCGAATGGCCTTTTGCTTCCCCCAATCTCTAAAGCTGTCCGTATCCCACCGAAACTTGGTACATGGGTAGCAGAGTGAAGTCCAGGGCATGCTGTCGACCAGAGGAGTGCCAAATGGGAAATGTACTCAGGTCACCTCCAGCTGCGAGAGGACTCAGTCTCTCTGAGATACAGTGAGAGATTCCCTCCTCCCCTCCCCCCACACTTTCCTGACACCCTGACTGCTTACTTCTCATCTTTAGAGAAACCATATTGAACAGAACAACTGACAGTCATGTTGGAGGCTGGGGTGAATGAAAGAGAGGACACTGGGAAGGGTGCATTGAGGAGATAAGGGGACTGACGTCCTGGGAGAGATTTCCCTTCATGGCCAACTGGCTTAGGGCTATTAAGGATAATAGCCCTAAGATTACAGCAAAGTTATTTCACAATGAATTTTACAACCCCTTGTTTTCATTATTGAGTATTACACCAATTAACACTGTGTTGTTGCTCTTGTCATTTCTTTAGCAACTACCCCTAATCAGATAGTTTAACTGGTTCTTCTGGTTCTCTGTATACAAGGCTGAAATTAAAATATCAACCAGGTCTTATCTGAGGCTTGATTGGGGAAGGACTCACATCCATATTCATGTGATTGTTGATAGAACTCAGTTCCTTGTGACATGATGGATTGAGGGCCTCAGTTCCTTGCTGGCTGTTGGCTGGAGGCTCTCCTTAGTTCCTTACCCCACGGACCTTTTAAATGTAGCCACTTGTTTCCTCAAGGGCAGCAAGGGAAAGTTTCCTTGCAAGACAGAAGTTACAGTCTGCTGTAGTATAATCACATATATCCTGCCATGTTTGTCATATAGTATGTCAGTCTGAAGCAAGTCACAGGTCTCACCCACACTCTAGTGGGGGAGTTCCCACAAAGGACTGAATACCAGGAGGATACTATGATTATCAGATGGATCATAGGAACCAACTTAGACTCTGTTTGCCAGTTAACAATACTTAAAAATGAATAATACTCATGGTGAGAATTAGAAATAAATGTAGCTGTCACTGCACACTGATGTTTTGCCAAAGCACAGGAGGG
>NW_006433378.1:18593002-18687988 GCF_000325575.1 Pteropus alecto | reverse complement strand
TGGAATGATCATATTACCTAATCCCCGGCCACTGAGGAATGGCCCACCTGGAATGGTGAGCCTGTCTCCCTCTTTCCTGAGAATCACAAACTTAAGTTTTGCAGGAGGAGGCATCCACTCAGATGTGCAGGTACTTCTAGGAGGGGCACAACTGGATAGGAAATCAGCTCCATTCTCTCTCGGTGAGTAGATGCAAAGTACAATCGGTGGACTGCCAACGAGACACATAATTTTTTTTTTTTTATCTTTTAAAGGACTTTTGTGTTATTTGTGCATGTCCTTATAGAAGATAGATATGTAGAGATCAAAGAGATTGCATTGTAGCTTCTTTCTCCATCTCCTACACGTTTCGTTTATTACGACAGGCTTTTCTGCTATGATCTTTTTTTGCTGCCCTTTGGGCCTCTGCCGTATTTACTGCTCTTTTACAGCTTCAGCCTCACTTTAAAATTTTCGTCTTTAACGTTAAACTCACTCTACGCTCTCTTTTCCACACAGCAAATGTACATACATATACAACAAAGTGCAAATATAGTTTATCCTACCGAGGCAATTCCCAGGCTCAAATCTTGGCCAATGCTGGGTGTTTCTGCTTGGCTATCTTGGGTTGGACCCCCCAGCAGCAGACATGGATTGTAGTATAAGTAGTTTATTTGGGAGATTTTTCCAAATAGGAAAGAAAAATGGATTGAAGGGCATGATATCACGCAGGTCACTGCTGGGTGTGGCAGGGGGTTAATTGTGCAGGGAAATAGGATAGCACTTGCTTCCAGCATAGTTGCCTTTGCTCCCAGCCCCTTCAATCATTGGGTGAGGATGGCTTCTGGTGTACCTCGATTTCCTAGCATTTTTGGCCTGTTCCAATGGGTTCAAATGGGCTGCAGGTGCCAGAGTTCAACTCAGGGGAGAGTGGCTGGTGCTTGTAGTTGAAAACCATTGGTTTGGGAGCATCTGTCACATCTGCTTAACCGTCTCTGTTTGTCCCCAGGGAAGAACACGGCCATACTCATCACCTCATTTCTTTTTATGTCTACATAGACTTCTGTCTGACAAACGTCACCACTCCTCAGTCACTTAGGCTTGAATTTACTGGAATTTTTCCTTTTTAAAAATTTTTATTGAGATATAATTGACATAAAACATATCAGTTTAAGGTTTGCAACATAATGATTCAATAGATAAGTATATTGCAAAATGATCACCATAGTAAGTCTAGTTAACATCCATCACCACACGTAGTTACACATTCTTTTCCTCGTGATGGGAACTGTTTAGACTTACTCTCTTAGCAACTTTCAAATATACAAAGCAGTATAATTAACTATAGTTAGCATGCTGTATGGAACATCCCCAGGAATTATTTATTTTATAACCGGAAGTTTGTACTGTCGACGTAAGAAACGTCCAAACCTGTAGAGAAATTTTATGAGTTTATTTGAGGCAAACTGATGACACAAGGGAGCAAGACCTCAAATGTTCCAGAGGATGGCAGCTTTGCAACTTCTTTTATGAATGTGAAATTAAGGAAGGTTATAAGGTGGGAGAAAGCAAGGTGGGGATTGGATTACAGGATAGCTAACACGAGTTGTGCTTTCTTGAGGGTGGTTTTGGCTTACTTTAAGGTGTGTTAAGCTAGATGGGCAGAAACCAAGGACAGGGCTTATTTAAGGCACGAATAAATCTTGTATTGAAGGAGTTACATGCCGGGGGTGTGACTCCCCACCATGACCTGCTCAGTTAGGAATTTATGATCAGATCACCCTGTGAGGTTACTTCCCACAGAACCTCTTTTTCTGTCCATAGTACCTTTTGACCACTTTCATCCATTTCTCCTACCCCTCAACCAATCTCCACCCAGCCCCCAGCAACCACAAATCTGTTCTCTGTATCTATAAATTTATTTTTGTAGATTCCACATATAAGTGAGGTCATATGGTATTTGTCTTTCTCTGTCTGATTTATTTCACTTAGCATAATGCCCTCAAGGTCCATCACTGTTGTTGCAAATGGCAAGATTTCCTTCTTTTTTTTTTTTTTTTTTTTATAGCTGAATAATATTCCATTACATGTATATATTCTAGTTATCTTTTGGATAAACACCCAGAGTAGAATTGCTGGATCTTAATTCTTGGAGGAACCTCCATACTGTTTTCCATAGTGGCTGCAGCAATTTACATTCCCATCAACAGTGCAAGATGGTTCCCTTTTTTCCACATCCTCACCAACACTTGTTATTTTTTCATGTTCACTCTTCTGGTGAGGAGGCTGAGACTTAGAATGTTCAAGTAATTTGCCAGTTATCACATGTCTGGTAAGTGACAGGTCTTTTCACTATACTACATAACAGGGATTCCCAGAGATGGAAAGGGACCAACGCAGCTTGGCCTACAGAAGCTCTGGCTTGGATGACGTCCGTGACCTAACCTAGAACCACGGAGGTCGTGTTCCTGTGGCACTTCTCTCTGGGCTTCCTGTCTCCGAACTTCCTGTTTCCCCTGCACTAGCTCTTTCTAGGTCCCTCACTGGTCTACGAATTCTCCTGGGTCTTTGCCCTGCTACCAATTCTAATTAGTTCTAGAAACTCAGACAAAACACATACCCTCTCTAGAGCTTATTTTTCTCGTTCAAAGAATTTTGGGGACCCTATAAACCCTAATAATGTGAGTCAGGTGCTAGAGGACTTGCTTTTTGTAGTGGATTGGATACAAAGGAAGAACTCAGCTGCATTTATTTTGAATATGGATTGTGGTTTGGTGTCCTTCATATGTCAAACAGAAAATATTGTAGACCTTTTAAAAATATCCATGGGCATGTTCTTTGTCTTCCTGTGCAAAGACTTAAGAGTATGACAGGAATAGCTACTGATGTGACTAACTTGGGCCATAACGGTAAAGGCCGTGACACATAATATGCTAAAGATAGCACCTCCAGGAGTAACTCATAAGCAGCAGTCCTCTCTTCTTGCGTGAATCCCTGCAGGTTATCAGTAATCTGAAGGCAACATCTTTCCTTAGGGCGAGTTAAAATATCAGTTTTACTCCAGAGTATCAAATTATCTGGGAGTGTAAGGAACACACAACAGGAGAGATTTTACTACTAATGAGCAGAGACTGGAACACTTTTTTTGGAAGTCCCTCACGATGATTCTTTTCCTACCTCGGTCTAGTGATCTCTTTGGGTTGAATTCTCTGTGGTTTGGCTTTTTTTCCCATCTTCATCTTTCCAGTTTGCTGTCCCATTTTATAGTCTAGATCTTCCTTCCAAGTTCTTCTTTTCATCTTCTTGACTCCTCATCTTTTTTTTCAACGTGTTGCAAGCCCTGCTGGTCATTCCTTTCACTTACTTTTGCAGAAGAGGCTAGTGCATGTGGCAACTGGGAGGACAGAATGGAAGGGGACCAGCAAGGCTCTCTAAGTCAGGCTACACAGTTTTCTTTTAGAACTTTCTATGCACCCCCCAAATGTCTGATAATAAATTGAAGAAAAGCTTTGTAGATAGGGAAACTGAAGTCCCAAGGGAATAACGGACTCAGTCGGGCTTCTATGACATATGTAACCAAAAGAACACACTTCAGGTCATCTGATCTTTACTGTAATCTTTGACCTAATGGGATGACTCTTCCCTCTAGAGCAGGGTGTAGCAAACTAAACCCCTGGGCCAAATCCTGCTCACCACCTGTTTTTGCACTGAGAGTTTCCCTGGTGGACAGACACGCCCATTGGTTTATATATTATCCACGTCTCTTTTTCTTTTATCATAGTAATGCTCAGTAGTTTTAGCACAGACCTCATGAGCTGCAAAGCCTAACATTACTCTCCGGTCCATTATAGAAAAGGTTTGCTGACTCCAGAAGGTGATAAAAGCCTTGAATTTCACAGACTTGATATTTCTCATAATTGACTCTAGAAATTTGGAGTATTATTTTAAAAAAGGCTCAATAAAAAAAGCCTTACTGCAGTTTCAGAAGCCTCCAAGAAACTCATCTATCTACAATGGTTTTCTTTTCCATCATTTTATTATTTAGGGTTCTCCAGGAAAACAACCAATAGGATGTATATTTTATATATATATAATATATGTGTATATAATGTATATATGTGTATGTATGTATATATAATGTGTATATATGTATGTAATGTATATATAATGTGTCATATATCAGTATATATATACACATATATGTATATATGTTTTATATGTGTATATGTGCATATATACACACATATATGTGTACATATAAAATAAAATATAAATATAATTTATTTTAAGGAATTGACTCACATGCTTTGAAGGCTAAAAAGTCCAGACCTAGGAGAACCAATGATGTAAATTCAAGTCCACGTCCCAAGGCAGGAGAAGACTGATGCCCCCAGCTCAAAAACAGGCAGAGAGAAAGAATTCTTTCTTACTGAAGATTTTATTCTATTCAGGCCCTCAATTGGATGCGGTCTACTCATTTTGGGGAGGGCAATTTGCTTTCTCATTCTTCCAATTCAATATGCTAAACTCTTCTGGAAACACAGACACACCCAGAAATAATGTTTAACCAAATATCTGGTCACTGTGGGGCCCAGTCCAGTCGACATAAATGAACCGTCACTACCCTCTTCCCCTCCTGGGAGTGGAGAGCTGTTACTGCAGCCTCTTCTTCCTGGTCCAGATAGGGGCATAAGACATCATGGACCACTGCTGTATTTTGAGATCTCCTGGACAATATGTGATTGTCTGTGCTCCAAAGATCAAGGTCCAGAGGAAAAGCTGTCATTTGTGAAACCAGAATTGATGATACATCAGTTTTTGTCCAGTCTGAGTGAAGGACACAGATCCCAGGCAAGATAGGCTCCATAACTTGTGAGTCCCAGTGCAAGATTAAAATGCTGGGCTCTTGTTAAAACAAAACAAAACAAAACAAAACAAAACAAAACAAAACAAAACAAAACAAAACAAAACACAAAACAGAACAAAACACTGTGAGGAATTTCAAGATCACAACAGTGGAGAGTTAAACTTTGTGCAGAATCCATCTGAGCATAGGGCCCTGGGCAAAAGTCACAGACTGCACGTCCAGGAAGCTGGCCCTGATCCTCGGTCTTTGGAGCTCAAAGGGCCATCAGAGGTGCCTATTTATAGATTGTGACAGTTGTACTTTAAAAACTGTCTACGCCACACTTCTCGGCTGACTACCTGGAGCGAGCACGCGGCCGCCTTTGGCTGCCCTGGAGCGGGGCCCATCAGGAGCACATGCTCCTTTGACTGGGCACGAGTCGCTGGATTTTGCACTTTCTGGATCAAAAAGGCATGTCCGGATCCACAAGCCACACAGTTCCAGCCTACTCACCAGCTTACCCCAGTACCTGGACGTTATTTTTAGGTGACCTATGGTGGAGAGGTCTGACTTGTAATTTTCATGCCTGAGAATTGAATTTCACAGGAAATGTTGCAAAGAATTTAATACAGTGCCATACACACGTACTAACAAGGGCACATTGGTTTTGTTCTGGTTGCTTTACCATTAAGAATTTCTATTCTTAGCCTTTTTTCTCTTCTTCTCACCGCTCCTTCCTAACTCAGTTTTCTCCACCTCCACCGTTCTCTCTCGTGCCAGTCCCTGAGCCCCTCACTGCCACGTGGGTTTCCTTCCCCTCATCTGCTGCCAGCCCCTCCGATTCTCTACGATGAAGGAGTTTGTGTTGGTGCCAACTTCCTTTCAGTCTTTTCCAGAGTCATTTCTCCTTTTTACTCTTTGCTCTGATTAGATTCTCTTCTCACTTTCTAGACCTTAAAGCTAAGACCTGACTTTCTCCCTTTGTTCCCCTGAACCGGTGACACAGTGCAACTCATACTTAATCGTGGCTCCTGCCTCCCCTGTCCCTGTCGTTTTCTTGACCTCTATTCAGTCTTCCATCGTCTTTGGATTGTTAAAGCGTCAGGGAATAAGGGAACGGCCAGTCTGAATACCTCAGCTCATTCATCTTTTGTCTTAGTTGTACTCACTCTTCCATCTTTTTAGGATGTTATTAGTATGTATGTCCAACGATCCACACTGCTGAGGTGAAAATCATTCACTGTACTTCCTCTGCCTCAAAGTAAAGAGGAAAACTGAGTGCATAGTCTATACATGATCTGCCTGCCTGGGAGAGTGGAATGAGGAAGAGGTTGGAAGTTGAACCATGCAATAGCTTAGCCACAAGGTGGTGCTGTTGGCTGAGGTCGGCTTGGTTGTGGTATTATGTGGCTTCAAGGGAGGTGGCCCACAGCTCTTAGGGGATGCATGGTTGAACAATCTGTCTGTTGCTCAGATGACAGGGCGTATCGACAGGCACTGGTAATGAATCGGAGGCCTGGATTTGCCTTGTGTCCTCTTGAATTATGGAGAACACTCATGAAAACTGTGCCAATAGTAAGAAGTTACTTGACTTCGGTTGCTATAATTCAGGCCTTAGAAATGTGGGAATTGAGTTTACATATTTAGTTTAATGTTTAGTTCAAGATACCTTTTGTGCTAGAATATATCCTTTATTTTTTCTATCCCTTTCTCGCTCCCTCACCCAATCGATCAATAAATGGGCCAAGCCTTTCTTCATAAAGAAAGGACATTGCTCTTATTTCAGTCTTATTGACTACATTCCAGCCAGGATTTTCATCACCCAATGGGTGTGTAGACATTGGGTACTGAGTAAGTGCTTGTTGAATGACTATGTAATAGCCACTTAGCTGGTTCTATCTGGTAGTGTCAAAACTCGGCAGACTGTCCTCTTTGCAAGTGCTCCGTGATTCTTCTTTATCATTTTGCTGGTAAAGTTAAAGGTAATTGCTGAGCAAGTTCCCCAAACTTCTGATCACCCAAGATATCATACCACTTGGATTTACTCCCCCAAACTCTATGGTGGAAACATAGTTGAATCCATGAGTTGCAGCTTTTTTGTATGTGTTATGGGTGGGAGATACCTATATTAAAATCGAGGACCAAGAGGATTTGGGTTGCTGGAAAAGAATGAATGTGAAGTGCTTTGAGTGAAATAGACGCACACATACATTTGTGTGTACACGTATGTGATAGCCAAAGGACAGTTCTTTAACATGTCGCCAAATTAGGATTAAACCTTGCTTACCTCCAGCTTAAATCATTACTTTTGTGGCTTTGACCATTTGCAAAAGTAATATTTTTTCTCTTGTTTAGAGTCTGCTCCATTGTGAGATATTTTTTTTGGTTGCAGAGATTGTGGGCGTTATTATCCTAGTGCCATTAGTCTTCTCATTTTGGAAAACCCTATCGGCTGTGATAATGAAAAACTTGAAGATCTCACAACAATTTTTCGAATGCCTTACACTTTCTATCTCTGCTCATGCTGCTGCTTCTGCCTAGAGCACTCGCCCATCTCTGCCTGGTTGACTCTATCTACTAGTAAAGGCTCAGATCAAAATGCCACTGTCCTCAAGAAGTCTTTGCCAAGCCTTGCTGGCAAAATTAATCTCTTCCTTCCCTAGCTATTGATTTATACGTCTTCTAAGACATAGATCATGGTTTGCCTGGCCCAAGAGCAGCTTATTGCCAGAAAACATCTTAACTCCCTGCATTGCAGGGAGATTCAAAATAAGGACAATTACTTGTTTGACCTTACATTTCCCATGGGGTCCGGCAAAATGCCTTGTGTATAACAGGTTCCCAATAACTATTTGTTGAATTAAATTCGATTACATTTCATAAATGTTTATAAATGAGAGAGCATTGCCTTACATGGTTTACAAAAAAGTTCTGTTGAGATAAAAATAGGCCAAGAGCAAGAACTTAAGTTGAAGGGTTACGTCTTACACAATGAGGTTGTGTCTTTTTGGGTTTTTGGAAAGCCTCTCAGAATTTATGCTTCCTAAACATCTTGCTGCTCTAGCATTTTACCCACATGCTAAAAGGCATCTGAATGGATTTTGATAAAACGGAATATTTTTAGAAATTCTAATCAGCCCAGCTCTGCCAAATTCTTGGCCTTTGGTATGTGCTGCTGAGTAATGTCAGACGCTCACACGTACACACATTGACATTTATAAGGCATGAGGTGGGCTCGGCCAAGTTTAGAAACAAAGCCCCCCTTTTGATTGGTTCACCAGAACTTCCTCAAATGCATTTTTTGTTTGCTACTGGAGGAGCTGTCAGGCTGCTGCTACCAAATGAATTTCCATTCATTTCCATTATTCCAGGAAATAGCATCTACATACAAGGGTCGGGTACTCTGTGAAGTGGTGGATTCATGAGGTTCCAAATTCAGCTGTGTGAGGGGGACCTCGGGGCACCCTGGCACTGGTACCAGCAGCAGCTGCACGTAGGGTAGGGCTGCTCTAGAACTCTCTAGTGTGAGATTTGCAGGCATGAAAGTGAACAAAGCTCTGTTCCAAACACTTACTGAACGGTCTTAGAAAATTCCAGATAAAAGTCCAAAAGGCCTGCTCTCTGCTTTCTGAAGAATACTATATTTTACCTAAAAAATGAAACAAACAAACAAGACAACAGTTTTACTTTTGTGTTCCATAGAAACACCAAGATATATTTAGCAGCTTCTGGAATTCCACAGCCTTTTGAGATGGAAGAGCATCTCAAAAAGGAGAGAGCAGGACCGTGTGTGTGTGTGTGTGTGTGTGTGTGTGTGTGTGTGTGTGTGTGTAAGGGCTGACTCTGTCTAGGCAAAAGTAGTAGGTAATTTATAGGAAAGAATTTTATAAAGCTAAGCAAAATAAGTTCTGTTTCCAAAATAGTGCTGTTTTGTGAAAGACGTTTCTTTTCACATTGTATAGTTAGTTAACTCTCTGAGGATTGTGAGTAGCTACCCCTGGAGGTGAAGTTCTGCTGAGAATTCAGACTGCCCTCTTAAAGGCTGAGGGTGGAGTTTCTGGAAGGCGTTAACCAGTTAAGGCCCGGGACACCACCAATGGCGTCACTGCTCCCGTACCTACTGCTGCGACTCTCGACCCTCCTGCTTCTGTCAGGGCCTCGTGGGTTGGGAGGACCCTGGGAGATGCCAGTCTGTCCTGATCATACGCAGGAAGACACACACTTATTTTTATTTTTTTAGTTTTTTAATACAGTTGACATCCAACATTATTTTATATTAGTTTCAGGTGTACAGCACAGCGGTCAGACATCCACATAACATATAAAATGTGCGCCCCCTCCCCCATCAGTCCAGTATCCACCTGGCACTGGTACCAAATGAACTTGTACCAGTGCCAAATGAATTTGGTACCAAATGAATTTCCAGCAAGTACCAGCAGCCTGTCAATATAGTCAATACTATTGTAACTGTAATACATAATTATTACAATAGTATTGACTATTTTTAGGCATGAAAGCTCACACTATTACGATTGAGGGCACTGGGGATTCTGGAAACTTCTGAGCCTTGGCATCTTTTACCTCTTAATTCTGAAGCATCACTGTTATTCAGTTCTAAAGTCATTTGAGTAAATGATGCCCACTCAGAGGCCAACCCCAGATGGAGAAGGATAGGATCACTTCACACACGGGGACATCTGGGGATACCTGCCCCAAACCTCCTGGCCTGTGCCACAGCTCACCATGCAATGACAATGGCCCTGGTCCCAAACTCTGTCCTGTGACAACACCACCACCTCCCACTGTACAGTGCTGTCTACCTTTCGAGTTTGCCTCATGTTCGCTGTGGAGCGTGCTGAGCTGGCCTGATCCCTCTCTTCTCTCTACTTTTCCCCTACTTTTCTCCATCAGGGGAGGACGCGTGGTGGTTACCTGCCTAAGGACACACAGCCCGTAAGAGACTGAGTTGAGAGTGGAGCCCTTCTCCTGATGGCCGAGTGTGGGTCTGCCTGCTCTGTGCGGGCACTCAGTGTCCGTGGCCAGGGAGGTTCTGGTTTTAGATGGACTCAGTCTATTCAGGATCATATAAAGCCTGTGTATCTAATTGAAACACTGGCATTTTTTATTTATTATTATTACACAAGGAAATGTGTATCTATATTGCAAAAGTAATAATTTTCAAGACATGCCTCTGGAAGAAGCTTCAGGATCGTTGTAGGGCATTGCTGTGTCTGAGTTATGATTGGAACTCAGGGTCACACACCTAAGTTAAAATGTCTTTTAAAGACTTTATGATATCAGGGACAACGGCACAGCCATATGAGGTGTTATTTACTGCAAGGGCAGCTGTTCACCTGTTCTTTTTACCCATCAGGAGGATCATTGATTCACTGTCTGATTGTTAGGATGGCCCAGGTATCCAGACTGGTGATCTGGTGATGCTGCTTCCAGGCATTTCATTTTCCTATTTTCTCAGCTCTGTAAGGACGGACTTTTTTTTTTTTTTTTTTTGCTTTGAGGCCAAGTAGCCTATTGCCTATTTACTGGCAAACAAGAACTGAAAAAAGGTAGATTAGAAATGGACTTGAGGACTTAAAAGCAGCAACTTAATTTTTAAAGACTTAAAAATATTGAGTGGGAACCAATCATATTACAAACAAGATAGTAGACTAATCCAACTGTTTTACCTTAGTGAGTTCTACCTTCTGTTCTATTTATTATTTTCCCTATATCCCATCTATGAACTTTTGCTTATGACGTTTCTAAACAGAACATAGGTGTTAGAAATTGGCTTTTAAATTTTTTCTGTCTAGATTTTCACTTGTAACATCTCTGTGCCTCTGTGCCCTTAACCAGCTGCTGGTTTTACGCACATGATTTCAAAATGAACAGGAAGAGAGAGTAACTTTGTCTACTCCTCTTAGAATAATCCATGGTCGTGTTTTCAAGCAGCACATGGTACCTATATTAACCTTTCCCTCTTTTAATCATTCGAAGCTCAACAAAGTCTCTTTAAACAGTAAACATGTTTTCAGGCATCAACCAAAATGATAGCCATTTTTTTTCAATACCATTTAAGAATTCATAGATCGGATAGGAAGCCAACAGCCTTCAGAAGTATTGGGTAACAAAGGTCTTAAGATGTCTCTGTGTCGTGATAGTGAATTAATGTATCTTAACACTCTCTGAAGGCTCCAAATGTGGCAGGTTTGGAAGAACCGGCTGAAAAGTTGTGTAATTTATATCTAAGGCCTGGCTATATTTCAGTTGCTAAAAATAATTTCTTTCATTTTTTTGTAAGAGAGACTAAACCAGGTTCTGTTTGTGCCTCTGTACCAATCATCTATAAAGTGGGTTTGGTCTAGTAGACATCTGTGGTTCTTTCCACAGTAATTACATGTGTCTATTAAATTGTCACATACTATACTGTGATGTCCCACACAACAGTGGGACACAAAGTGATTCCCTTGCAGCTGAAGATTTAAAATCTTAACGGAACCTAATTTCATACTTACCTAGAAGAATTTTTTTTCCCTCAGAGCTTATTTTATAGTAAAATTTCCAGGTGCTTTTCTTTTCTTAATTTAACCTAGATACATGCCTGAATTTTTTTCATATATTAATATATTTCTTCACTGTGCTATGAACACTAAGTCCACACACTGTCTGCATCTTTCAGAAATATTTACTTGCCCCATAGTCCTTTCTACCTTCCAGGTGAACATAGGTCGTCTGCCTCTTGGCAAAGCAATGACACGTTCAATCGGGTTAGTTAAAATAGCAATGATATAATGGCTGACGTAATAACTGATTATTTTTATTTCTCAACTAGTTGTTTTGGTTGTAAACATATAGTTTGCTGTCTTGTTAGAGGTTATGACAATTTTAGGAAGACAATGTCAATGTTAGGAAGCCATAGAAACACCTCTGATGTTTTCATAAGAGGAGGACAATCTCTCTTTGGTTACACTCATTCTTATTTCCTAGTGATATGATCAGTGAAATTGGCTGAGGGCCAGTGTCCTCTTAGCCTTCCTCTGTAATGCTCATCTTGCTTCTGAAATAACCACCCTCTTTGTACTGTGAGCAAAGACCACGCTTTAATAACAAGGTTGCCCCTTAGAGGGTCACACTCTGACGATCAATTTCAAGGTTACCAACTGCTTATCAATATTGGTATTCACACCTCTTGAACAGACTCAAAAAATTTTTTTCTAGAGTAGTTTTAGGTTCATAGCAAAATTAATAGGAAAGTACAAAGATTTCTCAAATACCCCTTCCCCCTACGTGTATAGCTTCCTCCTTTATCAACATCTCTCCACTACAGTATTATAATCAATTAACCTACATTGACACATCATCATCACCCAAAGTCCATAGTTCACTTCAGGGTTCACTCTTGGTGTTGTACATTCTATGGGTTTTTACAAATGTATAATGGCACACATCCATAATTATAGTATCATCCAGGGTAGTTTCACTGCCTTAGATATCCTCTGGGTCCACCTATTCACCCCTCCCTCTTCCCCAACCCCTGGCCAATCTTTTTATTGTCTCCATAGTTTTGCCTTTTCCAGCATGTTGTTAGTTGGACTCATGCAGTACGTAGCCTTTTCAGTTTGGCTTCTTCCACTTAGTAATATGCATTTACATTTCCTCCACAGTTTTTCATGGCTCGATTGCTCGTTTCTTTTTAGCGCTTAAATAATATTCCATTGTCTGGATGTACCACAGTTTATTCATTTACTTGCTGAAGGACATCTTGGTCACTTCCAAGTTTTGGCAATTATGAATAAAGATGCTATAAACATCGATGTGCAGGTTTTTGTGTGGAATACAATTTCAACTCTTTGGTTAAATACCAAGGAGTGTGATCACTGGATCGTATGGTAAGAGTATGTTTAGTTTTGTAAGAAATTGCCACACTCTCTCCCAAAGTGGCTGTGCCATTTTCCATTTCCACCAGGAACATATGAAAATTTCTTTTGCTTCACATCCTTGCCAACATTTAGAGTTGTCAATGTTCTGGATTTTGGCCATTCTGGACTCTTAAACTTTTTAAAAGGTAACATGGCTGTTAGAAATTTTGTTTGAAATTTCGGCTATGTATCCTTTATGCCAAGAAACAGATTTGTGTTCTCAAGTATTTAAAAATGGACTCTGGAGGCAGGCACTTGGGATCTTTCAGCTTCAAAGAAGTTATTTCAACTTTTTGTGCCTCAGTTTACTTCTCTAGAAAGTAGGATGATAATAGCATCAACCTCATAAGTTCTTGTGAGAATTATATGATATAACACGGGTATGGAATAGTACTTGGCACATATAAAAACACAAGATAAGTATGTGCTGTTGTGGTTATAAAAATGTTGATCCAGTAGATAACCCAACCTGTTAGCCAATGCTTGAATCTTCTACAATAGCCGAATACTGCCCACCACTGGCCAGCCAAATCAACCCTGCAGTGGGAACCTACAGTTCCTTGTCTCCAAAGTCTGATAATATCTTAGAAATAGATCGAAAAGTGTATGGTGTTTATTCTACAACAAGATTTATCAAACATCTAGATCAATTTGCTTAAATATAGATGGTTTAGTGGTTTTAGTAACATGAACAATTAAGTTGTCCTCCATGTATTTTGAAAGAGCAAACTAGAAAATGGAAATTCTATAAAAGTTGTAAGGAACAGGGAAAAGATGTTCCCATCCCACACTTAAGGTCTTCCTCTGACAGTGGAAAGAGGAACCAATTTTTAAATGCAATTTAGTCCCACAGAATTGATAATTTTGCATGTTTTCCCAGAATGTGGAATATTTCTTTCCATCTCTATTTCCAATTCACATACGCTATGTCCAGAATCATTTTGACTCCCAGGGATTTTCTTTCAGAAACCCAGATATTCCAGCAATAATTCTCAAACTTCACAGAATCCTGTAAAAATAACTTGAGGGAAAGAATTGAGCCAAAGTGGTCCAATACTTTGATGAGAACCGGTGTAAGGGACAATGACATTGTCAAGTGTAAAAGAACTCACTCTGGTCTACTTTGATATTCATTAAGTGTATGTACATCCACAGGCAGGTGATACTCTGCAGTCTGGAGAAATTTTTCCTCCAAAGTCTTCAGAATTATATAACATAAAAGTTCATTTTAAACCAGTCATGTGGTAGGAGTATTGCAACTCCAGAATACAGCTTCATCTTCATTTATGGATGTTTCCTTTGAGGGTTGAATACCATTGTAGGTAGATATATATTCCACACAAGATCATCCAAATGAAGCTAATGTGTATTTTCATCATCACCTATGGGCTTGAAAGGTTTTAAAGCCATTCTGTTCAAATTGCAACAAATCCCACATGGACTTGGAGAAGCTATGGTGCCAGCATTTTTACAGATGAGCACAGTGGAGCTCAGTGAAATGCAGTAGTAGCTGCAGTCACACGATCAGAAAGACAGAATGGGCTTCCTGATCTGGATCTCGCAGGACAGTTCTGGCTTTGCCCCCATTCACCCTTAAACTTTGTCCTCTCTAGGACATAGCAACCCTCCATATCTGGGCATTATTTTTGGTTTGTCTTTTCCCCTCCCCTTCCACACTGAAAACATCAGCTACACCTGTAGACTCCACGGCCACAACAAACACACACAATATACACAACAGATGGCTCCAGCTCTGTCTGTCTCCATTGCCACCGGTCAAAGGCATCTTTGTATCTTGGTGCACTATTGCATGTGGTTTCTGACTGAGTATCCTGCTTCCAGTCACTCACTGTTCCTTAGAAACCCTTCTCCATAGAGCAGCCAGAGCGGTCTTTATAATAGGCTTAAAGCATTCCGCCGGGCCCTGGCGTAAGCCCTTTTCTCATGCCCAGCTCTCAGACCTGTCGTCCACTCCTGCCCCTTCTTCATTCCTGGCAATGGACCTTGTCCATGCTTTTCAAGGTTGTCGAGATACTTGTCCCCCTCAGGATTTTTGTACCAGTTGTTACATCTTTCTGGAGTGCTCTATCTCCATAGAACATAAAGATTAAAACGATTTTTTTTTTTTCAGGTTGACTGTAGCTTAATATCGCCTCTTTCCAGATTACCCAACATAAAACAGCCTCTCAGTCACTATTGCATCACCCTATTTTGATTCTCAGTATACCTTATATATTTTATAAGCTATACTTGTGATACATATATTTCTTTTTTTTAAAAAATCCCTTTTCTGTTTTGTTCTTCATAGTAGCTTGTGTGATAGTGAGCAGGATGCTCTGCGTTCTCAGAGCCCATTGTGAATGAATGCAGGGGCGACATTATGTCTAATTTTTCTTATCTCACAGCATCATGCTTGCTCATCATCGTCCAGCTTACCGAAATGATAGGAGTTCATCCAGTGGCAAAAGATGCTGACTCTGAAGGCAGACACAGGGTTCAAGTCCCAGTTCGGCCACTCACTAGCTGGGTAACTTTAGACAAGTAAATTTCTCAGAAACTCAGTTTCCTCTTCTCTCAATAGATAAGGCTAATAATAGCACCCACTTCATAGAGGTGGTGAGATAAGGAAATGTGTGAACATGGCAATGGTGAGGAAGCACGCAGAACCCTGCCTGCTGTGCAGTAAGCACCAAGTAAGTGCCAGCCATTCTGACCATAGGGTGTGTGTAAGTATTTATATCCATTTAGTTTTATTATATATAAAAACATTTATTGCTTTTATGACTTACATCTATCTACATTATATATATATAGTGTTAGCAATTTTTAATTCTATTATTTGCTAGAGTAGGAAATAAAATGAGCTACAAGATTTGAGAAATACCATAAACAAAAAATGCCAGACACTTCTTTCGTAGCTGCCTTGGTTACAGATTCAGACCGATTCCCCTTTCTGGTCTTTCACCCCCGTCTTCCTTCCTCCCTCCCTCCCACTTTCTCTTTCCATTTTAAATAGATTTTTATTTAGTGTAAGAAGACTCAACGTGAGATCTACCCTCAACACATTTTCAAGTGCACAGTATTGTTAACTACAGGTGGCATGTCCAGCAGATCCCTAGAACTCACTCTTCTTGTATAACTGAAACTTTATGTAACATTTTTGATGAAGTAAACAGCAGCAGCAGAACATGCTGTTATGGCAAGCGTCCTGCAGGTGGCAGCAGAGGTCTAAGTTTTGGGAAATACTCCAGGGTTCTTGCAGGCACGAACCCTGGAGTATTGTGAAGGGGGTGAGAAAAGTGATCCCAAGGGCCTGTTTTTGTATCTTAAAATTCCCTTTCATTATTGTTGCTGGGAAGGGGTGTGTCATGATATTTCGGGAAGTTGCTCTAATGCAAATGACATCTGGGAAGCTGGAGGCAGCTATTATTCATTAAAACCCCAGGCAAAAATGAGAGCATTAGCTCATTAATAGGACGCAAGGAAGTGGAACCGGTGGTGGAGGTGAGATAGAGGGCGAGTAGCAGGAAGAAAAGCTTTTGAGTTTGGGCGGGCACGTCCTTTGGCCCCAGGACTCCTTGATCGGCAGGGAGGGGCGCAACTGGGGAAAGTCAGAACCGAACCCTCTAAATAGGAGGGCGGGGTGGGCACAGAACAGACCTCCCCTCTTGTGTGGGTCTAAGACAGTGAACGCCTGAAGAAATCTCATCCATAAGCTTTGGATAGCATGTAGATTTCTTCAGCGTCCCGTGTACCAATCAGAGTCTGTATCTTAGATCAGCGGAGTAACAAAATGGGTAAAAGGGGACTGGGAACGTTGTTGTCAAGGGTTCAAATAGTCACGCTCTCCAACTGCATGTGAAATACTTCAAATCGACCACCAGAGGACAGTATTGACCCACAAAATGCTTACGCCCAAGGTTCCATCTTGTAAACTAAGAGGAACTCTACGATTGCAGGCATTTCCTATTTGCAGTAGACATCGGAATTAGGCTTGTAAAATACAATAATTCGCACGTTCCCAGAAGTGAGCACTACCTTCGTTGTCGTCGTCGTCATTGTTAGTGGAGCTGCTTAGGTATACTTCAGTTATTGTTTTGGGGAGATGGGAGTGTGGAAGTTGTATTGTCTGGGATTTTGTACGTTTTATGCTTCAGAATTATGAGTGGAGGGAACTTAAGCATCTTGAGAGTTGATGTATAACATCCCCGCGTCCAGAATGCAACAACTCTGCCAAACTGCAAGACAAAAACAACATAAAACTGTTTAGTTCACAATTTTCCCTTGGATTTGCAGCCTATAGGTTTTTCCTAAAAGCATAAAACAAAATGGTTACAAAATATGGTTTATATGGCTTACATATTTTATAACCATTTCTGTATAAAATAGCTCTCTGGTTACTGCATTTATATGGTTGAAGAGTTTGCGAAGGTGACTATCAAATGAGAGAGTATATGTAAATTACCTAGCACAAGCCTCACACATAGCAGGGATTATGATAAAGGGAAGCTATTGTTCCATTTATTAAGAAGAAAAAATAAATTAGGGAGTAAGTGCCACAGCCCTATACCAGTGCAGTACAGGAGCAGCCAGCGAAATTCCAGGCTGTTGCTTTAGTGGAAACATTACAGGGTGAGCGGTCTGCTATGCCTCCCTAGCTGCTTGTCAGGGCCTGAGAAACAACTTAGGGCTACCCTTCAACAGACATGCAGACCACAGTTCAGCAATGAACCATTAATACCTTCTGAGAATAGCGAATCCATATCTTTCTATTTTTCTCAATTTGGATTAAATCTTCAGTGCAAATTTTAAAGAACACTTCTGAGGGCACCTTTTTCTGGGATCAATGTAGCGTCTAGTTTCTTTGAGAGCATCTGATAGCCACAGTGACATTGAAGCTTCAAGATGCTATTGGACAAAATAGGGCATAACAGGCAAAGATGAATGGACTAGAGACTGGAATCATCCAACTTTCACCATCTTTTCTTGTTTATATTTCTTCCTCCCCCTAGTAGCCATAGCTTCCTTAAATTATTAAGCAGGATCTCTTGTTTGGACCAATTCAGATTGCAGTCATTCATCAAATCAATTTCTCTCTCTCTCTGTCTCTCTGTCTCTCTCTCTGCTTTCCTTCCTTCCTTCCTTCCTTCCTTCCTTCTTTCTTTCTTTCTTTCTTTCTTTCTTTCTTTCTTTCTTTCTTTCTTTCTTTCTTTCTTTCTTTCTTTCTTTCTTTCTTTCTTTCTTTCTTTCTTTCTTTCTTTCTTTCTTTCTTTCTTTCTTTCTTTCTTTCTTTCTTTCTTTCTTTCTTTCTTTCTTTCTTTCTTTCTTTCTTTCTTTCTTTCTTTCTTTCTTTCTTTCTTTCTTTCTTTCTTTCTTTCTTTCATCTTTTTTTCCTTTTCCTTCTCCTTCCTCCTTCTTTTCCTCTCTTTCTTCTCTCCCTTCCTCCCTACTCCTCTTTTTATTCTTGGCACCTAATGCCTTTCTAGTTATCATATTCCATTCAGTTTAGGTCCAAACATCAGAAGCACTTAACTTCTTAGTTTTTGTTATGGGCTGAATTGTGCCCTCCACCCCCTATTCCGATATTGAAGACCTAACCCCCCAGTACCTCAAAAGGTAACTTATTCGGAAATTGGGTCTTTCAAAAGGTAGTGAAGGTTAAATGAGGTCGTTGGGGTGGGTCCTAATCTAATGACTGTTGTCCTTATAAGAAGAAATTTGGGCACAGACAGGTACATAGGAAAGGCCATGTGAGGAGGACACAGTGAGAAGTGGACACCTACAAGCCAAGGAGAAAGTCCTTGGAAGGAAACAGCCCCGCTGACACCTCAATCTTGGACTTCCAGCCTCCAGACTGTGAGACAGTGATTTTCTGTTGTTTAAGCCGCCCAGTCTGTGGTGCTTGGTTACAACAGCCTAGGAGACTAATATATCCTCTTTGATGCTTCTTTTTTTATTTTTAACATGGACTATTTCTGGAATGTGTGCCTCATCCTCATGCAGGGGCCACGTTAACCCTCTCAGGATCGTTCTGATTTCAGTGTGTGCGCTGCCGAATTAGCGCTCCCCTTAGATTCTTTAATCCCCGAATTTACCCGTTTTTTTTTTCTTTTCTTTTTTTTTTTAATTGGCTTTCCTGGACTCCGGGTCTCACCCTGCCGTTGCCACACTCCACCGTTGGTGACCGACTGCTTTGACCCGAACGTGAGAGACAGTGGGCCACGGCCTTTCTGAACAGCTTCACGTGCATCTGACAGGCACAGCACACTCATTTTCCTGTTTAATTTCACTGTGTGTATATCAGCACGATCAGGAGATGGGACACACTTAAAACCAGTGGTGTGTCGGGTGGCGAAGAAAGGAGGCCACAACCAAAGAGAACACTTTGGTCTAAAACATTCCCTTACGGTTCTGCTGGCAAAACTTTTCTCCCTCAATACAATGGACACGTGTCTACAGAGCTCATTCAGATTTCCGTGTTTGGGTGAGAATATCGAAATACTGTAGATGGCAGCATGACATTAGGCATGATTATTTTAGAGCAAAACCACCATGTCATTGTCCCACTTTACTTTTTTTCCCTTTTTTTCTTTTTTCCTAGTGGGCAAGTTACTGGAACCTTTAAAAAAAAAAACGATTATTTATGGTGAAAACTTGGAAAAGCAATCATGCCTGTTTTTCAAGTTCACTTCCATGGCCTGCACCACAGAGTGCCAATCAGCAACATCCCCTTGAAAAGCCCCTGGGCGAATACTTTGTTATTCTAGCTACCCACTTGGAGAATCCCAGCATTAGATTTAAACATATTTTGAAATTAAACCTCAGAGATATTCCCAACCTTCTTCCAAGTTCCTAAAGATAAATTTCCCAAATGATGGCAAAGAAATAATTATTTTCAGGACGTAGGGCAACAAAAGGCAGACTGAGCTTTTAGACAGAGGCAAAGGTGTTATTCTGTAATGGGCATACGGACACAGTGCAATTTCCCCCACTTATTTTCTAATCAGAGCAAATAGTTGTTTCAGGGAACTCTAAGAATGACTGTTTTTTTGTTTGTTTGTTTGTTTTTCTTCCCCCCCCCCCCAATCTGAAATTCCAAACCAGGAGTCAGCAAACTTTCTGTTACAGGTCCAGATAGCAAATATTTTCAGCTCTTTGGGCCACATAGCCTGTATCTCAACTACTTTACTCCGCAGTTGTTCACTGAATGCAGTCACAGACAATACTTATGCAACGATACTTTATTTACAAAAGTGAGCAGGCAAATTTGGCTGTGGGCAATAGTTTGCCAACACTTGCTCTAGACTGGACTTGCTGCCTTTCTGAAGAAAACTATCTCTGTGTTGGATTTGACTTCTATAGACCTTTTGCCTACCCTTGCTTTCTTCTTCTTCTTCTTCAAAGCTGCTACTTTCTACGTATGTTTCAACCATGATTTTGTGTTATGTTTTCTGTAGTTAAAATGTCAGGTTGGATGGAGTCAAGAACTGACTCTTGAGCTCCATGTTGGAGATGAGTCTAATCATTATGTTGGCCTGGGTATATCTCATTTTTTTCTTATTTCTTCACATAGCACCATCTAGTTTGGGCTCAGTCTTAGGAATAAGGGTTAGGACTTGAGATTGTGCTTGGCACTGGTCCAGTAAGTATGAAGGTAATGGAGCAAATGCTTTTCAGGTACCTTGGAGGTGAATTATGTGCCTGTTAACAGAACAACCAGCTTAGGGAATAAATTACATTTGTAATTATAGTAGAGGTCATGTATGTATACTTTTATGAACAGTTCCCTGTGTGTTACAAAATACATTAAACAGTCCTCAAAAAGGCTATGCATTTATTAATAGGCAGGTTCCACAGGTGCTAATCCAAACATGGTTCACTTAGGGCCACTTGCCAATGTCGAAGCTCTGGCTGAAGATGGTCTAGATATGGATAATGCTGACAAGTCTGTGGAAATCGGCAAACATGACCTCCTCAAGGTGACTCGAGGCCAACCTGAGCCCTGGGCGACCCTAGGCTCTTTTGCTTCTTGAAGAGATTCCCTCGAGAGGATTGACCTGCCAGGTTATTTTTCACCTATCGAGACTGGGGCAGACCCCAGAAAAATAAAGCAAGTCATCTCCAGGAATTCACCCTGGGGCACGTAGAGATGGAAGGATGCTTTTTATGGCTTCTGGCCTCACTTTATACTTAAGCTCATAAGAACATTATAGGAATGAAACTGAGGCTGGTTAAAGACACCCCTTCTCACACACAAAACTCCCTCAAACTACACTTTGTATGAACATAGTTGGTATGAATTAATTTATGAATAAACCTATCATCTGTATGTGGACTATGATACCCACTGACTGAAAAGGAAGCAGAAATCTGTGTTTGATCTTCAAATATTGACGTGCACTCATTTAAATTCCAGCTCTCGTTAAGAAGTAAAGACATGCCAGAGGCTTACCTGTACAATCAAGGACTTTGTATGTTTTCGTATTTCTTGACAGTTTGGAAGTCTTATTGCCTAGTCTGGGCTGCATAAATAGATAAAACTGAACAGAGAAACCTGCTTCAGGAACCAGCCTTGGAAAGTGTGGTTGCGAAGATATAGCTAGGCTTTTTGTAGGGGGTGTTTCCATTGTAAAAATACTCAAAGGACCAGAAAAGTGAATTCACATGAAAAGCATACATTAGGTGCTTGGAAAGTGTGCTTTCTATAGATGGGCTGCGGAAAAGCGTATCAAGAGCATTCTCCTGGGAAGACCTGAGAATTTGCTCAAGGTGTTGAGATGAAAAGTACTGCTAGCTTGTTTTACTTATTGACTGAAACTGGATGAAAAGAGGAAAAAAATCCAGCAGATGATACAAAGTGGACTTTTTCTTATGCTCCGTGTAGTTTTTTGGGGAAACACTTTCCATTTCCACCCTTATTTGGCAACCTTTTAAGGTATGTTATCACTATGTACCTAAACATTTCTCCTCGCTTCTAGAACCGTGCTGGGCAGTACTGTAGCCACTTGCTCCATGTTGCTGTTAAGTACTTAAAATATGGCTACTGTGACTGAGGAACTGAGTTGTTAATTTTATTGAATTTCAGGTACTTTAAATTTAAATAACCACATGTGGCTAGTGGCCACCTCATTGGGGCAGCACAGACATAGAACATTTGCATTATCAAAGAATGTTTTGTTTACACAGCCTCTGTTCTAGAGTGTGACATCAAATTTTTGCTCACAGAATTATTTTCAATATTGTAGAGTTAGTTTTCTTCCAACTGAGAATGTTTAAAAAAGAATGCTATGACAAATGGCCAACAAATATATGAAAAGGTGCTCAACATCACTAGCTATTAGGGAAATGCAAGTCACAACCACAATGAGATCCATCTCACACCTGTTAGAATAGCTATAATCAACAGGACAAGTAATAACAAATGATAGAGAGGATTCGGAGAAAAAGAAACCCTCATATATTGCTGGTGGGACTGCAAATTGGTACAGCCTCTATGGAAAACAGTATGGAGGTTCCTCAAAAAACTAAGAATTGATCTACCATATGATCCAGCAATCCCTCTATTGGATATTTACCCCAAAGACTGGAAAACTCATATCCAAAAAGATATTTGCATACCGATGTTCATAGCAGCGTTATTCACAGTGGCCAGGACATGGAAGCCACTGAAGTATCCTACGATAGATGATTGGCTAAAGAAGCTGTGGTACATATATATAATGGAATATTACTCAGCCATAAGAAGAGATGAAATACTGCCATTTGTGACAACATGGATGGACCTCGAGATAATCATGCTAAGAGAAATAAGTCAATCAGAAATAGTTGAAAATCACATGATATCACTTATGTGTGGGATATAAATCTAAAAGCAACAAATGAGCGGGACAAACAAACAGAGACTCATGGACATGGACAATGGACTAGTGGTTACCAGAGGGTTAGAGGTGGGGGAGGAAGGGAGATGTAGATGGGGTTAAAAAGAGGGTCAAATATAGGGGGGTGGGAGAAGGCGAAGTGGGTAAAGGGGATCAAATATATGGTAGCTGAAGGAAACTGGACTTTGAGTGGTAATCACACAATAGAATATATAGATGTCAAATTATAATGTGCACCTGAAAATTATATAATTGTATTAACCAATGTTAATACTTAAATAAATGAAAAAAAAAAAAGAATGCTATGAAGAAGACAAACAACTCCCATTTTCTTCAGACCTCACTAGCGCTTGCTCGAAACTTCCTCCCACCACCCCCTGCCTCTGTTCTGAGTAATTCTTTTTATTTTTATGTGTAACGTTTTGTATTTAGGTCCTTTTAATGTAGTTAAATATAATATTTTAATTCCAGGAGACACTTCCTTAATTAGTTGTGCTTGAAATGTCCTCACTAATCTTTAGTGTAATAACTGAGTGGCCAATTCCATATGTTCCTTTGGGGAAGGGAACCTGTTTCCTTTATTTGTGGCAAACAGGAAAATGCTGTAGTTTAGCAATAGAAAATTAAGAGGGAGGAAGCTTTTTAGATCTTCAAAATGGAGTCAGGAATGTCCATGTCAGATTATCTTGCTGCTCTTTGTAATTTCTCAAGAGGATATCTGTGAATATCTAATTTAGGCTTTGTCGTGTGTATATGAGGAGGGGAGCTGTCTCACTTGAAGTACACATTAGCTTCAGGAAAAAGAGACCTTCATTTTTTAGTCATGGTTTATAACCTAGTGTAAATATATTTCCGGTTGTAGCTAATGATCTCAGAATAGTCATATACCATCAAAATGGTCACAATGGCCATTTTCTTTTTGAGAATTCTATCTGGAAAAACAATTTGAAAGCAAAATTCATTAAAATTACTAGGAAGCAAGCTCCCTGAGGGCACCAATGCTGTCTGTTGTGTCCCCACTGTAAACCCAAGTGTCCCCAAAGTGCTTGTGCTGTCCTTGGCTTCTATTGCACAAATACATTTAAATGTGAGAGTTAGTTCGTGTATAATTATGGGGTGAGGAATGCTATAAATGCAGAAATGTTGGGAGTCAGGGCCATCTCTGGATGACTTTCCTAAGCCCTACAGATTTGGAGTCTAGAGAATCAGGCTGTGACTCTGGTTAAACAGCTCCAAGGATAAGGAGCCAGGCCCCTGGCCTCTCCGTGTGGCCATTTCCTGTGTTCGAGAAAGGATTCTGAAAGGCAGACCCAAGTATCAGGGGTGACTGGAAGATTTGACTGTTCCCGTTGGGATTCACCCTTTAAAGAGATGCTCGACTTTCTGATGGATGTAAGGAGGAAGGCAGAGAGAGAGGGGAGTCATCCCCAGGTCCACACGAGCACCCAGTTTCCCATTCCTTTCCCTTTATCGCGTCTCACCCTTACAGTGCCAGAAAATTACATCAGCACCATTGCGCCCCGCTCAAAAGATTGCCAACACCGTCTCTAAATAATAGCGATCAACATATTTAATGGACTTCAGCTGTCTTTTTGGATGATTTGGCAACAAATTTAACTGAAAAAGAGTCAGATTTTAAAAAAGAAACACAGCTCTATTGCTTAAATGTGAAAATAATACAGACCACCGGCTAGGCTAATGGTTTTTTGAAAAAGAAAGTTAAACATGTCCGTTGCTGCCTCAATAACACATACATAAATGGAAGGTGACGAAAAAGATTAATGCGTAAAAAGAGTCTCAAATTTGCCAGCAAGTTATTGCTATTCTGAGCTGTCCACCTGCAACGATTATCTGAATGGCATCTGACGAAGCTGAAACACAATCCTCGAACCCTCCAATAACGCTATCCCCAACTAAATACAAACACACTGCAGTTCATTCTTCCATGTCTCTCTTCAACCTGCTCTCGACTGTGTTTTTCCCTGAAAAAGATTCTTCGCTTTGCGTTTCTCTCGTCCTTCTTGGATGCTGGGGACGTATTATTGGCTAGACTCCAATCAGCAATGGAAACTTCTGAGAGTTTTGGCAGACCCGGCTTGTGAAATTATGCAGAGCTTGGTAAATTTAGCCCATTTAGCTGAGCTGTGAGAGCAGTAAAGTGATGTATGTGAAGGTACCATTTTGTACAGCTGTTGAGAGTCCTTAAAAGAAATATACGTCCCAAGGAGCTTTCTTTCTAAAGTTGGTGCATATTTCCAAGGCAGCCAGGAATCATACAGCAGCTTATCTTTTTTTTCTCCCCCTTTTTTTTTTATTCTATGAACTAATTAAGCTCTGAAAAACCGTTTAAACACAACTAGGCCATGATTTCAACACTTCTCAAGAATAAAAAATAAAAAAGAAGCTGAGATTTGAAGTCTTGTTTTCTCTGGCCCTGCCCCCAAAGCCTCAAAAACATTAAATATAAATAAATAAAACTCTGCTGAGGACAGAAAATATATATTTTTTTTCTTTTTCTCTGTTTCGTATTAGCTGGGATTCTTAGCTCCTTCTACTTGAGAATTTGTGGGTGGCCTCTTTTAAACCTCCTCAGCTCCTCGATGTTATATATGAAAGGAGATGAGGACTCCTAGGACTTATTGCAAAGATAAAATTTAAACTCCTAGGAATCTTGTAATATCACTAGGCGAAAGGAAACCGATCTGCCCGTCTGGACTGGTTTCGACTTTTATTTGCCTTGCACCTGCCTCCCTCAGCCTTCTCTTTGGGAACAAACGCAGTCAGCAGGGTTTCTAGAAAGGATATTAACATACTCAGGTTTCCAATTTGGGAACAGCCCCCTTTCCCTGCTTGCAGCCCCCTGAAGTGAGGTGTGAAAGCATCCTGGTGTTTTATCGCAGTGTTGAGAGAGCAGGAGGCAGAGACAGATTGGGCTTCGGTGAAGGGCAGCAGCCAGCACATCGAAGGGGCTGGGTCTACTTTTAGGGATGGCATGGGCCTGACGTTTACTGCCTGTTCATCAGTACCCTTATCCTGGTAATTAGAGATGAGCTTGCTCTCCAGGTCAACTCATTTCAGCAAGAGCTACTGTAGGTACGATGCACGGACTCTACAAGCAAGCCTCAGGCATGCTGTGTGTGGCAGATTGCCAAAAACGGGCCCAGTCCTTCACCCCTCCTTGTGCCTATGCCCCCTTGCAACGTGACTGTGCAGTCCTTTCCATCAAAAGGTAGCATCTGTTTCCCATTGTTTGCCTTTGGGCTACTCTACTTTGGTCTTCAGAATGTAGTAGAAGTGATGATGAATCGGTGGAGTCTAGGCCTCTGCTCTAGGCAGAATTCCAAGATGACCCACAGTGGCCCTCACCCTTGGGTAATTTCCTTGCTTTGACCTCGTTTGTCACTTGTGACTATTATGAGTTATGTTATAGCGGAAGGGATTTTGGAGATCGAAACTTTCCAAATCAGTTGAACTTAAGATAGAGAGATTATCCAGGTGGGCCTGAACCAATCCCATGAGCCCTTAAATCTGCATCTAGAAGTCAGAGACTGAGGAAGTCAGAGATCTGACGCCTGAGGCTGATTTGAAGTGAGCGCCCTTGCTGGCGAGGAGGGGGCCTCGTGGTGAGGAGCGAGGGCAGCCGCTGGTTGCTGAGAGTGGACTCTGACTGACAGCCAGCCAGCAAGGAGACAGGGACCTCAGAATGCAATTGGAAGCGGACACCTCCCACTCCACCCCCACCACGTCTCTAGACAAGAACTCAGTCTAGCTTGTTTTCAGCCTTTTGATGCCCAGAGCAGAGAAGCCAGTCACTGTTGTGCTGAAGTTCTGATTTGCAAAACCATGGGCTAATGATTGATTATTGTGTTGAGATGCTAAGTTCATGGTAATTACTGTGCAGGAATAGAAAACTAAAACAGTCTCACAAGACTTGCGTAGTTCTAGTCTCTCTTGGAGACTTGCCATGGTCATGGGACCGTGACAAGACGAGGCTGCTGGAGACTGAGAGACCATATGGATCCCAGCAGAGCCCTCCTGCTGACCGCTGGCTGACTTCAGAAGGTAGAAACACATAACCAACCCACAGTTGATCCCAGATGCATGAGGAAGCTCTTCTCAGAGTAGAAGCGCCCAGTTTATCCTAGTCTAGGTTGCTGACCTGCTGAATAGTGAGTGCTGTGCCCTGAATGTTTTGTATCCTCCAGATGCTACGTTACATCCTCTCCCCACACTGGCATGGTATTAGGAGGTGGGGCCTTTGGGAGATGATGAGGGCAGGACCTTCATGAATGAGATTGAATGAGATTAGTGCGCCAATGAAACAGGCTCCAGAGAAATCCCTCGCCCCTTCCACCACCAGAGGTTATGAACCAGGAAGCAGGCACTCATCAGATGGCCCTGGGCTTCCCACACCGAATGAGAAAATGGATCTTGCTGTTTTTAAGCCACCCGGTCTGTGGAATTCTGTTATAGTAACCCGAACCGAGTGAGACGACACAGAGCTACATAAATAATTGTTATTTGGTCCATGATGTTTTGGGGCGGTGTGTTACACAGCAATATCTAACTGATACAGTATCTATCTTCATGAGCAGGCACCACACTTTTGATGTCCTTACTTAATTAATGTTCACATGTACATTATCACATTAGAAAGAATGGAACTGACTGTGCTGAAGATTTGAAGCTTTTCCCTGCCTAGCAGTGAGACCTTATTTCAGTGAGATCTGCAGGCAGCTGTGGCATGGTTTTGATCAGGAATTTTGCATAGGCCATATCAAAATTCCTCATTGCCTCTCCACTTCATGGCAGAAACATAATCAATTTATAAACATTCATTATAACCAGAAGCTCAGGGTAAATTATTTTAACAACCCAACTTTTCAAAATTGTTAAGTATGATTGTAAATCGTAAATATGTAAAAAATAAAAGAAAATTATCTTGCCACATTTCTGCTTATGGTCAAACGCAGACAGGCCTTGGCAGACAACAAATGTAAAAAATGAAAATAAAAAGATTTCAGTGATATACTCACGTTGTCAGAGTTTAAAGCTGTGCAGACCTTTATAAATACATGCAGTGTGTCTTCACATGAGAGTCTAAAGTGTCCTCTGTCAGCTCAGAGACGCCCTTTCGCAAACGTGGGTCTCTTCTTCAGCAGATGGCAGCCTATTTTAAGTTCCCTGCATAAACAGGTAGGCCTCTGAAGTAAAGATGTGGCTGCCTCAATTTCATTTTGAACTCCCGATATGGACATTAGGGACTTTGGATTTAGAAATTTCGATTCCTATAGTCGTTCAGCAATAGGGAGACGGCTCTAACATCTAATATTAATATCTCCTTCAAGGAGCTCTGACGATGGCTCACCTCCATCCCCAGATGGATCAAGACATGAGAGAACAGACATCTGTGGATGGGGGTCGCTGTAGGGCTGGTGCGAAGGGGGAAACAGTCCTGTCGTAGGGCTGCTCTCGCTGGCGAATGGAGTAGCGAGAGTGCTGTGGCAGGGGAAGAATAAACAGTGGCTTGCAAAAAACAGCAAGCTGGTTATTCAAAGGTCAGACATGGAAAAATGTCTGCGTGTGAAAAGACTGGGGGTAGGGAACTTAATTAGCCACAGAGAAAAGGAGAACGAGAGGTAAGGTGGGGTGGAGGGCACGCGTGTTCAGGGCAGCTGCAGAGAGGCCGTCAGTGCATCTTTGGTTCCACTGATACAGGGATCTGCAGGTGTCCCAGGAAAAGCTAACTACTGGGTGCTGACTGTACTTGACAGGATGTCAGCTAGAGAGTGCTGTGGATGCTTCTATGAGAAACAGCCAACGCTACCTAAGAGGGATTCTGCTATGTCCAGGCAAAGGAAGTCTGTGTGGTTTGGACAAACACTATTGCTGCTCACTTGTCAGGGGGAGGCGATCAGCAGAGGGGCAAACTGATACCCAGTAGAGCCTCAATCTTGCATAGTTCCTATTCTAGAAGAATCTGGGTATTACCAAGAAGCAAAATTTGATCTAGAGGGAGAGATAGGTTTCTGTGAGGCATTTAAGAGAGGGGAATTATAGTTAAGACTGAGCCCCAGCAAAAGTCTACATTTTTCTAGGAATCTTTCCCTCTGAGGGGTGGGGAATCTCTGAGGATTTGGGTGTATATGCCAGCTGTGTGCTGGTCATCCCATCTCTGGGAAACGCCATTCACTCAAATTCCTTTATCCTAACTTGTGGACCCTCATCAAGTCCCTTTCCACACCCCACCCCTCATACCTACAGCTTTCTTTTGTTCTAAGCAAGGTACGATTAGCTTAGTGGACTGGATCCCAGAGAGAGACACACAGGTGTGTCCTTGATCCAGAGTCTTCTGCCTTTGTGAATCCCCTTTACATGGGCAGCCCCTCCTTGGAGACCTCATATGACCTTGAACATCCCTTACATTGGCACTCATTGCATTGTCTTTGGGAGTCCACTTGTTTTTCTCCCAAACTAGATCCTGTGCTCCTGGCATACAAATCAGTCCTCCATTTTATTCCTCCCTGACCCCCAGCACAAATCACACTGCCTGGCACACAACAGGCACTCAAATCTCCACTGAATAAAAGAGACTAAATATGAGAGTCCACATATGATGATATTTTGGTTAAAATAATGTTTTTTGGCTATTTCTTTTTTTTGAAATAAAAGGATGTAAAATCTTGAAGAAACAAAGGTCCTTAGGCATTATATTTTTGTGTGGCATGTTGTAAAATCTTGAAGAAACAAAGGTCCTTAGGCATTGGAGGGCTAGAAATAGTAGCTGTACAGACCCTGTACTTGAAAGGCAGCAGGAGGCTAAGTGTTACCATCTTTGATATATATCAGAGAACAAAAGGGCTGGAGCCACTGGGTGGTCAGTGAAAGCAAGGATCTCGTTTCAAGTTCAAAGCAGGGCTCTTGCAGCCCGGTATGTTATCAGGAGTGACACGTCCCACCCGTGCCCTCTGGACAGGCCCTTGGCTATCAACAGCTCTGCCTGGGCTGCAAGCTGTCTGGCTAGTCTCTGGGCTGGAAGTACCCAGCCTCACGGTCCTGCAGTGTTCTGCAGTGTTTTCAGAAAGCCAGCAGTTGACTCCAGTAACTTCTTGTTTCCAAGCCAGGTGTGTCTTTTATTTTCTTGCAGAGCTATTGTTTTATTACTGTCATAAAACTTTAGATTTAGGGGACACTTAAGGGCATGGAAGGGATAATTTAGTCCCATTCCTGAAATGAGATATTTTCACTGGCAAGTCTAAATGTTGTCATCAAATAATTGTTTCCAAGCAGATCCTGAGTATGGGAAAGTATAATTGTAATACAGAGTATGGAAGACTTTCAGGGATTAGGTATTTATAGATTTTGGCTCTGTCACGTAGTATCTGTGTGATCTTGTGTTATTCGTTCTGTCCAAGCTTCCGTTTCTTCCTATGTAAAATGGACATCGTAATGTAAACAGGGAATTATGAGCATTGGGAACTGTTCATTCCTTACTCTTGATGTTTCTTTCCATTGGGAAGAACTTCTTCCTCTCCCTTTCTCTTCTTCCCATTGTTAGCCCAAAGCTTATAGCTTCTCTCCATGTGTCATGCACCCCGTCCTCTACGATTTCTCCTGGGGGCAATCTGCATGTAGGGAGCAGGGACCTTTTATCAGCGGGGAATGGGAAAGGAGAGGTCCACTGCCCTCCCCCAGAACTGCCTGACTTCTCTGTCACGGTGGGCTGGTTCTGAGAAAGTTCCCTAGAGCCCCTGCCTCCTGGTAGCTATGTCCTGTGTAGTCTCCCCTCCCTGGAGTGTGGGCTGGACCTGGTGACTCGCTTCCAACACACAAAATACAGTAGCTGTATTTTGAAATAGAAAGCAGGATATCACTTCTGAGGTTAGGTAACATAAAGGCTGTGAAGTCTGTCTCTCTGACCCTCTCTTTTCCTGTCTCACGGAGCCCTTGCTCTGGAGGGAAGCAAGCTGCTGTGTTAGGAGAAGTCCTATAGAGAGGTCCACACAGCAAGGAGTTAATGTCTCTGGCCAAGAGCCAGCGAGGAACTAGGCCCTCAGTCCAACAGCCTGTGAGAAGTCAATTCCCGTCAACCACTGGTGAGTCTAGAAGCCAGTCTTCTCCCAGTTGAGCCTGTAGATGACCACAACTGGTGGTGGACACTGTGATTGTAGCCTCTTTAGAGACCCTGAGCCAGAGGACCCAGCTGTGGTGTGCCCAGATTCCTGATCCGCATAAACTGTGAGATAATAAATGTTCGTTGTTTTAAGCTACTGAGTTTTAGGGTTGTTTGTTACACAGCAGTAAGTAACAGATACACTGGTTGGGTCTGGCTGGCTCTTGTGCTCAGTGTTAGGAAGCCCTTCGTCCCTCAGACGGCTGTGCATTCGCCTGCGCTGGTCAGGATCACAGTTTGCTCCCCACCTGCACTTTTCTTTTTGTTTTATTTCCCAATTACTTAATAATCAGAAACTTGGACAAGGGAGACGTGTGTTGTTTATCACCTTCCAACCCCTCCACTAAAAACCTCAAAGATGTTATTTGTCTTCAAGAATTACCATAGGGATTGCTGCGAGTGAAGTACTAGAGGTCCAGCCTGGCCCGAGTCAGCGTTTTTCCCGTTCCTCTGCTACCATGCTCGTCTAGGCGCTGCTGTAAGACTCCACAGAGGCTGATGCATTTTGAAGGATCTGTCTCCAAACCCGATTCACAAACGCTTCCAAGGATACTGTCTTGGCCTTGTCGTTTGCTCCTATCGAAACTTCCCATTCGAAGCCTAGATCTTAGCCGTGGAACTCTCAGGTTCACATGAAGGTAGCATGGGAGGGATTTGGGGGCTTAAGCAACTGCTGAATTTTGAAGTCACTTCAGGAAGAGGACAGGCTTTCCCACCTGATCGTAGTGGCGTGCCTGTGTCACTTTGGGGAGAAGCAGGGAGAGGAACGAAGAATATTGTTAAATCGTTGAAGACTTTCCAGAAAGTCTTAACAAGGTTGTAAGCGTTTGGGCACTCTATTGTTTTTTCTCTCTTGTTCTTTCTCACTTCAGTGAATTTAAATGAGTACACATTTATTTCCAAAGCATTGGTCACTCCTGGAGGTTTTTCAGACATGGTCTAGGAGAGGACTCTGTACGAATAGCTTCTCCCTGGGAGCCACAGGTGAAGAGTGGGCACTGCTTGACTCCTCTGGAGGGAAATGAAGAGTCTGTGTCTTGGCTGCTTGAAGGTTAAAATGTGCTGTTGCGATTTCTTCCCTTGCGTCCTATTTCAGATTCTATTTTTTTCCCCTCCAAAGTTAAAAACAGGAAAATAGTATTTGGATTTTTTAAAAATACAACAGATCAATTCCTACTTGTGGTTTTACCCTGGAGCCTGGCATGGAGAGCAGTTCTGACAGATATTTTTTGGAAATCATTAGACTCATCAAAATTCAAACTGGCCCATGACATTGGGGTTATATTTATTTATTTATTTATTTTTAAATCTCATCCTTTTCCATCCCCCATGATCTCTGGCCTTTAATCCTGTTCTCTACATTATGAATTTAGGAAAAAACATGTATTTGCCCACTGAAAATATACTTAGATTTCTTTTATCTTCTTAGATTTCTGGGCAAATATAACTTCTTGAGTAGGAAAGAGAAGCACAGTTGATAAATGTCCAACCCTTTAAGGAGGCCCCATGGTTTAAAAAAAAAAAACAATTTCTGCTACCCTCCACTCTCAATTTCTTTTGGGCCTACCTGGGTAATATATTTATTTTCATATCTGCATTAGATTAACTAAAGTAATCAAAGGTCGTACATGATAATTATTTTTTAAAAGGATTTTATTTTAGGAGACATATAATTTTAATGTATAGTTAGTACGTGATATGTCTACATAGTTCATTTGTAAAAATACCCGACATTTAATTAGGGCACTGTATTAGTTTCTTATTGCTACTGTAATAAATTATCACATACTACGTGTTCAAAACAACATGAAATTTTTATCCTACAGTCCTAGAGGTTAAAAGTCTGAAATGGGTCTCGCAGGACCAAAATGAAGGTGTCCACGGGACCCTGAAGACTCTAGGGGGTGTGTCTGTTTTCTTGCCTTTCTCAGTGTCGAGGGGCTGTCTGTATTCCTTCGCTCGTGTTTTCCTAATTTCTGCTTCGGTCAGCACATTCTGACCTCATGCTTCCTTCTTCCACTTTTAAGGTTATATTTTGTGGTTATATCAGGTCCGCTCAGATAACCCAGGGAAACCTCCCTTTCAAGGTCCTTAATTTAACCATATCTGCAAAGTCTTTTTTTTTTTTTTTTTGTCATGAAAAGTAACATATTCACAGATTCTGAGGATGAGAATGTGGATATCTTTGGGGAAAGAGGTCATTATTCTCTTCACCGATGGCCTTTTCAGAAGAACTCTTACTTTGGTGTCATGATGTAAAATGGTCCCAGACTGTCTCTTTCTGATCATTGGTATCAAGGCCAGGAAGAGACAAACGACTACAGTCGTTTTCATTATTATCACTATTGTTTAGAAAAGATACAACACATTTTTATTGCTGTTCTCTTTTGAATTCCCAGATAAAATTTTGGTAATTCACCTCTAACCGAGACCATTTCGGTGTGCCAACTTGCCCTCCTATAGAAGGAATCACTGTGAATTCAATAAATAAACCATTCAGTAAAGAAATCATAAGTTTAGGCACCAACCGGTTTAGACTGCCCGAAACCACACACCTTGGTCTAACTAAACAGCTGCAGACCGTTTTAGGTTATTACATGTATGCACACACACACAGCGTATGAAATAAAGGCATTTTTGACCTCCACGTGAATCTAAACCAATCACTGAACGTTTACACAAAGTCAAGAAGACCTGCCAGGCTGTTCTTTTTAATTTCCTGATGTATTTCCAGTGGGACAAGATCCTGATGACCTGTCCGTATTTCTTCTGCCATAACGAATGCTACAGATCTTTAAAGATGGCCACTTCATACGCTTCCCCTGTCTCCATGGATTCCTCACTGTTCCCTCTAAGTTTTTCTATGTTGTCCCCCCCATGCCTGTTCCATGAACATCACTAAAACTGTTCTTTCTACTTTTTCCTGAATATCCTTGATTTCCAGCATCTCTACTTTTGTCATCTTATTGCCTAGAAGATGACCCTCTTTTCTTCTCCACTAATCTGAAGTCTCAACTGAAAGCCCAGATCAAATTATTTGGACTCGGTGAATCCTACAGTATCCAGGAGGCACGCTGTTCACTCCTAA
This sequence comes from Pteropus alecto, assembly GCF_000325575.1. Lineage (NCBI taxonomy): Eukaryota > Metazoa > Chordata > Mammalia > Chiroptera > Pteropodidae > Pteropus > Pteropus alecto. The sequence goes on along the minus strand of NW_006433378.1, from coordinate 18,654,105 downwards.
TTTTGAGCAGGCTCTTTTAATTTGTGGCAAGGTGCAACTTTGAAATGTTAACTAATAGATAATTTTGTTCCTGGTAACTGTTGGCCCCCTGTCCCTTCCTTCCTTTTCAGGCAGCTGCCAGAGCATTAGGGTTTTATTAAATTATCCAAAGGTCGATATAGCCAAACCAAAGATTTAATTTTCAGTTTTGGAGTTTCAAAAGTCTGGGCTTTGAATTTCACAAGGCAAGGTCAGAAGGACTTGGGAGTCAAAAAGTCTACTCCGACGCCAGTGAGCTATACACAGGGGAGTGTGTGTGCATCCCTTGGGTCTTCACAGACTTCCCAAATCAGCTCCCATATCCTCAAATCTCCAATGTTCTCTTTTCTCAATGGATTTGTCTGTAGACACACTTACAATTTGTAGTATTCCTTCTTGTTTTCTTTTCAAACTTGCCCCCTTTCCATTTCCTGCCTTATTCACCCCTATTCCTGTTATGGTGGAAAAATCCTGAGTGCCAAAGCAAGGAACCCTGTGAAACGCTGATATTGAGAAAGCAGAATGCTCCGATGACTGGCAGACACATCCTCTCACGGCTCAGATCGTTTCTAATTCTTTGCTCTAAACAAAATTGAAGACCTACTCAAGATTATTCAAAATAATCTTTGATGACAGAGCACTATGCTATGTTTGAATGTAACTCTGAAAAAGTTCAAATAATTGAAGGACATTGCTATAAAAAATCTATTTTTTTCCACTACTTTTTTAAAAAAAAAAAACAAGTCTTTTCAGTGCTACTTACTAAAATGAGAAATAACATTAATGCTGACCTCTGTCTCATTCGAGCAATGAGTAATATTCATTCTTGAAAAGATGAACTAATTAGGAAAAATAAACCAGTCCTGTCCATTTTATTAAGAGATAAATTTCAGGTAGAATTTGAATTTTATGTTTATCAACATTTTAAATATATTTGCATTGTTTTGATTAATGGTGCACTGAATGAGAAGTATAATGATATCTTGTTAAAAGGAAACTTTAAAAAGAAACTTGAACCTATATATACGATTACAAGAAATTAAAAAATAAATGGCAACTTACATTCTTTTATGCAATTAGTTATGATAGGCTTATTTAGCACAGTTCTTTCAAATATAATATATTATTGTATTAGGATAAAGTTCTGTGGGGAACATGAAATGGAAATAAGACTTTAAGGAACATTATAAAACAAGTTACGTATGTACATTTGTATTTTTAAATTGACAGAGGTATCAGCTTTCTTCGGAATTTATATTTCATTGGAAACATTTAAAAGAGTGGTTTAACAGTTTTGCTTTAGACTTTCAATATTTATAGTTCACTGGAAGTCACATCTAACAACTACATAAACTTATGATAAAAAAAAAGTATAGATGTCAACTTAAAAATATGTCAGGTAGGGGTTGCAAAGTCTTTTGGGATTATTTTAGGAAATAGATGAGCAAACAGGGTTGAAGTTCATAAAAATCATCCATACTTATTTAAAAGTGAGATTTCAAATGAGACTAGTAAGCTCCAGGCTGCAGGAGACAGAGAGGGGCGCATGGAAGAGCAGTAGAACGTGGACCTGCCTCTGCCAGACAGTGGGGTCTGGGCTTGAGAATGAGAGACCCTGCAGAGTCCAGTCTGAGAACGGGCAGAACCCAAGCCCTCGCTCCGGTCTGCAGTTCCGGGGAAGCAGGTTATGGGTGGGTGGGAGCAGCAGAGTGGAGACAGCTGCGGGGAGGAAATGCTTGAGGTTTCCTATTCCTTTCATATGGTTCCTCTTAGCGTCCCTTCTGGGTTTTAAGCCCAGCTGCCCACAGTACTTACTCATCTTATTAACGTACCCTGTTGAGTTTACTTCCCTTCCCTGTCTCCCTTTCCCCACTACCCCACTAGATCACCTCCTAAATAAAGTTCCTGCACACAAATTCTATCTCGGGATCTGCCTTTGTGGGCAGCTAAACCAAGATTCGCACATTTTCCTAAATAGAATAAATTTAATTTCAATTCAATTTAGAATACATTTATTGAATGCATATTAGGTTTGTTCTAGGGACACCCAACAACTATTTATGGATTAATTATTTGAATGGAATTGCCAGGATTATCATCTGATCCTCTTTCTAATGAGTGTACATAAAGAGATTTGAGGAAAAACTGTCCTTGAAGAAATTAATCTTAAAAAGATAATATGTGTAGTCAGAAGCTCATGTGTCAAAAGCCAGAAAGCAAACGCAGAGACATGATAAAAGTTGCATATTTAGTACAATTCTTATTTGGAATAACTGTGATTTTTCAGTAGACTTTTTTTTCCTTATGATATTTGCTGCTGCTCCCTCATGGCAGCCAGGAACCATAAAAGAACCCAATTGTACTGTCTGGTTTTAAAGCAGCAGTTAAGCTTTATTTGTAAGGGCAAATAAGAATCATGTTCTATTCTAGAGTTAATAGGGAATAAGTAAAATTTCCCCTTTAACTTTCATTATAGCTCCTGAGAATGCTAGTAATGCAATTATGTAAATGTCTAGCTGAGGTCTGGTGGACTGCCTTTACTATTTAACTGTAAAGTTATAAAATTTCTGATTTGCATATTACTTTTTTTGGTAGCAGTGGTTTAAAGCTTATAAACAAGACTCTGTGTTTTAGAGAAGGGTTTAAAACAGAGGCTTCTGGCTGTGAGAATGTAGAGTTTTACCCAATATTTGGCCTTGAGCTTTGAGCAGAGAGGTATGTTTATAACTACAATTAGAGAAGCCCAAAACTAGAGAGAAATAATAAGTGTGTTAATAAGTTATTATCACGTAGAGCCAGAGGGCTTGGAGGGAAAATTGAGTTTCAAACCTCTCCTGGATGGTTCCTCTTACATGTGTGACCTTGAACAAGTGGTGTCTTCACACTTCATTTGAAAAGATATTCTAAGTCCACCTTGGCACTCAGAATCATCACTGAGGCATTGGTGTCAGTTGATTTGCTTTTTGATGCTCAAAATTCCTGAATAAATTCTTTCTTCAATGTGACAGTGTTTTAAATAAGGAATTGACTAGGTCAGAAGAAAACCCACAGAATGACAAGACAGCGCTGCTGGCTGCTTATGTCTGGGCTGGAAAGAAGCTAAATTATCATCTATTCTTTAAAACTCATTCTTTGGCTCTTACTATGTGCTAGGCATTGTTCTGGACACTTTACAAAGATGACTTCATTCTGTCATTTCATCAGTCTTGTGAGAGGCGCAGGGTTATCTATATCTTACAGACGGAGAAACTGCCCCCTGTGGTCACGTAGCCAACGATTTAAACTATAAGTCAAAGAGCAAAGATTTGTAGTGATTTCTTTTAGCAGCTTTTGCTTAATTTTTATTTGATAATTTTATTAATTGATATATAGCTGTCGCATGCATTTTCATTATATTTTATTGTCGTAAGGATGCTTAACATGAGATCTAGCTTCTTAAATTTTTAAGTGTACAATCTGTTATTGTTGGCTATGGGGACAGTGCTGTACAGCAGATCTCTAGAGCTTACTTATCTTGTTTATGTAGAGTTTTATGCCTATTGATTAGTAACTCCTCATTTCTTCCTCGCCAACCCTCGCCAACCATTATTCCTTCCACTCTTTGATTTCATGAATTTGACTATTTTAGATACCTCATATAAATGGGATCATGCAACATTTGTCTTTCTGTGACTGGCATATTTCACTTAATCAAATGTCCTCGAAGTTCATCCATGTTTTCACATATTGCAGAATTTCCTTCTTTGCAAAGGCTGAATAATATCTCTGCATGTATGTATATACCACATGTTCTTTATTCATTTGTCTGTCATAGACATTTAGATTGTTTCCACATCTTAGCTCTAGCAAACAGTGGTACAATGACTATATCTTTGAGATCTTGATTTCAATTCTTTCAGATAAATGCCCAGGAATGGGATTGCTGGATCATATGGTAATTATATTTTTAATTTTTGAGAAGTCTCCATTCTGTTTTCCATAGTGACTACATCATTTTTTGCATTCCCTCTAATACTCAGTGTGCAAGGATTTCAGTTTCTCCACATCTTTGCCAATACTTGCTATCTTTTTTTTTTTTTTTTTTTTGATAATAGCCGTGCTGATAGTTGTGATATCTCATAGTGGGTTCGATTTGCATTTCTCTTATGATTAGCGATATTGAGCATTTTTTCGTATTGGCTATTTATGTCTTCTTTGGAGAAATGTCTATTTAAGTACTTATTCCATTTTTGATTGAGTTAATAGTTATTTTACTCTTGTAATATTGCTGTAAAATTTCTAACCACTATGTATATATATATCTTCCTCTTTTTCCACCCCCTTTCTTTTGAAGCAAGGCTCTTGGAAACTCTGTGACACTCCAAGATCTCGGAATAATAAGCAACAGAGAAGAACTTAGAATTCAGTCTTTGACTTGCAGGTGAGTGAGTAGGTGCTGCACCGCCTGCCACCGCCCCAGGCTTCCTTGTGTAACAGAAGGTATGACTGAGATGCACGTGTGCTGCGACATGGAGACGAATTGTTCTCAGCATTTTTAAAGTGAAATCGACAAGATCTGTGCAGGTTTCAAAGATGTAAATCCCTTGGGTATAAAAAGTAGTCATGCCACTTTCTTTGGCTCTGCTGGATGCCTTGCTTCCCAGGGAAACCAGCACAGGAATGATTTCAATGTCCACTAGCTAATAAATGGATATAACTATTATTCTTTAAATGAAAACAAAACTCACCCAAAGAATTTTCAAATGACTTTTGAAACAAAAACAAACGAACAATTTTATACAGACAGCCTAGGTAGTTTCGATTTTACAAATCTCTATTCTACCTATTTAGCAGTTTTCTGCCTTTTCCATCAAATTCCTATTCTTGTCGACTTAGCTTTTTATTTACCTAGAAAAGCTTAGTTCATCTGAAAATATGAGACTTCCCTGTACACTACCTTGTTAAAGTTTTTACTAAAAATTATCCCTAAACTTTGCTTCTCCCTGCATGTCCATGAATGACCACAGAAGTCCCATGAATATTGAGTTTGGGGTTACACATAAATTTCAGTGAATAGGCAAATCTGGGAATAATGAACATTGGCTGTATTCTTTTTTGACAGCATTTGCATTTTCAGAGATGCTTCTAGTACATGTGGGTGGGCAGTGGGGAAGCGACTGGGTTTCTTCAAACTTTATCACGTGGGCGATTGCTCATTTATGCTGAACTGCTTACTCTCATTCCTGGGGAGTGGAACAGCCAAATGTGGGCTTGGTTGGGCAGAGTCAACTACAAGCAGAGCCAGAGAATGAGCAAGACTGCACCTCAGGAAAAGGCAAAAGCAGAGGGCCCCAAATATAGTGACCCTCAAGTGCAATGCAAGGGTGGGGGAACCCCTGCAAGGCAGCATTAACTCAGCCAGACACCAGCAGGAGTGAGTTGAAAAGGCTGGGCTCTCCAGAGTTGCCTTTTTCTTCTTTTTTCAGTAACTGGCTGTGTGGGGCAGAAATAGATTTCTCTGGGAAAAAGGCACAGGATTTGGGGCCAGGACAGCACACTGGTTCACACCTAAGCTCGCTGCACACAACCAGTGACATATTATATAAGAATTGTTGGTATTTTCCTCTACTCTTTTGTCTCATCATTAGTCAAATGGACTTGATTTTCTTAATTCTCTGGGACCTCACTCTTTTTCTCTTTCTTCAAGACACTTTTTGTTTGGCACAAACAAAAGTATATGTATGTGCTGTAAACGATTCTCATTTCATCGAGAAAACAGCAGCATATTTAAAATGTACAGCGATTCTGTTATTATACAAGTTTATCTGTTACACTGAGCTCTCCCTTGGGTAAATCTTCTCAAACAGTTTATTTTCTTTTTCAAAATAAAGATTGTGTTTAGCCTTTTGTGTATTTCTCAATCCCATGTCTGTATAGACATTCTTGAACCACGTTTGTTCTTTTAACTGAGAATATTATCTGGTTTCATTGTTTCAACTGGAACTGGTTTTTCCTAGTCCTTATTCTACATACAGTTCAGCCTCATCTCATCATCTCTTCCTGCCGTATTCCAAAACACTTTCCACCTGTACAGGAAAATGTAGTTATATTTTGAACAAAATTGGCAAGCCCTAACGGTCGTGTATTTTCCCACCTTATCGCAGCTTTGTAAAAATTAGGAGAGAACATAGGCAAAGAGTAGGAAAAAATATCTGAAGTGCCATAATATGGTATAGTGAGAAGCCAGATAACAAAGCTGGAAAAGAATGCTAAGAATAAGTTAGAATCTGGTTGAGATAAAGCTTAGAAAAATGTATCTATCACGTAGAAGACCATTTTTTGTTGACGAGGTATCAGGACAATGATATAACAACACATTTGGAGTAGAAAAAGGGTCCCACAACTCTTAACACTACCACATCTCATAAATGTCTCCTGTCATTCCCTGTTGTGTCTGTTATTACTGGATGGTGTTCAGGAGTGTCAGATCAAGTCAGACGGACTTGAGAATAAATTCCAGGCCTGTCATTACTGACTGAACAAGTCATTTAAGATTCTCTCAGCTTTAGTTTTCTTAGCAGTATATGGCCCTAAATAGATAATGCATCTGAAGTGATTAACAAGATATCTGAAGCAAGTTAACTTAAAAATAATTTTTGTAAACATATACTTTTAAGCCCCTGCTATATGCATTTCATAGAGCTTTTGATCTAGCGGGAAGCAGACAACCAAATAAGAACATACGTGGATAGTGGAAGACAGAGAAGGAAAAAACAGGAGAGCATGAAACAGAGAGGTCTGGCCTGATCTAGGGGAGCAGGGAAGGTTCCCCAAGAAAGTGAAGTTGGGCTGAGAAGTAAAGGAGGATTGGGAGTTAGATAAATAAAGAAGGAACTGAGAAAGAATATCTATCTATCTATCTATCTATCTATCTATCCTATAATGCAGGTTAATGTGGCTTTAAGGTAGCATCACAAGACATATTTTTGAATCCATTCCTGAGATGTTCTGTTATACTTATTTCTGTCTGTTTTATAGATCTGTACAATCTGGGTTTAGATTACATAGCAGTGAACAAACAGATAAAAGAACTTTAGAAATAATTAAAGCAGGAGACCTTTGTGACCTTAGACTTGAAAGAAATGCTGCCATTACTGTTAATATTTGGATGAAAAATCCTCATCGTAAATGCAACCTCGGGTGCTTTGAAGGGGTAGTCTGTAGGAAAATGAATTGTCAAAACAAATATACTGCCTTGATATGGGCTGTCTTTGTGTCCCATATCATGGCTTGCCAAGGACACATATCATGCTCAACTGGACCTGCTGTACACGCAAAGGCCCTGTGGTATTGAGAATCACAGGCTTTTGTGGGGAACTAAAGGCTGGTTAGTGTGGCTGGAGCATTGACAGTGAATGAGGGAGGTGCGAGAGCTGAGGCTGAATGTGCGGGCAGAGGCCACGCCTCTCTGCCTTTATCAGAAATGCAAGCAGAGCCAATGCAAGACGTAAAGTCGAGGAGGGGTGTGATCTGCCGTGAGAATGGAATGAAGCGGGCAAGAGTGAATGTTTCCCTCGCTGTCCTTGTAGTGAGAGCTGGTGGTGGCTGCGACTGGATGGTGACAGAAGCAATTGAGAAAAATGGAGAAATTCAGGAGCTACTTAGGTTAAATTGACAAGACTTTGAGGGGGTGGGTATGGTGGATGAGGAAGAGAAAGAGGGAGATGTAAGGACGAGTCCTGGTCTTCTGGATCGGAAGTTGACCATGCGGTGGAGCCTTTCACTGCCAAGGGCAATACCGTAAAGTGCCACCCTGGCAGAGTACCTTCGTTCTTGTTTACACGCAGACCTGTTTCTCAAATCCAAAACCGCAGTGTACATCTTGCCTAAAATCTTACTTTTATTTGTGAAGAAAACATCATATACATATATCTCTGCAAACACGTGTACTCGAAAATATTAAATTTGCCTCAATTGGTCTAAACTTGTCAAAATCTTTATTTAGCATATTATGAACTCATGAAATTAAAAAAATTTAAACTATTTTTATTGTTTCTAAAAATCTGTCTTATATGCTTTGCTCATAGGTTTCTAAACAACTGTAATGTAATCTCCTGGTCAAACACTTATTTTCTTTCCATAGAATGAATTTATGCTCTTAGGATTCAGCATTGTACTAAAGACCCCGAGGCTCTTTCCTGTCTCACCTTCATCATTTCCGCTCTCACCCCAAAGGTATTGTGTTTTCTTGGTCTTGATTCTGTTGGTCCCTCTGCCTTCAATGTCCTCCAAACACTTCTGGCCCAGGTGAACTTTTATTCATCTTTTGAAGCCTCTTTGAAACATCATCTCTTCTGTGGGGCTTTTCTGGATCCCTGTCAGATTGTTTCTAAATTGCCTTATTCTGGTGTGAGTTTATATCACAGACAGACTTGAAATAAAGTGAAGTTGTTTGAACATATTGTTGGTTGCCAAATGGGAGGGGGGTTGGGGTACTGGGTGAGAAAGGTGGAGGGATTAAGATGTACGAATTGCCAGTTATAAAAACAGTCACAAGGATGTAAAGTACAGCCTAGAGAAGGCAATCAATAATATTGTGAGAACTATGTATGGTGTCAGATGAGTACTGGACCTATTGCGGTGATCACTTCATAAGTTATACAAACTTCTAATCATTATGTTATACACCTGGAACTAATATAATGTGTCAACCGTAATTGAAAAAATTAAAATAAAAACAAAAAACTACCCCGATGCTAAAACCCAGGGTTAGGGAGTTCAAATTCTCAGCAACCGAAAATTTAAACTAACTAACTAACTAACCAACTAACATAAATAAGTGAAGTTGTTCCTATCAGTCTCCTCCTTTAGAGCAATAGTTCCTAAAACTGTTTTCATTATTTTTCCTCCCTATCAGTAAGCATTGCTCAGGACACCCTCTGATTTGAACTGGGCTCCTCTAGAAGCAGATCAGCATAAGGACTGAGTGTAAGTCATCTCTGTTGGGAGGGGATTCCAGGAGGTGCCTTTCAGGGGGTGGGGCATTGGGTTGGAGAAAGCCAGAATGTTCCTAAGCAGGTAACCTCTGGGCAACCAGAACTTATTCCCTCTGAGACCTTGGAGAGGCCGTGTGGAACATGCTGAGTTGTTGCACTTTAAGGCAAGGGTGCTGGAGAAATTGTCCCCTAATGCCAGCCAGTCAACGGTTGAGGGCTGCTCCAGGGGGCCTTGCCTCCCCAGCACTTCCGGCCAGGCCTGGCCTGCTCTGCTCCTGTGCCAAATGTACTCTGTAGCCAGAAGGCACACAGAGAGTTGCAGATGTTTGTAGTTGACAGTGATTAGTGAATAGGGAAAAGTGAGTGCTGAATGTACTGATGGTGTCTGCAGTGCTTTCCATATATATGTAGAGTATTTTCTTATTTCTGAGTCATATACAATAATAAAAACGTCTCTCTCCTCCTCTGAAACAATTAAGAGGATGTGGTATTTGAGAAGGAAAAGAGGATATTACCAGAGGGGAATGTGGTAGGGACCTGAGATTTTTATTAAATGTACCTAGAGTTTTTAGCTAATATATTTTAATGGCAAACATATTAAAAATCAGGGTCTAGCATTTATAGTGGCTGTAAGGAAAATGAAAAATAACAAGGCTCTGGAGTCTGACTGTTTTTCGTGCGTAAGTGCCACCAGCAGAAAGAAGGAGTTATAAAATCTTATCATGGAATATGAGAGGCATTAATCACGTAGTTAAAAACAGGATTTTTTTTTTTTCACAAACAATGTAATGCAAAGCCTAGTTTATTGAAGAACTTGGAATTTGGATGGATCCTTAGTTTTGGAATGTTACCCAAAGTCTTAAAATATAGCAAATGTATTTTATGTGAAGTATACACATCAAAGTGGGCTTATTTAATTCCTTCCCAGCAGAGAAAAGGTTCTTTTCATAAGGTTTTCCATGTTTGTAGCACTCATTGTCCTTTGATGTTTTCTACTGAGTTCTCATTTTACTTCTGCTCCTTATTCCCCTTCCTTAGTACTGACTGCTTTTTGAGGTGATGTGATTTCTGAATTTGTGGAATATGTTAGTTGTTCAAGAAATGAATCAGTACTGAACTGCTGTCATACTACCTGAGTTACGAAGTATTGAGGTGATTTGTTGTCCACACACATGTGGACAAAATACCTTTACTTGAGAAAGTATATATAGTTCTCTTCTTCATCTTACAGTTCTTATCACAAATAACATTTTAAAATCAAAGGGAGGTAAAGTATTGGTGGGCTTGTGTTACTTTAAAGAACAAAATCTGACCTCTGGTTGGTTTTTCTCTTTTTCTGTTTTCAAATCATTTTCTTAGCAGAATGCCAATACACTCCAAATGAGTGAAATTTTAAGCTCTACTTCTAACCACTTCATGTTGGTTTTATCTGTAATTAACTTAGTGAAAGGCTCCGATGACAGATTCTTCCTTATTCTTCAATTACTTATGAGGTTCTCTAAGCAGTTTAATTTAACCACTTTATACTGAAAAGTGTCATATGGTAGAGCAAGAATATTACCCAAGAATTCTAGGTGTTTTAACAAGGAATCCCAAAGGGCATTATCAGATGAGCCCACATGGGGAATGTTTGTAAAATCTTGACTGGTGTGGTTAGGTCTGGGGTATATTGTGGTCGAAAGAACACAACACCGAAACCAAAATTAGCTTCAGAGTAACTTAAATCCTTTACATCTCTCAAAAGCAATACTTTTTAAAATTTCTTTTACCTCTTCTCTTCCATTCACTGTGTATATTCTCTGCAGGTGTACTTGGCCTTTATTTTTCAAATGTCCTTCACCTAGGCCAACTCCTCCCCTAACCCCACCCCTCCAATTTCCTATGCTTTCCTCCCCTGCCACCTGTGTGATTCTGTCTAAAAAGCCCTAGTGAACCTGTCTGGCAAAAAACCGAGAGCTCCTTGGAAGGCGGAAAAGAGGAAGACAGACCAAGTAAAGCCAGAACCCTTTTCATAGGGCAGAAGAATGGGAAAGGCAAGGGATCCTCATAAAATAACCTTTGTATTTGAACTATACAGATATGGATATAGGAAAATATTTATCTTTCAGCACCAAGATACTTCATTATTGGCAGGCATAGTTGCCCTTTATAACAGCCACCCTGAGACACTAGAGAGATGCATCCCAAAGTTCCATCCTACACTGTGACTCTTCCAGAAACCCTTGTATATTTATAATTATGTTGCTCATGAGTTCCACAAGTTAAAGACCATTTGAGAATTCTTAGATTTGGTTAAAAACTCTATATGCTATCTATATGCTTTATTTCAAAGACTTCACACTCTTTTTTTCTCTCTATTGAGAACTGCCTCCATTCTCTTAAGCATTTTGGATAAAGTCCTTGGACTTCTTCCAGTTCAGCTATGTTTTCTTTGAGATATGGCAGTCAGAATTAGTCACAGTATTCCAGGTGTATGAGTTAGTTTTGTGTGAGGAACGACAGACTTGTATGATTTACGTTTAGCATATTTTAACCAAACAACAAATTGCAACAGATTGAATGCAGCAGCAGATATAAGAGCCCAGCTCCCTTCTGTTAAGTCATACAATAGAGATTTGCAAAAATCTAAAACTATGTTGCTCTTCTTATTAAATTTTTTTTTTGGAAAAATAGAGTTATTTTTTATAAAAATATTATTTATGATATCATTTAATAGGTTTATTATTGTTATTTAACAATGATTAAATAAATATTTAAAACATTCTTGACTTAAATTTCTAATATAGGAAATATCAATTGATAAAATTCATATAAACAAAAGCCCTTTGGGATTCTCGATGATTTTTGAGAGTGTTAAGGGATGCGGAAGCCAAAAAGTTTGGAAACTTGAATTTTAGAGAATCCAAATATTGTTTTCACATTCTTTGTGCACATGATTATTTACTTCTTCAAAGGTCCTGTTATATTTCTTTCAGTGATTAGGGTATTTATCTTAGAGCACAGAGCAGTTTTCTATTTAGAGTTCCAAGGTAGACTAGAAGACTAACAACAGCAAGAAAATACGATGGTAATAGTATGGCACAGAGAGTCATGTCAATTTTACCTTTTTGTGGTTCAGAGTGGGTACCTAAAATTCAATATTTAGCCTCCAAATAATAATTTTACAAATGGGGGTTATTATTTTGAAAGTACAATCTTTCTTTTTCTGTGGTGGTCATGGGCATAAAGAGGATAAAAAAAAAGTGTTAACCTTGGGAAAGTCATCTAATTCTTAAAAAGTTTGGGAAATTCCGTGCTTTTGAATATGGATTAGAGAGGTCTTCAAATTTTAAAGAGAATTGAACAATACAAGAAAGGAAAGTTTATGACACTAGCCGAGTTATCCTGCTCCCAATATGAATAAAGTGACAGTGATGGAGACATCTCACGGTCTTATTTTACATGCACCTCTCCTCTATGTACATATTAAATAAGACACAAACCGCATTTGACTGAAACCTAACAAGGACCAGCAACTTCTCAGAAAATACAACCAGATACTGTGGAGTCTTTAGATGATCTTTCAAATGGAAAAACAAAACAAAACATTGTGCAACCGACTCAATGTTACTGGAGTTGTAAACCAACTGATTTTGAATACTCAGAGAAATACACCAAAGAACTCTTCTGGATGCAAACAGATGGGATTTAGAGGCAGATTTGAGACTTCTTATGAGAAGTTAGATTTACTGCAAAGTAAAACAATGAAGCTATGACTCTGCCCACAGGGAATGAAACACAGGGAGCTGGTGTGGTAAGCAGAATAATGGCCTTTTGAACATGCCTATGTTCTAATCCCCAGAACCTGTAAACATGTTAGCTCTATGGCCAAAAGGACTTTGCAGATATGACATTAAGGACTTTGAGATGGGGAAGTTATCTTAGATTATTCAAGTAGACCCAAGCTAATCACATAAGTTCTTAAAAGCAGAAAACGTTTCCCAGTTCTACTCAGAGAAAGGGAGATGCGACTACAGAAAAATGCTTACAGATGCAACGTTGCTGGCTTTAAAGATGGAGGAAAGGACCATAAGTTGTAGAATGTGGGTGGACTCTAGAAGCTAGAAAAGGCAAGAAAATGGATTTGTTCCCAGAGCCTCTAGAAAGGAACACAGCCCTGCAGACACCTTGATTTTGTCCTAGTGAGACCCTTACTGGACTTCTAATTTAAGAAATGCAAGATAATAAATTTGCATTGCTTTATACTTCTAAATTTGTGGTAATTTATTATGGTAGAAAAATGAATATTGCTGGCTTGAAATTGATAACCCAACCCCCAGCTCTTCATTTTCTCTTCAAGTACACTGTTTTTGGGCTTATGCCATCTAAATCAGTTGACCAAATAACAAGATAGGAGGTCAATGGGTGACATGTTGCTTTTTTATTTATTTCATGAAAAGTCCATTGGAGCCTACTTCTAAGTCTTTGAGATCAGCAATGAGTAAGGTAGGAAGGCAGCTTCCCAAGAGAAACATTCTAAAAATCTTTTCTTTTGGTGGGTAAAGGGAAAAGGAATAGTGAAGAAGAGTTTTAAAAATTACTTAAATCAATGAAATAATTTATTGTATTCAGATGTGTACATGTAAATTTTAGTTTACAGAAGAGAATGGGTCCCGAGACATGTTAAAAAAATATTCTCGTTAATTTTTATAGACTTGGTCCAATACTATGACAATGGTAGGGAAACATCGAGGTGGAACAAGAATAAAAAAGAAAAACAAACATTTACGAAGCTGCTCGGAGAGAGCAGAGCAGTTCTGTCTCTTCAACCTTATGCAATTTTGTTGACTTAGGGCCAGAGGTGCCTAGAGGAAAGACCAGAATGTACGAATGATAGCAGCAGTGAAAAGGGAATGAGGCAGTTACTCTGGATGTAAAATTGAAGCGCCAGAGCAGTTCGAAGCCAGCCAGGAAGTTTGCCAAACTATGAAAACATCAGCGTTTGCTGCCTTTACATGCTCCCCTGATATGAGGGACCAGGACGGCCTGAGTTATGCTTACATTCAGCGTTTTTCTTTTAAAACTTTTTATACTTTGTCACTGATTTTTATTTTAAAATAAATCATTTAGTTATATGATTGGCTTTAAGTTTCTGAAGAATAATTTTACTACATCTGAATGCCAACAGTTTTCCTGAGAGAGGACAAGAATTTGACTTTAGTTAGACAACCATTCCCCACTGTGTCCATTTGAGGCCTACCTGAATTTCATAAGCCCAGTGGAAAGGGAATAGTTATTTGCCAAAACCTCCTAGAACATGCTGAACATCACGGTAAAAAGAACATAACATCTAGTAAAATTGCTAAGCAAGGAGTTTAGAGCTACCACCCTAATCACTTGCGTCCTATCCAGATGGTGTCCCAAATCCAATATAAATTCCTATCGGGAGACAAGGAAAGCAAACCTTTAACCAGCTGCACATTTTATTTGCAGTCTCAGGGCACTCAGAAAATGCCTCATGAGTGTAAGGTGGTTTAATTACAAGAGCTATGAATTTGGAGAGCCGAAACGGAACCAGAATGGGAAGGAAAAGAGTTTTCTATGTGGTCTGAATCATACTCCCCAACGAGAAGGTCAGCATTTTTAACTAGTCCTGGACTTCTTCTAACTAGTCTAGGAAGATTCAATTAATTTGGTTAATTTCCAAGACACAAGAAGCTTCCATGAACTTGATCTCCCACTTGATGTTTGTACATCGAGGGTTTTATTTCTTCTGTCTCTCAAAGTCTGAAATAATACTTTAGACAGTATTTTAACTATAAGGTGACATTGGCAGACACTGTTTCATATGCAGACAATATCAATTGTCATTAACTATGATCAAGTAAGCTGCAAACCCATGAACATGGAGTAAAATGCTGGTACTCTGACCTAGGAGAATAATGTCTAAAATATCAAGAGAAAGATGGAAAAAATGTAACACCTCATTAAATAAAATGTTATTACACTGTGACTTTTTTTCCCCCTGTAACTAACTCTGAATCAGAGCATCCAATAAATTTTACCCAGGGTTAAGGTACTATAAAAACCGTGTTCTTTCCTGTACCAGAGGATGCTGATAAAATGTAGAGAATGGGGAGCATAAGAAGTCAAGTGTAGTGGGAGCTGCCACAGGGACATGTTGCCTTTAGTTTGCACCCATGAAGAGAGCACTGGAACAAGAGTCAGGAGGCCTGAGTTTTGGCCTTTCTTCATCCTCAACTAACAAATGAGCAAGGTACAGTCATCCCCCTTACTCACTCGGGATAGATTCCAAGACCCCCAGTCGACGGCTGAAACCATGGATAGTACTGAACTGTATTACTATGATTTTCTCTAGACAAACACACCTATGATAAAGTTTAATTTAAAAATTAAACACAGTAAGAGATTAACATCAATAGCTAATAATAAAGTAGAACAATTATAACAATATATTATATAAAAGGTTATGTGAATGTGCTTGCTCTATCTCTCTTTCAAAAAACCTTACTATACTGTACTCAGCTTTTCACTTAAAGGAAGTACTTTAAGGCTTCTGTTTGTCATATCCCAATTGCCAGCATCACCACAATTGTGCTTTGGGGCCATTAGTAAGTAAAATAGGGTCATTTGAACACAAGCACTGCGATACCACGACAGTCAATTTGATAACCAAGGCCTCCTAAGTGACTAATGGGTAGGGAGCGTCTGTAGTGTGGAGATGCTGGGCAAAGGGGTGATCTGCATCCCAGGAAGGATGGAGCAGGATGGTGTGAGATTTAATTACGCTACTTAGAACGGCATGCAATTTAAAACTTATGAATTGTTTATTTCTGGAATATTTCATTTAATATATTTGGACCACAGTTGCCTGTGAGTAACTGAAACCATAAAAAGTGAACCGTGGGTAAGGGGTGGGGGAGTTTACTGTATTTCATAATTCCTTACGTGAGTTTCTTCTGTATCGTAGTGTTAATAACATCTACGATGAGCATCATGATAAAGACTATATTAGAAAAAGAAGCAGATCATCGGTATGGTACCTGACACACTGACACTTTATGAGATGGGGTTTATCCTTTCCTGAGCTTTAATCTAGAAAAGTAGGAAAGTGATGTTTATTTTCCTTTTTCTAGTTTTCAGTTAAAGTTGGCATACAGTATTATATGAGTTTTAGGTGTATAGCACAATAGACATTTACATATCTTACGAAGAGATTCCTCCAATAAGACTGGTACCCACCTGGCACCATTCATAGATATTACGATATTATTGACTATATTTCCTAAGTTATACTTTACATCTCTGACACAATTTTGTAGCTGTCAATTTGTACGTCTTAATCCTGTCACCATTTTTTCCCTTTCTTAAGCCAGAGATTCTTCAAGGCTGTCCTCCCCACTTTTATTTATTTACTTATTTATTTAATTTTTAGAGAAAGGTAAGTACAATCAATACTTCAATGCTCATTGATTGTGATAAGAACAATTGTCACAGAGGTATAGTTGTAAGAACAGTCAGGAGTGGGGAGTGAAAAAGGTCAGGGAAAGCCACACAGTGGAGGGTGACACTGGTTCCCCCGTGGGAGAAGACGGGAAAGGGGTCACCACTTGGAAAGGGAAAAAAGAATGCAGGCCCCTGAATGGCAACCTTTTTCTCCTTGATGTTTTGCTGACTCGCCGTTTTAGTGGCCGGGAGCTGTTGGCACAACTTCTTTCTCACCTAAAGGATCAGTTGCTGGTTTATTTAGCATTTAGATGTTTTGGGAAAGAGAAAATTGATATAAGCCTATTAAATTGTATTGAATAAATCTACGTTTTATGGAAAACATGCTTACTATTTTAGGGATTTAACCGGAAAACTCTATAGAATTAATTTGAGCAAGGATCCTTGGCACACGAACCAAGTGTTTACAGCTCCTGTTTCACCGGGCATAACAAACCCTATCTGAGCCATCTGTCTCTGCACGGTGTTAGTGATCTCAGACTTGAAAAGGGGATGGACATGTTTGTGCTTGAAAACTTTTTCCTTAAGTACGTTTCATAAAGAACTTACATGCCTGCTTTCTACTCTCCATCCTTTTATCGATTATATATTATTGGAAAACAAATTTCTCTTAAATTTGATAAGACCCGAAACAGGACTAAAGCTCAGTTTATACAATTTTACTTTTACCTTTCTCAAACCTCAAAATTTCAGTGGCACATAAAAAGAAATCTTTGTCTTTTTTTATTTTTGTTTGGCCCGTATTAATGCTCCTGAAAAATACTCAAACTCAGCAGACTGACCAGCTGTAAATTATGGCTCAGTTTGCTACTTTCAGAATATTTCTTGGACAATTGCAGTGTATTTTTTTTTTTTTCATGATGTGGTTATAGAGTCATCTACAGTATTTACTCAGCCATCATAATCTGTTTTTGTTTTACTGTGTTTTAGGATTCTCTGCGGTAAACATCCAATGATTTTGACTTCCTAAGTTTCAGCTTTGGGAAACTGTTTTTAAAGAAACATTTCTAGCAGCAGAGTAAGCCTACTTCTTGTATGTATACTTTCCCGAGTTCGGTTTATCAGGATGCTGTCGATTCACTCTTCCATTTAGGTAGCGAACACTTCATAGCATAATTATGTCACCGATCCTGACATAGCTGTGTGTTTTTTAGCATCAGTTTATTACAACTATATGATATGTCATCTGGTTCTAGTTTTTTGCTTCTTCAGTTACAGTATTAGTGAATATTCTACCTAAAATAAATTTTATGTGTATAGTATGTGAACATTATAGTAAAAATAATATATAATAAGTATAGTATAATAATATACAGTGTAACTAATAAGAAGAATTATTTCCTGAGGCTCGGAGGGAGAGGAGTGATATAAATCTTAAATATTAAAGCTACAATGAAAATGATATAGCTTTCAAATTATATATTCACTTAAGTTCCTTTTTTTCTCCTCAAAAACATCTGTTCAGGCCAAATTATGGTACAGTAAAACAACCCTAAAATCTCAGAGGCTTACAGCAACGAAGATGTATTTTTCACTTGCATAACATATTAGATGTGGCTTGGTTACAGCTCAGCTCCACGTTTTCTTTCCTCTGAAAGAGCAGAGAGCATAGATCAGTGGTAGAATCACTCTTTTTGACACTTACAGGTTTGTTCAAAAGTGGCTCATGTCATTTCCACTCACATTTCATCAGCCATAGCAAGTCACGTGGCTAAGGCTGGTGTTGATGGGGTGAGTAGTGAGGAGGGGACCAGTAGGGATAAAGCAAGCAGAAAGGAACTGGTATGGAGGAGCAGCAGGTTATTTGAAAAATAATTCCATGTACTCTCTCTATATATGTATAGAGAGACACATAAACAAAAAGGGAGATGGCAAAGTAATGAGAATATTTTCCCTTAAGATAATTTTATCTGGATTTTAAATTTCTGAATAACAGATATCTCTTTGACAGTTTGTTCAGCTTTTCCAACGTTGTTCAATAGCCTGTGAACACTACCTGAATATTATCGACCCTTTGACGGTGCTTTGAAATTCAGAAATGGCTAGTACTCATCTGTAGTCAATCGTGTAATTTACTTTGACGTATTTATAGCCCTTGGGACATTTGGTATCTGCCAGTTAGCCTTTAACTTTCCACGTGGTCCACCAAAGTGAATAGAATCGATTATATACTATTTTATTAAAAAGGGAATTTTAACTAAAAGCTATAATTTAAATTTTCTTCTGTGGTTCGTGAGGTAATACTGAAGGCCATTCCAAAAGATGAATCCCAACAATATTTTGAATGGATTGTATGGATTAAAATGGTTGTATGGATTAAAATATGTGCATAATATAAGTAGTGAAAACTTTAGAGGTGAAAAACTCATTGAGATGTTTACATTTTGGTTGTTTTTCTAAAGAGTACAGTAAAGCCACAGGATAATGTAAATTCTGGCAAGTTTTGGCTTTGGGTTCTCATTCTCCACTCAAGGATGTGGGGTTTGGTTGGGGTAGGCATTCAAGTTTGAGCACATATTTTATTTAAAAGATTGGTCTATTTCTGACATATCTAATAAGTAAAAATATTTTTGTTCAAGTTTATTAGAAGATAGACTGGAAAGAACTGGTTTTCATTAACTTCAAAATAGTTCAACTATTAGCTTTTGTGAGCTTGCAATTTTTGGATTCTATTTACAGCTTTTGGTTTGTTTCTTGTATTAGTTATAATATTTTATAATCATTCCTCATTTCCATTTTCTTTTTCTTTCCCTTTTTTTTTTTTTTTTTTTTAAGAAAAATTTAAGTCACTTGAGGAGATGAAAACAAGGCTTTATAATCCTGGCATGCCCCCTGTAATACTAGGCATTATAATTATAATATCAATAAAAACTAAGATATATGAATTATTTATAATGTGCTCAGCATTATTTTAAGCAGTTACTCACTTTAACTTATTTAAAGCTACGAGGTAATCAATTTATATTATTTCCAGTTTATAAATGAGAAAATTGAGTCAAAGAGTGGTTAAGAAGCGTGTTCTAACAGTGCACGGCTAGTATGTAGTTGAGCTCATTTGGATCCAGAGTGCACGCTTTTGCTAAAACCACACATGCTGCCACATATATGTCTTTTAGTTCATTATTTATTCATTTAGAAACATATATTAAAGACTAACTATATGTTAGGCAGTATCTTGGGCACAAGAAATATAAAAAATTACAGTATTGGCCTTCATTCCTGACACAGCCTAGCTAGGAGGAGAAAGTTAAATGAATTTTTCCTATGTCGATTCTCGAAGAAGTAGAAGTTTCTCAGAGAACCAGGAATAAATAGATGTCTTAGCAGCGAGGAAAACATGAAAAGAAATAGAGAAACAAGATCAAAGATTTGGGAAATGCAAGCACAACTGCATTCTGGAGTGTGTCAAGCCAAGTGGAAAGAGAGGGAGCAGGAAGGAGAGGCAGAGGCCAGACGATGGCTGGTTTTGTATCAGGCTAAGGATTTAAGGCTTTAGCTAGAAATGGTGGAGGGAGCCTTCAGAGAATTTTATGTAAAAAAGCTTGTAATGTCGATGACTTCTTACTGCTATCATAAAAGATTTCCTGTGCTTCCCATTTGTAGTTTTTTCTCACAGTACTTAGAGTATTCAAAGAGAATGTGCATGCTAGTTAAATGGGATAGTAGCACGTAGACTTACAAGACATTTCTGTGAATTAAGTCAGAGTAAATTCTGTATGTCAGACAGACTACAAGCAAGGCAAGGACGTACATTAACCATTAAATAAATGGAAAGAAAGAAAATGAACTGCAGAACGTACCTAGTATAAATGTTATGTGCTTGAGGAATGAATTTGAGAAATTATTGGCCAGGCCAATGATTACAAAGAGGCACTGCTTCTTTGAAAATCTACTTTTTGAAGTGCTGTTGTAGTTATGGCATAATAGCTGAGCAGATAGACTTGGTAATGATTCAATGCTTTGTTTACACCTTCCACTATCTCTAGATTTGTAACTAAATCTTTAAGTGGGCACATTTCCTGAAAATATATTGAAAAATAATTCTCTTTTTGATTGTATGAATAGAGAAGTGAAAAATTCATGTTGAATTTTAATTCAGCTAAACACTGGTTAAAAAAAGGACAAAATTAGAGTTTTTCCTCATTCTTACTTACAGTGTATAAAACATGATTAATGGGCATCTTTGATGACTGAGATTGCAAACATGTAACTGCCATGCTCAAGGCAAGTTACATTATGTGAATCAGCTAGACTGAGGAGGGCTTGCTGTGTTTAACACGATAAAGGAGGCATGCTTTTCTGCATGTTCTGCCAATTCAAAATGATGTGATTTCCAAAAGATAAAAATGTATTTATCCTTGGCAGGCCGTGGCATGCCTAATGAGTATCATTTTAACATTACTGCTGCAGCAATGGAAATGTTGAAGGAGAATTGTAGATTTTGGTTAAGAAATACATGTAAAATCTACAAAATTCCTCATTCCTTTGGGGGCTTACAGTATCTGATATTTGGCAGAATTTTTTAACCTTTAGTTGATCTGGCTCAAAAGTAAGTCTTTGTTAGGTTAAAAATGTTGCCAGTCCTATTAGCCAAGTCTCTATCGCTATGATAACATTAGCTTTAATTATTTGCCATGCTTGCTAAAATTTGGACAGATGTTGATGTGCTTCTACATCTCAGACCCCTTACAAATGCCACCTTCTTTTCCTGGTTCCTTCCACCTTCTCATTTGTATAGATCTGTATAAAAACAACACATTTATTAAATGAATTATGTTACTGTTCATGCATGCAGATTTTTCCATTTTTAACAAAAATATAATTTACTGCTATAAAATTTCCCCCTCTTTAAAGTGTACATTTCAGTGGTTTTTAGCATTTGCAAAAAATTGTGCAGTTGTGACAACTATCTAATTCCAGAACATTGTCATCACCCCAGAAAGTTACCCAGTTACCTATTAGCAGTCACTCCCCATCGCTCTTTCTCCCCGGCCCCTGGTAACCACTAATCAATCTACTTTTGCCTCTGCGGGTTTGCCTCTTCTGGACATTTCACATACAAATAGAAGCATACAAAATACGGCCTTTTGTGACTGTATTCCTTTACCTAGCATAATGTTTTTAAAGTTCATTTTGTTGTAGTCTGTATCACTATTATTTTTTTTATTATAGAGTAATATTCTATCATATAGATATACCATTTTTTGTTTATTCATTTATTAGTTGATGAATATTTAGGTTGTTAGAACTTTTTTTTGAATTATGCTACCATAAACATTTGTGTACAAGTTTTTGTGTGGAACATGATATACATTTAAATATATTTTATTAAAATTAAAAATATTAACATTAAAAATTTTTTTAAAAGAATTACTACAACATTAAGATATTTAAAAAACATAACAACTATTAACATTTTGGTTTATCTTGTTTTAGACTTTTCCACTTACTAATACTTTCATTTTTAAAAAGCACATTTTGTATCCAAATATGCATACTGTTCTATATTCTATTATTTTAACTTTATTTTTGCTATATCAAAGTATATGTGGTATATATTTCTAAGACAGGATTTTTAATAATTGTGTATATGTTATTTTTATTTTAAATGTTTCTGTACATTAAAATCATAATACATTGCTTTATTTTTCATTTTATTCCCTTTCTTTCCCTTACTAGTAGCAAGCAAGTACCTGGAATAGTAGTCTTTCAATAAATGTTTGCTGAAATGGCTTTATGACATATATAGAGTCACAGAATTTCAGATTTGAAAAGAGTCTTAAGGGTCTGTGAATAACATGAGTGATACTGTATTTTAGTTAAAAGTGGGTTTAGCCAATGACTGTAATTTTGGCTCTTAAACTTCTATATTTAACCAGTATACTATATTCTTTGAATAAACCATTTGAGAAGATTGACAAAAAGACTAATAGGAAATTAGTTTCTAAGTTAAATCATGAGTAATACTTGACAACTTTCTGAATTCCTATACAATAAAATTTGAAATTTGTAAGAAGTCAGTAAATGATTTTTCAACCAGTTTAAAACTTCATTCATGAAAATACATATTATTTTCCAAAATTACAAAATGTTCACCAAAGTCATTAAAAGTGCCTCAGCTATCTCCAGTGTTGTCTTGTCAGATAGACATAGGTTGTTTCAAAAGAGTGAAATGTATTTGTTTTTCATGTTGCATTCAAACCTAATTTTCTAACATCACTGTTGACACTAAATCTGCTGTTGAATCACAGTAACACCACCGACTGTATGATGCCAAGTTGAGTGTGTTCCAACTTTTAAAAATATCATCAATCCTAGCACCTGATTATGGTGTTGAAATACTGTTTTCACTATAGGAATCCAGATCTTCTTGGAGAAACTGCTGTTTCCAAGTTCTGGGGCAGGATATACACAAAATTAGCTCAGAGCAACTTGTTAGTCAAATTTCAAGGATTCCCTCAGAGACCACCAGGGCCAGAGACTATCAGGAGCCAAACTAAAGAGGCCAACTCACTGGCCAAAGTTGGGACAGTTTGAACTTTTATAAGGTGAACCCCATCAAATATATTTAAATCCTTAAATTCATCATTAAAAATTAATTAGTCATTTTTGGAAGATGTTTATTATCTTCAAAACGGATTTTTTTTTTTTTAACAGGAAAATAACCAAGCATTTATGGTACCTTCCCCATATGAACTGTCCCACTGGGTAACATAGTAGATGAGAAGCTAGTCTTAATAAAAAATAGCATTTCAATGAATAAATAAAAAGAACTGATAGAATTATAATATCACCATTTTTGCAGTACACATGAACTACAGATCTAGGCATTAAGCTGTTAATGCCTAGAAAAGCAGACCCGATATGCCTCCTGATGAAAGCATACACCACCACCTGGAGTCTTGCCAAAGAGATCAAATCTGAAATTGCTCAAGGGTCTTGACCCAGCTGCCATTTTGCAGGAAGTAGAGGGAAGAGAAACTTGGTGAACTGCCCTGTGGATATGCAGTCCACAAAATCCAGGTTGAGGGAAACTGCACATTAAATATCCTGTGTTCTTCCACAGGTACAGTGAAGAGAGAAGGGAATGGAGAGAGGCACCGGAGATTGAAAGTGACTTTACATATATGTTGATTTATTTTTTAAAAGTGGGTAAGACTAAACTGTATGAATTGCCTGGGGCTTATTGTGTTAACGATAAGACTGTAAAAGGCAAAAAGGGGATTACTGTAAAGGCAAGACAGTGGTTTGTAGGGAGAGAGATGGTTCTGTTTGGGATGGGCCACATGGAGGGATGCCTGGGTGCCTGGCAAAGCTTGTTTTCTTGATTCAGGTGAGGGTTTCAAGGGTGCTGTATTAGTTTTCTATTGTTGCTGTTAACAGATTACCAAAAAAATTAGTGGCTGAAAACAACAAAATTTACTATCTCACAGTTCGGTAGGTCAGAAGGCCAGGTGAGCTTGACTGGAGTGTCTGTTATGGGTCTCACAAGGCCGAAATCAAGTTCTCATTCAGCTGGGCTGTTATCTGGAGGCTCTGGGCTCATTCAGGTTTTTGGGCAGAATTCAGTGCCTTGTGGCCACAGGGCTGAGGATCCTGTTTTCTTGCTGGCTGTTAGCCAGAGCGGATCTCAGCTCCTCAAGCTTACCCATATTTAGTTTACATTGTCCCCCCACCTTCCAACAGCAAGAATGGGTTAAGCCCTTTTTATGCTATGAATCGCTCTGTTTTTTCCTTCCTCTGCAACTCTTTTGGCTTTTTTTTCCCTATTTTTAAGGGCTTATTTAAAGAAGATAAATGAGGTCAAATATAGGATGACAGAAGGAGACTGGACTTCAGGTGGTGAGCACATAACAGAATATACAGGTATCATATTATAAAGTTGTACACCTGCAATTTATATAACTCTCTTATCACAATACATTTAATTTAAAAAAGAAAAATTTTCTTACCTTGATAAATCAGGATAAGCTCCCTCTTTTAAGGTCAGCTGGTGATTAAATTTAATTACATCTTCAAAGTTCCTTCACAGCATTACCTAGATTGGTGGTTGATTGAATAACCAGGGGACCAGAATGCCAGGAGGATGTTTTTAGAATTCTGCCTGCCACAGGTATTTTTGCCATTTTATGTAATGTATTTTATTTTACAAATATAAAGACCACAAAATTATTGAGACATGCAAACTGGTGCCTTCTTATATTATTTGAAAGATTCTTATTAAAGATGCTTACTTTTCTTTAGAAAAAAAAAAGTGATTTATTTTCTTAGCTAAAGTATTTTGTACTTTCACCTTGTCTAAAGATGGCAAAAAATGTAGGTATAAAAAAGTAAGTTCTGGAATTGGCTGCTTTTATTACTGTAAGTAACTCTAAAACATTTGCAATAAAAAGTTATGTCAATAAAATTTACAATTTGTACAGAGTTATTGAACATAGCTTTAAAGGTGCAGTCTTTTTGGGGGGTTCTGGGTTCACAGGGTATGGCTGCTGGTATCTATTTTGGTGATAGCTTTTATAAGACCAGATACTCCTTTGGTTTTCCTGCCATTTCAGAGCTACTTTTGGGTATAGTTGTCATTACTTTTTTTTTTCTAACTTAATTGATGGTATATCAAAATTGATCTGTACTGGAGTGGGCAAATTTTTCCTGTAAAACTACCAGATAGTAAATATTTTCAGTTTTGTAGGCCATATCGTCTCTATTGCAAATATTCAACTCTGTCGTTGTAGCCCAAAAGAACATAGACAATACAGAAATTAATGGGCATGGCCGAATTTGGCCCATCTGCCACAATTTGCAGACCCCTGACCTACACATTTAAATATTTCTTCTCTTATTGTGGTTTCAATATTTTACTAATGATATATTTTCATTGCATTCACTTGTATAAGCATATTATACAAAAAATAACCAAAGTAAAGACAGGCACAAAAATTTATATTTCCCTTAGTTATAGCATAAAGATTTCAATGTTTGAACCAATTTTTCAAGTATGTATACTGCACATATCTGAATTCTTCTCTGAGCTCTGATAACAAAGCTAAGTACATTTCTGTATCGATCTTACTCATTCATTTATTCATTCAACAAATATTTATCGATCACCTAATATGTGCCAGGCGCTATTCTAGATCCTGGAGATAAGCAGTTAAGCAAAGTCCCTGCTGTCACCATGCACGCACTCAACTTGCTGTTGATGTCAAGAATCCAGGATTTAAGAAGCATTTTCTAGTAGTTTCTCCCTGACCTGCAACAGAGTAGCATATGAATATGAATGTTAATTCACTTTTGATGTTAGATTTAAATATTGTTTGCCTATGTTTTCTTATAAATTGACTGTGTAATTACTGTTGAAAAAAATCCTAGAGTCTATGTTATATGTTCACTACAGTTCATTTCAGATTTACATTGAAGTTTGTTAGGAGTCAGCTTTATCTTGCAAAATTTTACTGTGTAAAACTCACTGAAGACCTGGGCAATGTACTGTCATACTTTGTCTTCAAGTTTTACTGTGTGAATTTGAGAGATGTTGCTTTTCTTGACCATGCTGTGATTGAAATCAATCCTAGCTGAGCAATTAGCTGGTAATAATTGAACATTTTGACATTTTAATTTGAGCCTCATTAATTCATCATAGCCATCAACACATATTCTTTGAAATGGCATTTTTAATCAGTGATGCAGATTCATTCTTGGCTTTTAGGGAATTTATTCTTGCCTGGGGAAAAGAAAAAGTTAGATAAAAAGACCCCAAGACTTATAATAACCCTATAATTAAAATAAAAAATCAGACTTTAACCAGAGCTTACAATAAGCACAAGTATTAGGCATTCACTTCTATTGCATAACCGATAGTTAGATGCTGTGATGAGAGCATCCCCATCCTTAAGCCTCTTCTGGCATCTAACTGAATGTATTACATGTGTCTTGCAGTCATGTCCTTCCTCACGTACTTTTTCGTGAATTGACATGCATAAGCCTAAATTAAAAAAAAAAAAGTTGAACTACAACTTACCTCTTCAATCACATGTTTACAATATAGTATTTATATATCACAGATATGTTTAGAGAAACTTTATTCGAAGATCTGAATAAAAACAAGTTATTCTGGTAGCACTAGTTTCTACTCTGTTCAGTTTTGGTAGGTGCTTGCATGCACATAGTGTTTTCTTTTCTTAAAAACATTGCAAATAGTTGAACTATATAAAAATATGAATCATAGGTTTGTAGAATTCCTGGAGCACCTCCATAAAACCCCAAGATTCTGTAGAACAAATCCGAGAAATGTGATCTAAGTCAATCCCTTTATCTTCTGAAAGAGGAAAATGAGGCCCGGAGAGAAGGCATGTTCAACATGGCCGCCCTAGAATCGGACCCAAGGGCCTAAGCCCTGGTGCAGCGCATTCTCCATCGCTGCCTACTTTGTGTTCAACAGGCATTACAATCCCTGTAATTTACTTTAGAGTACTTACAGCCTTTTGATACGCACAGTTAGCTGGTTAGACATGATGCTGGCCAGACAGCATCGTCCAGTGGTGGCGTCAATGTCATGTGAGAGCAGGCCCACTGGAGAAGCAGCTGGTACAGGCCTTTCTATTCTATATCCTTTTGATTAACTGTGGATGTTTTATGAATTAGCATATTGATTGCAAATTTGGGTTTTCAGTGTTGAATGCTGCGTTTGTTCATTAGCATGAGAGATGTTAGAAATAGACTCTAGCTCTCACAGATGAAATTGGACATATTTTGGACATATGGATTGGCTAGCACTCTTTTATGGATAGGGTACAAGAGGCCTATACTGGTCTTTTTAGGATTGACACTCATGCTGTGAGCCCCTGATTGGTTCTCAGTCAAGAAATTGGCTCAGGAAGCCTTCTGATTGCACGGTGGCCTCTATGCACAGAAAGCAGGCTCAGAAATCTTGCCAAGTCTGTTTCAGGTGAACTTTTCATACCACTGAAAAGGGCTTTATCCACTGTGTACAGCAAGTCGTATAAACTTCTTGCTGATAAGTATTTGCCAATAAGTGTCTGACTGTGTGTGGGAATTTGGACTGAGGTTTGTTTCCATTCAGATCTCATAGCCAGGCTGTGGGAGAGTAGTACACTCCCCATGTCTCAGCATTCTTTGGGGGCCACTGAAAAGAATGTGACCATGCATGACCAAACTGGCTGAGGTACGTGTGCAACTCCAGGCGGTATCTCATTTTGATAATTAGTGGAGTCTTAAGTCTCCTGCTCTGTTAATATAGTTCTTCCTTCTCCCCTTTACCACAGCCTTTTGTTAAATGTACCAAAAAGAGGGAGTTGCTGCTCTGGCTCTTTGTGACTTCCTGGGAAGTGATTGATTTGTTGTTCTTCAGCTTCCTTCCCTTGCTGGCACTACTGCTTTTGGAGTACAAAAGGTCATGATCACTCAGGCCCCCAGCAACATTCTTTGTAAAATAGAGTCCCAGAGCCAGATCCACAGGTAGTCAGTCATTGGGGCAGGGAAGGGACGTTGGGTATTTGACCTGGGCTCTTGGAGCTCAGGGAAGTTAGTGGTTGACCAGGGTTATGGGCTGAACTGTGTTTCCACAAAATTTATATGTCAAAGTCCTAACCCTTAGTACCTCAGAATATGACTATATTTGGAGATAGGGTCTTTGAAAGAGTCATTAAGTTAAAATGAGTTCAGTTAAGGTGAGCCTTCAAGTAATATGACTGGTTTCTTCGTTAATTGAGGAGATTAGGACAATTACAGAGGGAAGACCATGTACAGATACTGGTAGAGGACAAGCCAAGGAGAGAGGCCTCAGAAGGAACCAACCCTATCAGCACCTTGATCGATCACAGACTTCCAGCTTCCAGAATTATGAGACAATAAATTTGTATTGTTCAAGTTCTCTTCGATGCACCCCACCCCCCTCTTCCTGCCCACCAGTCTGTGATCCTTTGTTATGGAAGCCCTGGCAAACTAATACATCAGGCCAGTTTGTTTCAGATTCTAACTTCTTGGTTTCTCCCCTTCATCTATTGCTGCAGCTTTGGCCCAGACTCTGAAGATTCACACGCTGGAATTGGAGTTCAGCGTGAGAGGTGCCTTATAACATTCTGTTCGTGTTGGAGTGAGTTCCAGGAGGCAGTGTAGTGCGCAGTTGGCCCTGCAGGAGGAGCTGGCTTCAGAACGGAGTGAACTTCAGACTTGCAAATGAGAAACTTCCAGCAGCAGCTCCAGGCCCTGCTGGGAAGAGCTAACAGAGATGTAACATTCTGGATTATTTTTAGTCTCTTCTCTGCAGGTGAGGAAAACTCTCTTTCTCCTCCAAGTTAAAAACACATGCTCCAATACCACAAGAGCTGGGTTCTCAACTTTCTGTTCTCAGTCTTTAAGAATGGACCGGATGGAACCTTTCCCAGCTCCCAGCTAGGTTATCCATCCCTGAAAATCAGCTCTACCAGTTGGAACGCAAGCTGTAGATAAACCCCAAATTGATCCCAAGATTAGGAGGAGAAAAGTACACCAATCTCCTTTAAAATACATCATCAATCTTTATAGTCTTAAAATCATGTCCAGAGGGAGGTTGAGATGTATCATGTCTGTCTCTATCTTATAATATTTGTGTTCAACTTGCCTTCTGTCCATGTCAGTGATGGATACCCTGTCCCCACCACTGACAGTCCTGTTGGCAGTCACTGTGGATATTCAATGCACTTAAAAACAGTTAAATAAATAGTTTTCCAAAAGAAGGGCCGTGGGGTGGGTTGAATCAGACTGTGGTCTGCCTGACATAATTGGTGCCTCTACCAATTGGGACCTGTCTTTTGGGATTTAACATTTTGAGATTGATGCATTTTTCATTTGGAACTTCACGTTTAAAGAAATACATTGTTTGTAGCAGTAAAAGGTTACTATTTAACTTTCATGAACCATGTCTATAAAACTGGAGTAACTCTACCTGTCCACCTTCTTACATGTGTGATAGACACAGAGGAACAAGCCAGTTGTTTTAAAGCACTTGGTATTTGAACAAAAATCACACACAGAGTCTAAGCTTCCTATAATTTATCAGTGCATTCTAACTCCTAGGCCCTGTGTCATTAATGAATCATTCAGTTACTGAGTTCTAGCAAAGAATTCTTATGTGCTAGAATAGAGATGAAAAAGAACTAAAAAAATGCACATGGATGAAGAAGAGGCTAGACTATAAAGCAAGCCTCTCATTTATCTCCAGAGGGATCAGATGGCCTCGCTGAGGCAATTTTTGTTCTCCTAGTCACTGAATGAGTTAGGGTCCTGCACATCTGAGGTCCCTGACTAGGGCTGTGATTCAAGTTATCTAAGTGGTTGAGTCTAATGAATGTTTTCAAGTCTTGAAAGACAGTAGCGATGATAATGCAAGGGACATGTTAGTATTTTCATACTTTTTTTCACTTATTTAGTGTTTTCAAGTCATACGATTGGTTTGCATCTGAGCTAAATGAGACAGGACTGCTGCTGAGGGTGCCCATGCAGCTTAAGTTTATTTTTGGAGTGAACAGGTGGATATAAACCCATTTCCAATAATGCAAGAGAAACAGTATCCAACAAATTTCTGATTGGAGAAAATAGTTATGAAGAATGTGACTGAAACACCTAGACAATATTTTAAAAAATATTTTTTATCATGTGGAAGAAGGAATTAGAAAGCCAGGGTCAACTAGTTATAAAGGAAGTAGTTTTGTTTGCTCAGTTGAATCAGGAAATGTAAGATTAAGGGAATGGTTGGGATTTAGCTCACATCTGTGAGGAAAGTTTTGGGTTTTTAATTTTTTTTTTTTTAAATTAAAACAAACGGAGAAATGAGAAGAGAGAGCAGGAGACAAGGAGAGAGAAAAGGCAGGACATTTGAGCGCCTTGAGAGATACGGGTGCCCTGGACAGTCAATTCACGTGACACCACTTTACACCACCCTTTTAAAAATATTTGCCATATATTTATTTTAGAGGAGGGGCTGGGAACCACGTGGGGAATAGCAGAGAAGGAAGGCTATCTCGTGGCAGAGCCCACTCTCACCTCTGTTGTTAGGGGATTCAGCTCTGGCCCCAAACTTAGATGTCTTCCTTTACCAAGTAAGAGTCTTGCACACCCCTTGGGAGTGTCACTGAACAAATACGTATGTTCAATGCTAGGACTCACCTAGAGAGTTCGCTCGGCCGCAGATGACTTAAAATTCTCGTAAACACACGCAGTCTTCTTGTTTTCTCCATCTTCTTAAATTTCCAGTGGAAATTTAGTACCCTAGTGACATATATGTCACATCCCTCATAGATTGGTGTGTGGGGCAGTTGATGTGAGTGAGGCAGAGGGAAGGAGAGAGCTAGAGGGAGAGATTTTTGTGGAAGGCAAGACTCAACAAAAGGAAGTTCCAAATGACTTAAAGATTGTTTTACCCAGTGAAAGGGAACTAGAGAAACGTTTAGAGCGTAACAGGAATGAGAATGGTAACAATTTGAGCTTATGCCTCTATCTTGGGAGTTGACTTTGCAAGTGGGACTACTCTCTATTGTTTATGCTCTGCTGTTTGAAAAACAATGTGCACTTTAAAAAACGTATACGACTATTCATGGGATCGACAGACCTAGGATCGTGATAGTCCACTGTAGAAGGACTAAATCACCTGAGCAATTTTTTGCTTGACAGTGAAATGATAGAAGAGACTGTATGTTGGCTTAAAGATTTTGCAAAATTAAACTATATGTATTGGTACTATGGCAGAATGTACATGTGACATTAAAACCAACATTTCCAAAGAGTCGAAATGATTTGGAGAATTATGTTTATCTTTGTGGACGTGAATGTAAAAAAGCCAAGTGTCCAGTGACTAAAGGCATAAATGAGATTTATGAAATGATGAGACCCTTGGCATTGCTGTACCAGACTCAGCCTCTGGGGAAATAGCGGTAAACATTCTGAGTCTTCTGAGGAAGTAATAAACAGTAAGCAATATGCCCTCCACACTGACTGCCAGTCATCTAGCTTGTATTCATCATCACAACCTTCTAGGCTGGGAAATAACTTCATCTAATCCCATAAATTGTTGATCTTATACAGAATGAAGATAGAGATGGTCTTTCTTTACCTCCAGTCCTGGATATCTATAGGGGACTTTTCCTTTTTTAGTAACCAGAGAAAGAGTTTGCTTGCAAAGGGAGGAAGGCTGGTAGCATTAACCTGTAACCTTCCTTTCATAATGAGGGTGCATTTTTTTGCCACGAGTTTTCACAGAAGATCTATCTGGACCTTTACTCTACCTTTCTCCAGACTTCTGGTTCCCTCCCTCCACTGCTTGTTTTCATTTCTTCCCAAGATGTCATTAATGGTTCCCACATTTCGTAGGGCCCCTCAAAGGACAAAGATGAAGCACGGGAGAAATATGTGAATTGCTGGAAAGAGCCGTAGTGGCTGTAGGCTCTGAGGCCTGAGTCCCCCCGTGAAGGCACATTCTTGCTCCATACAATGCAGCTCTCTCGTCCACAGCGAGGTGCTTCTACTTGCACCTAAAAGCCCAGCATGCAGCTCAGACACAAACCACAACCTGTCATGTCACTAACAGCACAGATCTCCCATGACATTTCCTGGACTCGCTAGCTTAGTAGAAAGATCACTGCCATGCAGTGTCAGCCTCCAGGAGTCTTATGATGATAGAGGCTGTCTACATTTGAGAAATTTTCATGAGTAAGTTTTATGGAATCGAGAGACCTCAAGACAGTAGACAGCAGTGAGAAAGGAAAATACACTCAGGAGGTTTAAAAGATGATAATATGCTTGGTTGGTGGGAGAATAAATGCTGCTTTAGGTTTTATTTCGTTTTAACAAAATAAAAGTAAGAATTCTTTTTAATCACATGGGGCAGAGTCGTTTGCATCAGACCCTTTGCACATTTAGACAGCAGGCTCTATTTCTCAAGACTATAAATTCTGTATTCAGTTTAAGAAAGTGTATTTTTGATTGAGGTTAACACAGTATTTAAGTTAATGGAAAACATGCTTCCATTGCAGAGTATTTCCACCAGAATTGCTGGATTCTGTACAAAAATCTGTTTCTATTTTGAAAAAAAAAAAAAAAGTGGTACTGACCTAAATATTCCTCTTTTCTTTTATTTCGCTCATCTACATTTATCTGCTTTCTTCCTCAGGTATAGACAAATAAACGACATAGTATGAATTCAGATGAGAACATTTCCTAGTGGTATATATCTTTAATGTTTCAGAAAAATTAAAAAATATTTTGCTTAAAATCTGAGCTGCATGTCATTGTAGGAAGCGTGAGTTTCCATTGCTGCTACCCAAACAATATTGGAATCGGGAAGAGAGAATCAGAGTGTCTTAGAAATGTGACTCTTAAACCTTGTGTGAATTAGCAGTTTCTGAGTAACAAACCACCCCAGTAATTATTGGATCAAAACTGCAATCATTTTTTCTTGCACACATATCATTTTCAGGTAGAAGTTGGTTAATCTAGTTGATCTTGGTTAGGCAGCTCTGTTTCATGTTGGTTCCAGCTAGGTTTGATTTCTTGCTTGTGCTTACATCTCTCAATGAGTATTAATTCTGAGGCAGGCAGCAGCTACTGGGGGACACTCTTCTCAAGGTGAAATTCGGGTGGGCAGGCAAGAACATGGCTTAAACTTGGAGCTGGCCACACTGTTACCTCCACCCATTTATTGTTGACTAAAGTGGGTCACACAACTAAGTCCAGCATCGACGAGGTGGGAAAATTTTGTAGGAGGAACTGCAAAGTCATGTGGCAAGGGCGTGGAAACACGAAGAGAAGAGCTGCAGCTGGTAATCCATCAGAAACCCCAATCTGTTCTTTTTCCTGCAGGCAGGAATGTTATTGTGTTAGCCTCCCTTCTCCACTGGGGAGGCAGGACATTAGGGGGAGGCAACTGCTCACAGTAGTGACTTGCTCTGATCTCTAGGTATAACTTTTCCAGTGATTCTCAAACTTTGGTGTTTGATAGGATTATTGGTGAGATTAGTGCCAATACAGATCCTGAGTCCTATTTTCAAATTTATTAAATCAGAATCACTTGGGGAGGGCCAAGTCATTTATATTAACAAGCTCCTCAGGTGGTGTTGATGTACTTTGACATTTGACTCACATCCCTAGATGTGAGATGAATTGAAGTAGTTAGCCTGGGTCTTAAACTTGATGGGACCTTGGCAGTTTGGCATTGTGATAGGTTGCATTATTGTTTGGCAAATAACACACACACACATACACACACTCTCTATTCCTTTATAGGAGGTGTTTATTTCTTTGTTCCAAAGTTTTTGGATCTGGTTATGATATTGATTTTGGCCAATGGAAAGTGAGCAGATATGACATACCTCCTGTTCAAGTAAGATTTTAACTTCGTTTATGTCATTAGGTTTCTCTGTGTTCCTCTTGCCCTCTGCCATGAGAAGAACTTATCCCAGGTAGCTACAGGGGCATCAGCCTGTGAGGGATGTTGTATGTCCCAGAATGAGAGAATGAACCAGATACACAGCGTGGAACATAGTTATTGTAGCTGCTTCACAAACTCACGAGTAAGAAATTCATTTTAGTCATTATAAACCAATGAGAGTTTGGATTGTTTGTTATATAGCATTATTGCAGCAAAAGCTGACCAATACAGCCAATAACTAAACAAGACAAATAGCAAACTGGGACAAAAATGAGGCTCTGAAATCCTTTTTGTGTACTCCTCACAGATTTCTACATGACTTTTAATGACTTATTTGAGGTATCTTTAGTGTTTATTTTGACTTCACCTACAGGAAAATGCTGGAGAAGGGGAAAATCAGCTTACAAAGAAATTTAGTCAGTGCCTACAACACCCTCAGGATTGGTCTTGATTCTGAATTTTCCCCCTTAGAGCCTGTTTTTTCCAGATAGAGTAGGAGTTTTTGCTTTTTCGGTGTTTGGTCAATCAGCAATAATAACTAGTACTACATATTAGTACATACGAGGTGCCATCCTAAATACTTTCCATGTATTACATTAATTCTCCCAACAACTCTCTGTGGTAGACACTATTATTATCCACACTTCAGGGACAAAGTCACACACAAGCCACACAGCTAGGAAGTCATAGCACTGGGAGGTCTAACTTCAGAAACTATTCTCTTGACATTGTTGTTGCCTCTTGAACAACTTTCACATTTTGTTCCTTTTATGTAAAACAACAGACAGACTCCTCCTAGAAAAGCAACTTTCCCAGTTTTCTCTGAAAACAGGAGGATTCCAGATCTCTGTGGTGAGATGCGTGTACAACCACCCTCGAGAGTGACTGACAGTCTGTTGCCACGTTTGTTGCTTTAGTCCCTCTATATCTCTCTCCCCATCATTTTGGTCTAGAATACTTCTTTTTCCACTTTCTAATTCCCTCATCAGAGAAACAGAAATTATGGTTTTTCATTTCATTTTGACCCAGAAACCTGAAGGCAGATGATACAATTTCTAGCAAACACTTCATTAGAATAAAAATCCAACCAAAGAACACATCTTTACATCTTCTATGAGTTCATTGCAATGAGATGCAGCTTGCATAGGGTAAGGTTGAAATTTAAAAACTGTGTAAAATAATAGCATATATCATTTCAGGACCCACTCTGAGGCATTTTACATATATCAGCTTTACTTCTAATAATAATCTCGTGGAGAAACTATGATTACCTTCTTTTATGGGCAAGGAGATTGAATCTTAACAAAATCACACACCTGCGTGATGGAGAAACAGTTCAGCTAGATTTTCATGATTCCAAATTCTCTTGTCCTGGTCTCCCACACCTCATCACTGCTCTTGCTTTGAGGAAAAGATTGTTAAAAACCCTCAAATTACTGCACAAAATGAGTTTTTTCCTATATTTATTCATATAACATAAAAATCTCTGAAATGGATTTAGCTCTCCATTTCTTTCCTG
The DNA here is from genome assembly GCF_000325575.1 of Pteropus alecto. Classification (NCBI taxonomy): domain Eukaryota; kingdom Metazoa; phylum Chordata; class Mammalia; order Chiroptera; family Pteropodidae; genus Pteropus; species Pteropus alecto. Next base: position 18,618,668 of record NW_006433378.1, on the reverse strand, counting down.
CAACGTAAGTGCAACTGACTCAGAATGAAATAAATATAGTCTCTCCTGAGTGCACATTATTGTGAGATGAATTGTTAAAGAGGACTGACACTTGGCAAGAGAGATGGCATTTCGAAAAAGAAGCCGCTAAGCTATTTACTATCCGATTTTTTTTGCTCTAACCTGGGCAAATACATTCTAAATCTATGAGACTCTACCCTCTGCTGCTTTTAATGGATAAGTAGAGGAGAGATTGTCAACTGTTTCCTTTTACTATTTCATGTGTCTACTCAACATGGTGTAACACAGTATTTGACCTATAATTTTTTCTCTAAGTCTAATTACCTATCACACTAAGCCATTGTAAGAAGGCAATATTCTGAAAAGAGAATCCTTTTTTATTTGCATGTCAAATTCTCCAAAGACGTATATCAGCAACCTCAGCAACTTGTATTAAGAACACAATAAAGCCATGCTACCCTGAACAAGCCCAATCCCATCTGATCTTGGAAGCTAAGCAGGGTCGGGCCTGGTTAGTACTGAGATGGGAGACCACTTAGGTGTAAAAAATAAAAAAATAAGGGATTGTAAGCTGACAAGGTCCTTGCAATCTGTTTGGTCAACCAAGGGTTGCCTTGACTAAAATAAACAATAAAAATTTATTGCTTTACAGAATCTTGAAATTGTACTCTGAAGGGAATATAACAGTTAAACACAAAGCACATTTTGTAATTTTCTTGTCATACGTTTTTCCTAAATATTAAAAAAAATAAATGGGAGGCAGATTAAGAAGAAATTGGTTTCCAATCTGTTTCCTTTCAAAACCCAGACAAATGGGAACTAACGCGAAGGTCCAGGGACACTGGAGAATGACATGGATATATTAGATAGGGTTTTGCAGTGAGTTAGGACAATTAGGATATAATATAAAGAGAAAAAGATTTGTTATAAGGACTTGAATCACTTGATTATGGAGGCTGGCAAGTCCAAAATTCATAGTGGGGGCCAGGAGGAGGATGGTAACCCAGGACAACTGATGTTCCATTTTGAGTCCAAAGGCAGTAGAATTAGGAAGAGCTTATGTCTCAGATGAAGTCAAAAGACATTCTGCTGGAGAAATTCTTATTCAGGGGGTGGGGCAAGCCAATCTTTTGTTCTATTCAGGCTTTTGACTGATTGAATGAATCACACCCAAATTATAGAGGACCATTGCTTTACTCAAAGTCCACTGATTTAAATTTTAATCTCATTGAAAACACCCTCAAAGAAACAACAAGCATAATGTCTGGTCAAATATCGGCTACCCCATGGCCCAGCCAAGTGGACACATGAAATTAATTATGTCAGTGGATGTAAAGAGAATCCAGCCATCCAGCAGTGGTGTCCAGGTAGGCGGAGGCATCACATGTTCAATCCAGGTAAGCCATAGAGGATCACTAGTGAACTTAGAAAATCAGAAAATTCTTATAATAAACACCTGCTAAGCATTGAAGGGCTGTTCTCAGAAGTTGTGACATAAAGTCAACCATTTCGTATAGCAACCAAACTGCAACTGAAATATCATTCTAAAACATAAGTTACTACTCCAAAAGATAGGAAAGCCATGAAAAGAAGTTGAAGCAGAATGCATTTATATCAGGTATAGCAGACCCTAACTGATATGATTAAAAAATTAGATAACGATATCACTCAAAACGAGTTTCATGGTCTCCATTTCCAAACCTTTAATCTTGGAGCCCACAACAATGTGGCATTCAGGTTCATGGGAAAAATTGCCCTATTCCAGATTTTACTTTCTTTTTATTCTCTTGGTTTAAGAAATCTCAGTAAACTGAGAAGACATATTAAAAAATTACTGCAAGAGGTAACTAACACGATTTTTTTGAGATGATTACTTCTTCAATGGGCGAACATCTTTCAAGCTTCAGAAAAATTTACAATCAAGCATAAAAATGTTTCATAGAGCCAAACCTATAGTATCAATAATTCATGTACTCGAGAATACTCTGTTACATTGTTATTATAAGTGTTTATAATAGCTAAGAGAATTTGGTCTATATATCAATCATGATAGGCTTGGTTAGACCATGATAACAAATAATTATAGAGACTTAGAAGTTCGTTCTTGCTCCTACCGTAAGTTCCTCAGGACTGGCAGGAAAATATGCTTTTTTAAAAAAAAAATTCATATTATTTTTTCCAGATTTATTGAGATGTAATTGACATATAACATTGTGTAAGTTTAAGATTTACAAAGTGATCATTCGATACATGTATATATTATATAATGATTACTATACTAAGGTTAGTTAACACTTCCATCACCTTTTTTTTGTTTGTTTGGTGAGAACATTTAAGATTTACTCTCGTAGCATCTTTCAAGTATGTAATACAGTATAGTCACCATGCTGTACATTAGATCCCCAGAACTTATCTACCTTATAAATGGAAATCTGTACACTTTGGCTAACATCTCCCCATTTACCCAAACTCCCAGCCCCTTGCAACCACCATTCTATTGTCTATAAGTTCAGCTTTCTAAGATTCCAGAAATGAGAGAACACACATATGAGAGAGAACACACAGTTATTTGTCTTTGTCTAACTAATTTCACTTAGCATAATGCCCTCAAGGTCCATCCATGTTGTTGCAAAAAGCAGGATAGAAAAATATGCTTCATACTGCCTTCATCAGGGACAGACTGAAGAAAGCACCGCTATCTGGAGCGTCGCTGTTACATGTTTCTGGGGTCAGAGAACATAGCACTGGCTCTTAAAGTTTTCTGACTAGGAAGTGACCCATGTTGCTTTTGCTCGTATTTATTGGTCAAAACAAGTCACACGGCCAGGCCTAACTTCAGTGAACAGGGAAGCAAATTTTTACCATGAATCTGGAAGGAAAAAATGTGAGTTATTGGTTATTAGCTTTAATGCCTACAATTAGCCATTATATAACATTAGATGAGAATTCCAATGTAAAATGTATGATCTGCATAATCAGTTTAGACTTATGATTTTAAGTTCAAAGATTGAAATTTATGAATAATATTAAAAATTTAAGAGAACTTGACATCCATTATACCTATGTTTATTATATACAGAATTATTTAAACACTTGGAAAGTTTCTTTTTATTTAAATTGGACTACGAAGTACCCAAATAACTAAGTAACTAAGTTTGTGAATGTGCTTATTAATTAACATAACTTTTAAAAAAAATGACCATTAATAATTTTTGGTGTTATTAGTAAGCTTTGTATGTTGAATTAAAAAAGTTAAGAAGGAACTAGGTTTATGAATTTATTACTCTAATAAACAAATACTATTTTTTAAAACTAAAGTAAACTTTTGAACAGAAGCTTACTTTGATACCCTTTTTGGGTATCAAAATCTCACATGTAATACTATTATCATCTAAAGGCCTACTTTTTTTTTCCCTTTTTCAGCATTTCAACTTGTGAAATGATTATCATTAAAGACTTAAGCATGAAGACATGTGACAGATGTTGAGCATAATCCAGGGAGCCCTAAAGATGCAGTCTGGTAGGTTTCTAACAGAGTGATTATCTTTCTCTTTACCTTACATAAATAATTTTTTAAAGATTTTCAAGCCTTTAATAATTTATTTTTTTAATTACAGTTGGTATGTGATATTATATTAGTTTCAGGTGTACAACATAGTGATTAGACATTTACATTACTTGCAAACATAGTTATTCTAATATTATTGGCTATATTCCTTATGCTACACTTTACATTTCTATAACTATTTTATAACTACAAATTTGTACTTCTCAATCCCTTCCTCTCTTGCACACACCCCAACCCCACTCCCAACTGGCAACCTTTAAAATGTTCTCTTTATCTATGAATTTGTTTCTTTTTTTAAAAAATTTTTTTCTTTAAATTCCATATGTAAGTGAAATTACGTGGCATTTGTCTTTGTCTGACTTACTGCACTCAGCACAGTACCCTCTAGTTCCGTCCATGTTGTTGCAGATGTCAAGATTTTATTCTTTTTTTTTTTTTTTGCTAAGTAATATTCCACTGTGTATATATACAACCTCTTCTCTCTACATTCATCCACTGATGGACACCAAGGTTGCTTCCATATCTTGGCTATTGTAAATAACACTACAGTAAACATATCTCTTTGAAGTAGTATTTTGTGTTTCTTCATATAAATTCCTTCTTTGTCTCTTGTTATAGCCTTTGTTTTCAAGTCTATTTTGTCTGGTATAAGTATTGCTATCCCAGCTTTTTGTTTGTTTGTTTCCATTTTCATGAAACATCTTTTTCCATCCCTTTATTTTCAGTCTATGTGTGTCTTTCAATCTGAAGTGAGTCTCTTATAGACAGCATATGTAAGGTCTTGTTTTCTTATCCATTCGGCTGCACTTTCTTTCGATTGGGGCATTTAATTCCTTTACATTTAAAGTAATTGTGGATAGATCTGTAGTTATTGCCATCTTATTATTTATATTTTTGATCTTTTTTTTTTTCTTTTTTTCCTCTTAAAGGAGTCCCTACAACATTTCCTGTAATGCTGACTTGGCGATGAAGAGTTCATTTAGCCTTTTCTTGTCTGGGAAGCTCTTTATCTGTGCGTTGATTCTAAGTGGTGACTTTACTAGATAGAGTAATCTTGGTTATAGGTTCTTGCTTTTCATCACTTTGAATATGTCCTGCCCATCCTTTCTGGCCTGCAAAGTTTCTGTTGAGAAGTTGGCTGACAGTCTTATGGGAGCTCCTTTGTAGGTAACTAATTGCTTTTCTCGTGCTGCTCTTAAGATTCTCTTTTTGTCTTTAACCTTTGGCATTTAAATTATGACATGTCTTAGTGTGGGCCTCTTTGGGTTCATCTTGTTTGGGACTCTCTGAACTTCCTGGGTTTGTATGTCTATTTCCTTCTCCAGGAAAATTTCAGTCATTAATTCTTGAAATAGGGAAATTTTCAGTCATTAATTCTTGAAATAGGTTTTCAATCCATGCTCACCTTCTTCTCCTTCTGCTATTCCTGTGATGTAAATATTGGTATGCTTGATGTTGTTCCCGAGGCCCCTTAAACTATCCTCATTTTTTTGGATTATTTTTTCTTGTTGCTGTTCTGATTGCGTGTTTTCTGCTATCTTATCTTCTAAATCACTGATTTGATCCTCTGCTTCATCTCATCTACTGTTGATTCCTCTTAAGGTATTCTCATTTCAGTTATTGTATTCTTCATATCTGACTGGTCTTTCTTATGTTTTCCCTATCCACTTTAATGTTTTCTATCTCTTTGTTAAGGTTTTCACTGAGTTCATCTACTCTTCTCCTAAGTTTTTTGAGCATCCTTATATCCAGTGTTTTGAACTCTGCGTCTGATAGATTGCTTGTCTCCATTTTTTTAGTTCTTTTTCTAGAACTTTGTTCTATATTTTTCATTTGGGACATGTCGCTTTGTCTCTTCATTTTGGTTGCCTCTCTGTGTTTCTATGTATTAGGTAGGGCTACTATGTCTCCCGGTCTTAGTAGAGTGGCCTTATGTAGTAGGTGTCCTTTGGGGCCCAGTGGCACAGTCTCCCTGGTTACCAGAGCTGGGTGCTCAAAGTGTGTCCCTTGTGTGGGTTGTAATTGTGCCCTCCTGTTGTAATTGAGCCTTGGTTGCTATTTGCACATCAGTGGGAGGGACTGACCCTAGGGATAATTGGTTGTGAGGACTGGCTGATTACTACAGTGGAAGAGCTGTTGTACAGGGGCTCACCTTATGGAGCCTGATTCATTTTTGCAGGGCTCTAGTGCCTTCCCAGTCTGTCCATTGGGTATGTCATTTTTGGATGTGGCCCTGGGTGGTGCTCTGGCTCAGATGGAAGCCACCCACCAGGCATGCAGGCCGGTGCCTCCTGGAAGGAACCCCACTGCAGGCCCAGTTCAGCTGCAGCCTGTGCCCTACCCAGGGCCACCTGGCGTAAGCCATCAAGCAATCTACAGGTGTCCATCACCCACTCTGAGCTTGGATGTGCTTTGAGAGGCCAAGCCACAAATGAAGGCCAGCTGCTGGTAGTGCTGGCCTTAGGGCTGCTCAGCAAGAGGTATGGAGCATGCCAAGTCCAGATGCTTCTTGTTTGGGTTTTGTGAGCCTTTGAGAGATTTTAGTAAAGTCCCCAACAAGAGCCATTTGTATGGAAAAAACCACTAGAGGCAGCTTGGGTGAGCCTGCATGTTGGAAGGGGTGGAGTCACTGGACAGGGCAAACAGTGTCAATCAAATTGATGAGACTCAGATATGGTGGCTACCTGTGTCTACATGCTGGGAATGGGGAGGGCTCAATGAGGGAACAATGGATTTTGCCAATACTTCTCTGGGAGAAAGCTGCCCCTCCAACCTTCTCCCTGAAGCCAGACAGTGCAGTTTTCCCCTATGTGTCTCTGGCCCTTTATGAGTGGCTGCTCCAGCTCCAGAGCTCAGAGCAAGTGAGTCCATCATCAAGTAAGAATGCATGTGGGCCCTTTAAGAGGAATTTTAACTAACCTCTGTTTCAGCTATAATCTCTGCTGGTTTTCACATTAAGATTTTGTGGAGACGTCTCTTCCCAGCACTGGAACCCTGGGCTTGGGATCCTGATGTGGATCTGGGACCCCTCGCTCTTCTGGGGGGCCTCCGCAGCTGAGATATCCTTCTCAATTTTTAACCACCACACTAAGGTGTGGGACCAGTTTCTTCTGTGTCTGTCCCTCCTACCAGTCTTGAAGTGGACTCCTCTGCGTGTCCCCAGTTGTAAGAGATGTCTTCAGCTATATTTCAGGTGCTTCTCAATGATGTTTTTTTCTGTAGTTTAGTTGTAATTTTGATGTGATCATGAGAGGAGGCAAGCATAGTGTTTACCTATTCCTCCATCTTGACTGGAAGCCCAATAATTTTTTTTTAGACATAGTTTTAGGAGAAAATAGTCAAACTTTCAATACTCTCTAATGTTTCTCTTTACAAACTTCGGTATTGGTAAAGTTGATGGTATTTCGTGAAGGCAAAGTACTTATTTGAATTGGATGGATTTGAATATTACATTTGATGAAACTCACTATTTACAACTCCTTTAAAGTGTGGCATATGTAGTGATTTAATTCTGATGAGTAAGAGCAAGTAAGATACTCAAGAACATATGACACAATTTATACAATGTGTGTCCATATATTTATTTATGGCTTCATCTTTACTACAAAAGAAATTATATTGTGGTTTAGCAAAGACCACAAATCTTTTGCATACAAGTCAAAGTGTCTATTTCATGTGGCTTAGGAATATGTATAAAGCTTCCATACGGGAAAAAGATTTTCAATACTCAAGCATCAAAAAACTTACTGAAAACTTTGACAAATATCAACAAATATCACAAAACTTTGAATTTGAGTTTTAATATCTAAACATTTTATTTTGCTATATATGTTATCATTGTGTAATAGAACTGTACAGAAGTTTCTGCCAAAGACCGTAGACTTAATATGTGATTATATGGTCTGTACAATGTATATATGTATATGTGTATATATGTTTATATATACATATATATATATAGATGTTAATGTTTATTTCAATATGCCCAGAGTTTACATATTCTACTAGATACCCCAATGATAGACGATTGCTCTCACAGTGCCAACTCTCTTGAAGTAAATTTCAAAACCTCAGAATAATGATTATATATTTGATTTATATAGTTTATTTCTCCCAAAGTTTTCTTTTTAAATTAACTCCATATTTGTGTGAGTGATCAATCTAATGGCTGACAGTGCTAGGTTAGGCTGACTTTGTCGTAACGTCATTACCAACAATCGAAAGAAAAAGAAAGAAAGAAAGAAAAGAAAGAAAGGAAAAAAAATAAAATAACAAGAGGAAGAGCAAAAAGAAGCCTGAGGCTGACTTTGTCGTAACGTCATTACCAACAATCGCAAGAAAAAGAAAGAAAGAAAGGAAAGAAAGAAAGGAAAAAAAGAAAGGAAAAAAAATAAAATAAGAGGAAGAGCAAAAAGAAGCCTAATGTAAGAAACCAACATTGCATTAAAATTCACGTTATCAGTTAACCTTGAACTAGGCTGTTCTTGCCCATGGGCCAAATGATTTGATACTCAAGATCCATATATTGCTGCAGATCCCCTTTCATGTGCATGCAGCACTGCGGAAGCCCCAAACCATGGCCCACAGGCGAGATTTGGCCCATCACAGTGTTTCATTTGGCTTGCACAATGTTTTAAAAATTGTTGAGCCAACATTTTGAAATTGGAAGCTTTCACATAAAAATCCAGATTTCTGGCATCTCTCAAAAAATTAGATCTGGGAACACGGGGCTCACATTTCCACACTGCAGTCTATGGGTGGCTGGGCAGGCATGCGTTCTCTTGGTCCTCATCAGTCCTTACTGATCCACAACATGAGGGTATCAGTTCCTGCTCATTGTATTTGCTGTTTCTCTTTTAGTAGAACATATTTCTCTCTACCAGCATCTTTATCAAAAGTAGGTTAAAATGTGACAGCTATATCTTTAGATTGTTCTTTATGGATTCTTTTCTTTTCTCTCTCATATGCTGAGGGCTAATTTCACACCTCCTCCCCCCCATCTCCTACTGAAATTCAAATAAAGATCTAAGATACTATTGATCAGTATGAGTACTGGAAGGTTCTCAGAGACCTTTTTTCCCCAGAGACCAAATAGGATTGGGCTCTGGGAAAGTAAGAGAGAAGGGGAGAATGGAGAAACAAATGAGAGTATGCCAGTTTTGGCTCTCAGCTTAGAACCCACCCTTCTGTAGTCAGCTTGGTGATGCTAGGACCTGGACTCGGCATCATTTTTCGCTTGCCCTGTTATACTCTGCCAGCAGAGGGCGCAAGAGGGAGACTGCAAAAATGGAGGGGGCTGAAGGGACTTGCTCCTTTCTTGTTGGTTACCGCTTCCTGTTTGCTTCAGGTTCGCTTCAAGTTCTTGTGAGCATCACCCCAGCAGCGCTCCTTCACCTTGCCAGCAGCATAAGGTTTGCAATTTTTCCTACTCATTGCATGACCCCTTTCCCTCACCCCCATTTCCTTCTTCAGAGGTCTGAGTCCCAGCTTGTGGTGACCTATCCTCCAAGCTTTAAGTTTAACTATTCTGAAGTCTTTCTTTTGTTCTCTCAACTTTACGGAAGGAAGCTGGTTTCTGTAGTTTTACTTCTGTGATGCCTTAGAGTTCTCTTTTTTCTCTACCTAACAAATTTATACTTTAGTTAACAATTATTTATATTACTTTCTCTCTGTTTAAATAACTCCTTCTTGACTAGATCCTGACTAACAAAGAGAGGAGTTGATTAGAGTTGTGTTGCCCAATATCGTAGCCACTAGTCACCTTGATTATTTAGATATAAATTTAATTAACTTAAAATAAATAAAATTTGAAACTCAGTCCCTTGATTCCACTAGCCACGGTTCAAGTGCTCAATAGCCACACGTGGCTACTGGTTATTGCATTGGACAGTGCTGATATAGAACATTTATGTCATCACAGAAAGTTCTGTTGAGCAGTGCTGGCCTAGAGAAATGAGGGGCAGTTAAAGAAGGGAAAACACATGAGGGAAAGAACTTTATTAGAACTAGAAAATGAGGTAGAAGAGACTTAGGACGAGCTCTTTTCAAGAAACATTGAAAAGTATAGAGAGATTCTTTGATCACAAGGCAGTTAATCTAAAAATCAATAAATAATAGAAAACCATTGCATATTTTAAAATGAATGATACGATAATGAAATTATAATAAAACATTGCATATCTACATCCTACTGAATTCAGTTAAACATTTAAAAACGACTTAATGGCAATGATTCACAAATCCTTCTAAAAATAGTAGTGGGGGAATGATCTCCAATCTCTCATTTTATGGAAGTTCTCTAAACCTTGATTCCAAATCAGACAAAGGAAGAAAAATTACAAGACAATTTCATATATTAACAAATGTGCAAAAATCCTAAACGATATAATCACCAATAAAATCTAACAATATATAACACAACTAAGTTTTTTATATCCTAGAATGCAAAAAGTTGGTTTAAATTTTGAATATAAATCGATGATTCATTGCATTAAAATATTAAAAAACAAAACTATTATAAATATATGTAAAATAATTTGAGAAAATTTATGATTAAGAAAGTCTTAGTATAGATAGAAGGAGAGCTCCTCAATCTGATAAAGGATATTTACTAAAAATCCTACAGCTAAATTTACTTAGAGGTTAAATAGTTAGAACGTTCTCTTTGTGATTAGGACCAATTAAAAGATGCCCTCTATTAAGACTTCAACGATTTAGTGGAAATCCTAATCAGTTCGAGAAGGCAATGAAGATAAGTAAAAACTATAAAGAATAGACAAGGAGAAATGAAGTTATAATTATTCAAAGGTGATATTAAATTTTAGATAAAAAATTCAAGAAGCTAATGATAAATTACAGGATTAATTTTGTAAATTTAGCAAAGTTGTTATATTTTAGCTCAATCAATTTTATTTTATACATCATGAAAGAATAAAGATAAAAAAGTTGAAAAAATACAATTTATAATAATATAAAAATATAAAATACCTATAAAATAAACTATCAAAAAATTTATCAAATAAATCGATCAAAAGATGTGCAAAACCCCATACAGAAATAGCACATTATTCAGAAAAAAATTTAAAGACCTAAATAAATGAAAAGGTATGTGATTTCAGTATTCTAAATCTTTCCAAACTGATTTAGGGTCACTGCCATCCCAATAAAAAGTCCAACACTTTTTATGTGCTTGCATTTATGTGTATGTAACCTGATAGGATCATTCTAAAATTTATGTGAAAATGAAAAAGACCAAAGGTAACTAAGGTAGTTTTGAAGGTGAATAAAGAGGTGAGAGGAATTGCCTGACTAGATGTCAAGTTTAGGTATCAGAGCTTGAGTAATTCAGATCATGGATTTGGATAGACAATGATAAGAGGCACTGAAAAAGTAGAAATCAGCAAATGCTGCCAGAATAGATATTAAAATCCTGAAATTAAAAGAAAAATATTTCGAATACTATGGTGATCAATTTGGGTCAAATTGATGATCAATTTGGGTCAAAATACTCCAACAGAGTAATTAAAATACATATTTTCAACCCTTCAGAAAAGCAAAAGTACTTGCTACAAGTGATTATGAATTTATTTAGAACAAGGCTTCTCAAATTTCTAAAATTCCTTTGTTTAATAAAACTTCTAGGTTGATTGATGAGGAAAATGGTACAGGTGTATGAGCATGTTATGTTTATAGAGGTAATATCTTTGTGGACAAAGAAGAGACATGTAGTCAGGATGATAATATATTTAAGGGACTATGTGAATCATTGAATGCTAGGTGGCACTTATGGAAAGTAATCAATATCTTTGTCAGGAGGTGGCTGGTTATGTGCATCAGGTATTTGAGATTTTGCCTACTCTACTTTGTTGATGTGCTTAGGAAACAAGGAGTAAACGTGGACTTTGGAGATTTAGCTAATCTATTGGATAACAGAATTAAGATTGGGAATCAGATTGAAATAAAAGATCAGGTTTAACAAGATAAAATGTAATAGAGGTTAATGTAAAGTGTTCCGATGAGTTAAAGAATCAACTGAAGAAATACAGAATGAAGAAGATATGTCAATATTAATTTCTATGAAAAAGACTAGAAGTTTTGTCAGTGATTAGCTCATGACAAATCAATAATGTAATATGTCTGCTTAAAACCTAATTCAGTCTTAGTCTTTATAAATAGACAGATAGGCCACAGTGACAAGAAGGTGACAAGTATAGAGAAATAATGGCCCATTAGCCAGATCTCATCTCATTCATTATACTTCATTTCGATGCCACACTTGGAAGGTGAGACTGACAAAATGAAGAAAATATTAAAGAAATTACAGAAAATAAAGAAGGAATTTGAAACCTAAATAATATTAAGAAAATTTATACACATTTGGCTAAGAGGAAAAAAACCATGGTGTCATTTTAGAAGTTCATATAAGAAAATTTTTTCCCCAGTTTTTCAGGAGACAAAATTAAGAACAATGAGAGGTAGATGTATATCTCCTCTACAGTGGAAGTTTGCAGCCATTAAAAATGTCCAGAAATTAAAAGGTTATTGTAGAGAAGACTGGTTTCAAAGATTTTGGATTTTGAATGGTATGCCTTTATTATTATTTTCTCGTAAGTCCTGTTATTTTAGTGTTAGAGCCGAACACTGGACTGAGATTTACTTAAATTTGTCTATACAACCTATATTTGTCCCCTACACTTAATTTTTGGAATCATAAACATAATTTTAAGGACCCTACAATTTCTAGGATTTTTGCACACCCAGCACACATAATAAAAAATGACTTGTCAGAACTCAAAGAACTATCATTCAAAAAGTCCATTTCCCCATTTACTAAAGATTTGTGGTATTTTAAGAGTTAATTTAATTGACTTATATTTTGTATTTTCCCTTTCTCCCCTCTCAATAAGCATGTGTACACAGTTAATAGCCCTAGGGTAGAGTACTGTTTCAATCCAAGTCTATCTAGGAAGCATGGCCCACGATAACGTCACTTATGGTTAAGAAAGATCATTGTTGTGCTAAGTAATTTTTCATGGTTGGCAGCCTTCAAGGTTGGGATTTCTGGCTGCCTTTTAGATATTATATCATAAGTATGGATGAGTTACTGTACAAACATTGAAAAATCTTCAGTATGCTTTGTCCAAATAAAAGAACAACCATCCAAGTTATGAAGAGATACATCTCAAGTATTCTGACTTCCACAGTTTTTTTTTTTGTCTTCTCTTCAATTATAATTTTTCATGGTGTTGTAGCCTGCCAGTATCAACAGATTTGTGTTTTCTGGTAGGGATAATTGAGTTGAGATTTTTCTCCTCTGACATGAAGTCAGAGCATTAAGTTACAAACTTATAAGTTAGATCTTTGTAGTAGAGGAAGCTGAGTCCTTCCTGAAGTCACCCCAGGCATAATTTAGATAAAACAGAACTGCTGCCTTTTTGGATAAACAGTACATTCCCTGTTCTTCGGAGTTGATTGTGCAACTTGTATAGAATTCAGATCTTTAGCCTTCTTTTTCTTAGGTTTTGTTGCCAACTCTTGACAGTTTAACCACTTTTCTGTATCTTTATTTTAGACTACCTACACAGGAACCAGAAATTGATCATTTAAATTTGGAAATTTCAGCAAATATTTCTTTTTGACAGTTTATGCGATATGCAAAAATATATACATTTGGACATGAAAACAATTTGATATGCTGTTGAACATCAAGAAAGGTCACCAGCAGGAAATGTTAACTTCTCCATGCCATTTCAAATAATACTGATAAAAGCTAATACTTTCTGAGCATTTACTATGAGCTAGACATTTCATGTTGTGAATTCTTACAGAAGTCTTAGAAGATGGGTTTTCTTATTTTTCAGTTGGATAAGTTAAGGCTCAGAGTGGTTTGTAATTTATCAGAAATCATATAATGGTGAACTCGGAGAGCTAGTACTTGAACCTAGGTCCTTCTTAAACCAAAGTCCTTGTATCATTTTGCCTCTGGACAGTGGGCTTATCTTGCTTTGTATTTTAAAGAATTAGCAGTAAGGTGGACTTTTAGGTGAAATTGTGATGTCGTTTATGAAAGTTAAAGATGCTTCTAGTAACAGGATGGATGCTGAGTTGATGAGTGAACAAGGGCATTGTATGGACTGTTCTGGGTTGGTTCTTTCCAACTTACCATCATCACCAACAGCTCTTTTTAAGGCAGAGAACCACATTTCCCCAGATCCCTTCCCTGCATGGCGTTGGGTTAGAATTTGCCAATGGGAGGAACTTGAGTGAGATCTGGAAGGCGGAAGTGAGGTGGAAGCTTTTATCTCGGGAAAGTCCTGATAGTGAGATGCAGCTGGTGTCTAGACCTCTTCATAAGCTTCCACTGAGTGGTTCTGGCACTTTCCTGGACTTCCCCAGACCTTTCTCTAAGTCGCAGCTGAGGAAGTGGTTTCCAGACCTCCCTACAAGGTCACACGTCATGGTCGTGGCAGCTTCTCAAACTTCGCAGGGATAAATGGCTTTTCCCTTCTCTAGTTGAGAGATGCTCCAGCCATCATATTCTAAAACCCTCACTGCTGCATCCTCTTCTGTTTGTGTAGCCTTAATTTCTATATTCCATCAATTCTTCCCATAATGCCGATAATGACCTTGTTTTCCTGACCTAACCCAGACCAATGTATAAAATGTGAATTTTTGTACACTTAAATAGATTGTAATCATGCACTACTTTCTATTTTGGTTTAGGAGTGAGTGGGAAGATAGGATAAATACTGAGAAAATTGGAAGCCATCCAAAGTTTAGAAGAATCTAACGCTGAGAAAAGTTCTATTTGTGATTATTCATATTTCATAATGCGGCTATAGTATTCGATTTTATTTTGTTTACAGACATTCATTGGGTATCCACTATGTGAAGCCCTGAGCTGGATATGCTGGGAAATACAAAGAGAGCAAATACTTTTTGAATGCTGACTGAGTCAGATGCTTAGATCTGCAATTCATACCACATTCCCATCAAATGGATACTATTATCCTCATCTTACAGTTGGAAAATTTAGACCTAGAGAGAATAAGTAACTTGGCAGAGGTCACAAAGCTATATAAATACCTGGGCTACCATTCTGATCTGTCTGATTTCAAATTTGCATGTTCTGTCTGCTGGTCTGGGCTACTTCCTGCCCTCAAAGAGGTTGAAATTTAATTAAGATGAATTTGAAAGAGAAAACATATTCTCTGTCCTCCTTGATGAATTCAAATGGATTATTTTTAAGACCACTTAATGGTCAAATACACATTTTTCTTAATTATACTAAATTTTTATGCATTTAGACACTAGCATGGTTATAAGCTAACCAAATAGTTTTTATTTGTTAATTTTTCTGCCTATGCTGGTTTGTCAAAAACAAATTCCAAATGAAGACATTATTGTACTCCTTGAAATTGGTGAAAAGTAGAAGACAATTAGAGGAAGGGAAGGAACTTGGTTATTCCCCACATAGGACATATTGACATAATACTTCAATAACAAAAGAAAGATATTTCTAAAGTACATTAGACACAAAATGCACGTTAGGAACACCTATAATTTTTCTACAATACCTGTCTACTGATCTGAAATTTTGGGACAAATGTTTGAATTCAAAGTTGATTAGCTTTCAGGTGAGTTCGATTAAAGATGAATATTTATGAAGCGTGAACTGAGTGATGAGAGTAAAAGATGTTTTCAGCAAGCGTGTATCTTTTGCATACCTGGGCAAAATAGATGCCCAGGTAAGCAGTTGGAACTTGGCTTTTCTATTCAGCATTTCATCTCCTCAGCATAAGGAATTCTAGGCTGCCAAACCTGTGTTTTCACAAACCTTCAGTAATCCTGTTGCAAAGAACAAGTAACTTAACATGTTAACCTAATATGCAGAACCACTTCTCTAAAATTGGGCACTTTATACTAAAACTATGAATTGCAAGCGGATTGCATTTACTTGTTCTAATAAGTATGCACCTGTAGCCAGGTTTTGGTTTAGGTATCACGGGATTCTAGGAAAATGGAACATTAATAGAAGCATGTTAAAAGTGTATATTAAATTATTCTAAATAGATGGGAGTTAGTCCTAGCAAATTCTACTTGAGAGAGCATCTTCTCAGAAACAATTCTTATGCTTTTTTTGGTGGGAGTGAATAAAATAGCTTCATGGATCACTAACTTTCATGTATATTCCATCGTTAAAAGATTCTCACTTGTTTGAGGCTAAACTTCAGTCTCCTTCCCTTCCAAAGTCAGTAACTAAGCAAAGAAAGAAAATGCTGGAGATAACCATGGAGGCAGTTAGTGCACATACTCACTTTGCAGAGTGCGTGCAGGTAGAGATTATACCTACGTGCACAAAACGTTTGGCTCTTTTTAAAATTAACAAATTAATGGCTTATAAAGATATTGATCATGACAGATAACTAACTCAATGCTCTTTCATTATAAGGACCTGTTCTGATTGCCTTACAGCAAGAAGGCAGTGAAACCACTGCAGTCTTCTGTGACTTAAACCCACATGTTTTCTCAGAGTTTCATCTGATCTTCTTCTTCATGGTCGCTATACTTTCTGCTCACTCGATAGTTATTCTATCATTTTCATTAATTGCTTTCAAATACCATTCACTGGCCAACAACAATTCCAGTTAGTAAGCACAATTTGAATGTAGGTCAGTGTCTAGACCTGTTCCATTTCATAGGTCTTTCTGCCTTAAAGCTAATGATTCCAACAGACACGTTACTTTGGACTTTTTTTTTTTAATCATAGAATCAGACATATTTTTAAATGATCGTTTGGGCATATACAATTTTTCAATGATATCTGATTCTGTTGCTACTACATGCATTAGTCCAAACCCAAGTGACATCTGAGATTTCAAAACTTATTATTATATGCCTGAATGGAACACAAAGACCTACATTGATCAAGGTTCTGAGAGAGCTTACAGAAGCAGGGATTTTACTTATTCATTCATTTGGACAGTATAAACAATAAACAAATAAGAAAATTGTCAGATAGTGAGAAAGGTTATGCAGAAGTGGTAAATAGTTGACCGAGGAGCTATTTTATCTTGGGTATTTAGGGGAGAACCCTGTGAGAATGTTTAATTTAAAATAAGATCTGAATTAAAAGAAGACGTTAGCCATCGAAGATTAGGGAGATGAACTTTCTAGGAGGGGTTAATGGCTGGACAAAGACCCATAACTGGGTACAAAGGTGGTGTTTTTAAAGAACAGAAAAGAAGTCTGGTGTAGCTAGAGTCTAGTGAGGGAGGTAGTTCTAGGATGTGGCTTAAGGAAGTATGGAGGGGCCAGATCACATGGAGCTTTGCAGACCAGGGTTTGGGTTTATTTTGAGTGGCTGAAGACATGGCAGGATGTTAAGCAAGTGATATGGTCTGGTTCATGTTTTAAGAAGGTCATGCTGGCTTCTGTGGGAAGTAAAAAATTTAGAGACAGCAGCAGTAGAAGCAACTAGAAGATAATTACAGCGATTCAGGTGAGAGATAATTGTGGTGACTTGGATCAAGGAATGTGGCAAAGTAAAGGAATTTTGGGTGCTGTGAATGTTGAATCTCATTGATTTTGAGACTAAAAATATATAGCCGGTGCCGTAAAAAACGGCCTACCTTAAAGGACTACCATACGTTGTTGATATGTTAAGCACTAGAATTCCTAGCCATAACTTGGTTAGATCACATTTGGAACATAATTCAGTCTTAGTGTGCCTTTGTGTTCTCAGATGTATTAGAAATATGCCACCCAAAATTGTGAGGAAAGAATGATGTGAAAACGCAATGCTATTATTTTAGGAATTTAATTACCATATCACTTCAGATGCTTTTGGCTCTGTGTAGAAAATCCCAACTCGGTCTACAGCCATGCCACCCTGAACACGCCATCTGATCACAGAAGCTAAGCAGGGTCGAGCCCGGTTAGTACTTGGATGGGAGACCACCTAGGAAGACCAGGTGCTGTAGGTGTAAAAAAAAAAAAATTAAAATAAAAAAAAATAAGGGATTGTAAGCTGATAAGGTCCTTGCAATTTGTGGGGTCAACCAAGAATTGCCTCACCTAAATATATATATATAAAGAAAGAAAAGAAAATTCCAACTCAAATAGATTTTAAAAAGTCATTTTTCTTTTTCATTTCTGGTAGAGCAATAGGTAAAGTGGGCTCAGGTGTAATGAACAGCAGCAGCTCAGTGGAGGCACTGAAAATGCACGTTCTTTCTGTAACTCTGCTCTGCCATTCTTGATCCTAAGACCAGTTTTCCTTAGGGGAGCAAGATGGTTCTTCGTGACAACTAGGTCTTCATTCTTCTCATTCATGTCTAGCAGGAGAATGAAAGAGTATAAACTCTCCTCTCCAATGTGATTGGGCCAGCTTTCATCACAAGCTCATTCTAGAACCAATATCAGTTTCCTGGGCACTGATACGCTTAAGATTGCCTTAAGCTAATCAGTGTTTTCCCAGGGAAGAGGATAGGGTGAATGCCTGAATAAAATCAGGCTTCTGATAAGAAAGAAGGCATAGTTGTTGAATAGATAACAAACAGTATCTATAATTACCTAACCTTCATTGAAATGTTTTAATAAAATTAGCAAATACTATTTTCAGGACCAAAAACTTAAAGTGTGAATAATTCTTGAAATAATGAAAAGCTTTACCTTAATAGGAAAAAACGTAGTGAAGCAACTTCAGGAACACAGTTATTCAAATCAAAATCGAAGATCTTAAATCACAGAAATGTGGTAATTTAATTTTCTACCCCAAGCTAAAAGAGCATTTCTGAGACAGGTATAATGTGGTATGTTGTAGACTGTTGGAATGTGAACAAGTTGTCTTACTTGATTTTCACATTTTGATATGTTTTTCTTCTCCCTCCTACGCTTTTTCTTTAAATTCCTGTTAGATTTTTCTCTTTGCAAAATAATGGCACTTTAATAACACAGGAGACCTCATTTTCTATTTCTCTGTGATGACATTAGCAGAGATCCTCAGAGATATTAAGAAAGAGTCCAAGGAAAATGATGTGTTTGAAAGGGCATGGTCTGACCTTCATGATAATGCTCTATGCAAGATATTGCATCACTTTGGTAATTATATAGTGCAGACAGAAATGAAATCTATTATTTTGGTAGATATTAATTTTGATTGGGCTCAGATTGCAGCTTTAATTAATAATTCATAGATGATCATCCCTTTAAAAGACAATGGTTAGAAGCTAAATAACTTCTTTATATCAATTGTATGCATAACACAAGCACGATGCTTTCTATTTTGTTCAAAGTAAATACCCTATTTTTAGTAAACTACTATTTCATTTACCTCCCTAAAAGCCTTAATTCAGTTCAACATCAGCTGAATGCTTTTTATAGGTTTTCTTCTAAATCGCTCTTCTGGTGGATTCTTATTATAACCAAGTTCAAAACTGCAGTGATTTATTAAATTGCTACATTCTTTACTTGTAATTTGCATATAATCAGTGGAGGGACATAAGGAATACCTCTAACTGTGAAGTAGGTTCTTATTAAGTTTTAAAACTATTGGTATTTGACAGCTGGCAAAGCTTTCATTGAAGCAGAAAACTGTGCACTTTGGCACAATTTATACTTATTTTCAGAGTAGCAATGTAACTCTGACTATTCTCCCAAATAGAATTTGCTCAGTCTACAGAAATGATAATTACACACCTCCAACTCTACTCTCAAACAGTATGTTGACCCTCTTGACTTCCTTCTTCTCTTATTTAATCACTTCTGACATAATACTCTCTCTGGATTTCCCTCTTACACTCTGCATTTCTCTTTACTACCTTTCACTGGCTCTTTTTTGTTTTTTATCACCTTAAATGAAATCATTCCCTAAGATTCTCTTCTCCCCATTTTCTGTGCCCTCTCCTTTTCAATCTCCTCTTTCCTCAATACCCGCTTCCTCTCCTGAGTAACCTCATCCACTCCCATAGTTTTAACCCCTATAATATACCTAAGACTTTCAAATCTGCTTCTTTACTCCCTCCCCGCCCCCCGCTTTTTTTTAAAACCAGACCTCATCTCCCAGTAGCTGGCCAGACAGCTCTTCTTGGCTATTCCACAGATGTCTGACCCTCTAAGAATGACCTAAATTGAACTCATTTCACAAAAATTGCTCCTCTATATGTTAGCTGCTGTTACCCACCCCATCATTGCCCAATTTGGAAACCATAAAGTTTTCTGACTCCTCCCTCTCTTAACTCATATCAGACTGGTCACTATTATTCCACCCCCGAATCCCCGAATTCTCTCTCCTCCTTTCCAAGTCCAACACCACTCTGCTAATCCTACCTCCCAATATTGACTGAACCAGGGCAATCGATATCTTTTATCTGGACTCTTGCCTCTGGTCTTTTTATGCTTCAATCCAATCTGTGCCTTCATCCTTTCCAACATATCCTTTTATTTCTCATTATCTGAAGAATGAAGTCTAGACTCTCAAATGTTCTTCACTGCTTCCAGCCTTGTTTTCAGCCTCATTCCCATCAATATTGTATTTCAGCTACATCAGAATTACTTGTTTCCAAATATACCATGTACTTTCATATCAAAAATTTGTTATTATTATTATTATTATTATTTTGATTTTCCTTAAGCTGGTTCCTATGCCTCAGTTCCACTCTTTATTTTTCTCAAAATTATACTTCCTCCACACCTTTGTATTTGCTTTTCACTTGGCCTGAAATAATATTACTTAATGCTTATCATGGCAAGTTCTTTCTCATTGTTTAGATCCAGATGAAATGTCACTTCCTCCTGACCGTCCACTTCAAAGGATACTCTCCCCCAGTGGTTATTCTATATCCCAGCATCATGTATATATACTTCTAATTACTCATTGTTCTCAGAAATTCTACTTTTTATGTATTTATTTCTGCCTCCCCGACTAGACTGTAATCTACTTGAATGAAAGGACTTTATCTTATTTGTCACTGCTCTTCCTAAAACAGTGTCTGTCATTAGTAGATGCTCAATAAATATTGTTTAATGGATAAATGACTTAATACTTTATTTTCACTGAGGTGATATGTTTTGGTTCTTCGGTATACCATGTACTTAATGCCGAATCAAGTCAGATAAGAGCCACCATTTTGTCAGTATTACTTTCTTCTAAATGAGTTTTAATTTTTGTGGAAATTATATTCTACTTAGGAACCTTTTCTTTTAACTTAAAGTATATACATTTTGAGGAGAAAGGGGAAAAGCAAGGAACTATTGTTGCTGTTAGCTTGGAGACACAACTAGGTTCAACTGTCTGAGTAGTATCCAGTTCTTCTGGTGCACTGCAGTGTGGAGAAGGAAATACAGTGTGGTAGGAAATCCCTGGGTTCAGAGAACAGAGACCTGTGTTCCAGTCCTTGCTCTGTGACCAACATATGCCATCACGGTGAGTAGGTTCTTCAATGTCCGTGGACCTCAGAATCACAATTTGGAAGATCATGTTTGAACTAAATGATCTCAAAAATCTCTTCTACCTCTAGAGTTCTGTGCTTCTTTGACTCATCAACTCAACACAATCATTCATTCAACAAATATTTTTTGAACGCCCTTCCTGTGCAAGGTGTCATGTTAGGTGGTAGAGATAGAATCAGTGGTGAGTTCTGCCCTCAGGGAGCTTTCAGACTAATGGCAGGGACAGACATTTACAAGTGACCACACAGCTTTGTTCCTGGGATGAGATAGGTATCACTATGGAACCAAAACACTCCATATTTTACTTTTTTATTTTTGCCGTAGAACCACTTCTAATGCAACTATTAAGTCTAATTTTCAGAATCTTCTTACTGAAAAGTGAGTTAAATGATTTTATTTTTTTAAAAAAGTTGCGTATAGGTTTTCTTGAGCGAGCTGAGCATTTTAGCATTTCTCAAAGATGGAATGTACTATTTTCAAGCTATTATGGTAATTTTTCAAGTTTATAAACCCTTACTTCTGCCTTGAAAAGGGTAGTTGGGGAGAAAGGAGAATGAAAAAGAGAGAGAATAAAACACCATAAAGACATCACGGCCCATGCTGATAAATTCAACATCAAAAAGTAATTTGCATTCTAACCTAGTTATTAAGCTC
The DNA here is from genome assembly GCF_000325575.1 of Pteropus alecto. Lineage (NCBI taxonomy): Eukaryota > Metazoa > Chordata > Mammalia > Chiroptera > Pteropodidae > Pteropus > Pteropus alecto. The sequence goes on along the minus strand of NW_006433378.1, from coordinate 18,596,995 downwards.
TCAGTCTCATGTGGAATAAATCTTCACTGGTATCGAGAGTCACTGCCCTCTGTAACTGTCTTCTGCCTAGCTTCAAGGAACCTGGTAGAGGAGAAGGGAAGGCCCATCTGTCTCTTTCAAGAACTCTCTCTTGTTCTTGCTTGTGTGTGTTCTGGGCACTGTCCAGTGAATCCTATGCTTGAGTGGGAACGAGAGATAGATAAATTTTACATTGATCTTTGCCATGGTGTATGTGTGCATATGTTGTGATGTCTATTGACTCCCTATGGGAGCTGTACAGTGTGGGCTTCTGTACTCCCCAATCTTTACCCCTGGGGTACTTTTACAGGCAATGAATGCCCTTAGCTTTTGTTCCCCCTGCTGTAATGCTAAGGCACAATGAAACACAAGGAGCTGGGGTTAGGTGGAGTTTGTGGCTGGCCTTTCAGAATTTCCCCAGTGCTACCTTCTGTACCATCTTCTGGGCCTGCCTTAGCCCATTTTCAGAATCCTGGGTACCGTCTTCATTCCCGTGGAAAGAAATGAAGAAGCAAGCTCTGTATTATATTTCTGAAACACCCTCTGTGGAAGACCATGTTTTCCAAAGATGGTTACTATAGTATTTCTCACTCCTCACGTTCTTCTTCAATGTGCCCTTACCATTCCCCCATTAAGAAGAGAAGCCTATTTCCTTTTTTCTTGGATCTTGGCTGGCCTAAGTGACTTGCTAAACCAAAAGAATTAATTAGAAGTGATGTTCTGGAATTTTCAAGACTAATTTATGAGAAGTATTATAGCTTCTGCTGCAATGCTTCTTAGACTCTTGCATTCCAACCAATGCTTTGAGAAGCCCAAGTCACATGGAGAGTCACATACAAAAGCTACATGCAGGTGTTCTGGTTGACAGCCCTAGCTGAGCCCCCAAGCAGACACTCAGCATCAATTCCTAACCTAATAGGTGATTCATTTTGCATTCCTGGCCTACAAACCTTCAGAGAGCTCTAGATCCAGCTACTACTTGACTGATACTGCATGAGAAGTACCAAATAAGACCATCTGATTGAACCCACTCAATCAAAAGAATCTTGGAGATAGTATATTATTATTTTAAGTTAGTTAGTTTTAGAGTAGTTTGTTGCACAGCAATAGATAACTGGAACAACTTTAAACCTTATGAGTCTTTTGGATCAAACTGTTGATGGAGGATGGACAACTTCAGTGTTCCCCACCTCCACCCCAACACACCACTACCACCAAGGGAGAGGTTAAGGAAGACATAATTGCCTCCTCATGTCTTCCTCTTCCTCTCTAGTCTTCTATGTTGGAAGGGAGGAAAGGGCATGACATCCTTCAGGATATGCTCACATGAATCAATGTTTATCGGATGGAACTATCAGGATATCAACCTTTCCCTTTGGTGAGGGGTAGCAGCTCACACTTTTTCTTTATAGTTATTCTTATGCTGCCTATATTATAATGACAATATATAGACAACAAACCTTCATACATATATGCTGAATGTTCTTTCTTGAGATAAATGTATTTTATCAAGAGACTTAAACATCCTTTAGTTAAGTGATTCTTAGTTTTAATGTAAATTAGAACATTTGGGAAATTTGTTTCAAAATTCTGAGTCCTGGCTCTGTCTTTTAGAGTCAGAATTTGTAGGTCTATAGTGGGGCCCAGGGATCTATATTAAAAAAAAAAAAGCAGCCCAGGAGAGTTTATACAGAAATTCAGGGGACCACACTATGAAAAAGTTTTTTTTGACATTTTCTCCTTTGAAATTTCTGTCAGTTATTCTGAATCCCTAAACATTTTTAACGGTCTCTGAAATGTTTTAGTTATTCTTACTTCATATTAGGAAGCCTCTAACTGAACAGGATCTTGGACAACAATTGACAGTGAGGTAAATGAAAGAATTAAAATATGTTTAAAAAAGAAGGCATTCACTAGAAATCAGAAGCCAACTGAAGATACATTGCATTTACAGACTGACTATTAAAAGAATTTTTTTTTTAATCTGAGACCCTTCCTACACTAAGTTCCTAGTGTAGATTTGTGGGTGCATGTTATAAGTAGACGGGCAGCACAGCATGGAATATTAGAACATTGGAAAAGGCACCTGGCAGGAAAGTGTGCCCTGTCTCCCACACTCCCAAGGGGAGATCAAGTAGATTACCTGCTTGGCCTCAAAGACTCATTTCACAGGCTTCCAGAGCAGGAGGAGGGGACTCATTAGCATTCTGGATGAGGACACTCCCACCCCAAGGGTATGCACATTCAATTCCATTCCTATAACTCACCAAGGAGCCTTCGGATTTGTGGTTTGGCTTCCCAAAGCCAAGTCTCCAGGTCCCTCAGCCTGGAGAGGCTTTTGAGCTCAAATGCCAATCTCTCATCATACTAATAAAATTATGTACCTTTCTGGGGAACTAAAAATTAGGTTTCCAGTATTTTACAATGCTTGGCCAACATAACCACCAGAACAAATTAGAAATTCACTATGAAATAATTATTAAAATAAGTCGACCCATCTAACAATTTCTAGGATTTAACTTTCACATGAAGGATTGAGATTCTATAAGTTGTTTAGGTCACTGGAAAGTAGCCATAATTTGATATGTTCTTCTGTGACTTTCTCAGTCATGAGCTCATCCAATTCAGGAGAAATGGAGAAAAATAAGGGAGAGAAATGATTCCTGTGGCTGAGACTTGAGACTAGTTACATGTTTACCGAACGAATTTCCACTGATTCTTGGCATGCATTTACCATCTTCCATTGCAGTGGGCAAAGGGGCTGGGGCATGTTTTTGAATTTGCAGTAGTAGAATTTGGAGATAAGTGCTACATACAACTTCAAGGCTTGGCTGAGGGAGTCTTTTCACCTGTAGTCAGCTCTCCACACTTTTAGCCCATCGTTAACTCTCATCTCATCACTGGCTTAATGCAGAGAAGGATGAATCCTTGAAAGATTGTACTCCCTTAAAATGACAAGGCACTGCATCTCTGAATGATTGCATGAAGCAGAGACCCTTGATCACCTCATTTGATTGTGACGTGAGCAAGCAATAGACTCTTGATATATTTGTCCACTGAGATTTGGGAGTTGTTACAGCATTTAGTGCTTCGTAATACAACTCCTGAAGATGACCTATTTTCTAATATGTCAGGGGACCTGAATTTTTCAACATCATATTTCCTATGAGCCTCAACATGAAGACTTGTGCAATCATGTGTACCCACCTCTGGAATTCAGAACTGTTGGGGCACATTTGCCTAGCTGGTGTGGCAGACCTACCAGTGGTCTATTTACAGTAGATACTGTTGAATCTTCTGAGAGAGAATTTATCCTCAGGGATAAAGATTCAGGAAGATAAGCTTGGCATGATAACAAAGCAGTGGTTGTGTGAGGGAAGTGGTTGCTCAGAATATGGCTTACTGTTTGTTTTTGGATTCATCGCAGGCCCAGTTCCTAAGCCTGGATCTTAGGGAGAGTGTGAGAAAGACATGGTAATAAAAACTAAGACGTTGTGTAATCTATATTTCCATACTTCACTTGTGTGTGAAAACCACAATATTCATTTTTCTAAGTGAAACAAGTCCATCTCAGTTCCTAGTCTTCAGGGTCTGTAGGTTATTCAAACTTGGTGACGTTTTGGTGGTCGTCCACCCTGCCTTAGAGGGTGAAGATCTTTTGGCTTTTAGTCTGTCCTTGTCTCTTCAGAGCTCCTCATTGCTTAAGGCCCCCTGTTCCATTAGGAAGTGGGTGGTTTTGATGTGCTCTGGGTAGGAAGACTTCTAAGTGGTCAGATTTCAAGCCTTTATCTAACCCTTTCTCAGAGGTCCTGCTGCGCTTGAGTATGGGTAGGAGGGGGACATAATTCCCATTTCTTGAGGAAACTGTCATCACTGATTTTTAACTCAAGGAAGCCACCCTTGGGAATGGGACACTCCTTCTCTCCAGTTTAAAACATCACCTTCTATTTCTCTTTCTGATTTATTCTATCTTTG